>NC_052047.1:28914893-29229167 GCF_903992535.2 Arvicola amphibius | reverse complement strand
ACTCACTCTCTAGACCAGGCTGGTCTTGAACTCACAGAGATTTGCCTGTCTCTGCCTCCCAAGTGCTGGAATTAAAGGTGGGCACCACCACTGCCTGACAATAATAGTCAACTCTTAATATTGCATTTTAAATGCTAAACTCAACTTCTCTGGAAGGACTTGATGACTAAGACCTCAAGCATCCTGCCAAGTCATACAGACTTCCATGGAGGAGGAAAGGAAGGGACAGGTGCCTTCAACAACTTTCCCAGGACCACAAAGCTACTCGCTGGTGGATCTAATCCAAACGTGTGCTTCAAGGAAGGGAAACTTACTGAAGGATGCTTGCTGCTTTTCCACTTCTGGGGATCCAGGAACACTAGACTCCAACACAGGCAGGTAGCAGTCCTCACTGAGAACAGCAGCATTTAGTCTTCTGCAGACCTTGGAGCCACGTCTGGGGTGGACAAGATCATGCATTCTCCCTTTGATTGGCTCAGCGCGGGTCACATGTCTCCTGGCAAGCCAGGAGAAGAAAAGTAAGTCCTCGTAGTTCTCTATTTCTGTATAACTAAATACCCCAAAACTTAGTTTGATAAGAAGAAATTGAATTCTTATCTGATGGCTTCCGTGGCTCAGAGACTTGGAACAGCTTGGCTGAACGTTTCTGGGCTTGAAGTCTCCTGTGAGGTCACAGACTGCTCACTGTAGAGAGTCACTGAAGGCTTGACTGGATTCCTTGCTGCTTCATCCTCTCCTTCATTTTCTCCAGCGGAGTATGCTTTAAGCTTCACCTACGGGGCGGGCAAATCGCTGCTGGCTGCCAGCCAGAGCCTCGGCTCAGCTTCTGCTTGGGTCTCTTGAGATCCTTCTATGGGGTAGCTTGCTCCTTAGGATGAGCAGTCCAAAGGAGGGCAGGTGGACATTGCCTTCACTTTTATGATATATGCCCTTAATACCCCAATTTCTTTTTGTTATCTAGGTCATTCCGATTTTATGTGAATAGGGCTGTAAAATAGATGTTCATCAGGGTCTGTCTTAGAACCCCAATATTCTCCACATTCCCCCAAAGGAACTCAGAAAGGAGTTGGGCACGTGCACACATACACACACACACACACACAAAGAGAGAGAGAGAGAGAGAGAGAGAGAGAGAGAGAGAGAGAGAGAGAGAGAGAGAGAGAGAGAGAGAGAGAGAGAGAGAGAGAGAGAGAGAGAGAGAGAGAGAGAGAGATCTACTAGTTTTCTTTACAGGGTTGTCCTGGCTAGACATTTTCATTCATAATCAAGAAACAGATGCTGAACTGTTGAGGTTGTCTACTACAGTTACTAACTCGCTAGTTGCCATCCAGGCGAGTTCCAACTGCCGTTTGCTGGCTCCTGATCAGCTGTCCCCAGGTCTCCCCACTGTCCCGCTCTGGCCTGTCCCCTTCTTCTGCTCTCTTTCCTGAGGATTCATCGGCTGCCTCTTGCTGTCTTTTCTCTCCTCTGTGTGACTCTTTGTCATCTTCACTTTTTTCTGCCTGCAATTCAGCAGCTTACACTGTCATCTGGAAATTTTACCTGTGCCCAAATGTAAACAGGTCATGGGAAAGAGGGAACCCCAAGATGCAGAAGATGAGCATCATCAGAGGAAAGTATAAAAAACACTACCATAATCGCTAACATTAATGCATCATTTTGTAGTTGACAAAAGAGTTTCATATTTTTCCAAGGGGCAGAATCTTACCCTGGTTGTCAGGTAAAACCTGTTTAAGTTCTAAGATGCTACTGTGGTTGCATGAAACATAGCTCATCGAAGACCTGACTTATCTCTTGTCCTCCCTCAATCTAAACTCCAAGATGTCTCACTCTAAGAATCAGTTGCTGGCAAGAAAGACAGTACACACTTTTCCAGTTTTTCCCTGTGTGTGCTGTGTACATGCATGTAAGTATGTGGGTCTAAGCACCCATGTGCTTGCCTGTGTAGGCCAGAGAAGGTCAGGTGACCTGCTCTATCGCTCTCCATCTTATTCCCTTACGGCAGGGCATTGAGTCTCAATGAACCTGGAGCATAGGGAATAGCTTAGTAACTCGGGACTCCACTTGGCTTGGACTGTGCACATATCTCTTTCAGAACATCACACCTAGCAACCTGTTAACTGCCCCAGAACTTCCCCTGCATCAGATTGCACCCACACTCTCCTCTGAACAGTGGGATAAATCTCTCTTCCCCTGAAGGACAACCAAACTTAGATGATTTCTATTCAAACAAGTTCTCAGTATATCCTGATCAGAGGGCGGGAGGGCTGATCTTGTCTGAACTGGTTTGGGGAGCATGGGCAGTAAGAGAACATCATATCCTCAAGTGTGATTTTAGGAGGACTCTCGTATTTGCTCTTGTGTGTAAAATCAGATGCATTATGGGAAAAAGTGTGCCTAGCAAATAAAGGATCACATAATCTCATATAATCTATCAATAACACAGACATAACAAAGAAAAAAGTTTAAGCAGCTCTTTCTCTCTTCCATCTCTCCTGTCACCAGAGGCCAGTCCTCCCTTTTCCCACTTCCCTCCCCCAATAGAATGCTAAAAAATAAATAAATAAACACACACAACCATTTTTACTATGTCCCCTAGTAGCCGAACTCCTCTTGAGCTCCACGAATGACTGGGGTGTGCGGGCATCTTCAGCCGTGCCGTTCACTGTTCTCGAGCAGTGTGTACTGTTAGACAGCTTTGCTTTGAACAGTTCCTTTGCTACTTTTGCAAACCTGTGTGAGACTTTGTTTCCGGTCTTTGAAGAAGAGGCTTAGAGCCTGGAAACATCTGGCCCAGGCTCCACACACCTGTAACATTTGAATTAGATAAGTTTGTGGCCACTCCTGGCTTTTTTATATAGGATCTGGGAATTCAGACTCGGATCTTCATACTGGCAAGGCAAGGGTTTCCCCACTGCGCCATCCCGGGCCCCTGTATTCGACTATTTTCAACAAATATTTCTACCTATGTCTACATTCTTCTTTTCGCACTGTGCCGGGGATGGAGCCCAGGGCTTGGCACACGTTGGGCAAGTTGAGTTCCGCCCCCTGTCCTTTAAACAAACAGTTCTAAAGAATCATCAATAAACAAGCAGACTACACCCCTGCCCTCGTGGAACCTAGAGTTTTCAGGACTGAGGAGATAATTGGGGCCCGCGAAAGAAACAAACGTCATTCGAAGCAGAGTTCATCCTGCGATGTGACTCTTGTTGCTGTTGAGGGATGAGTGTGGAGTGCCAGGAGAGAGTTTTCTAGACCACGTGGGCTCATCTCTCTTACTGACTCACTTGCCCTAGCTTGTCCAGGCAGGCACACAGACAGACACCCCCATCCGGCCCCCCCCTCCCCATTTCCTTGGTTCTTCCTAGGAGCAGTCACTTGGGTCTACCTACAGGACTCAGCCAATGAGAACTGTTGACTGGTCACTGGAGGGTGGGGCAAAGGTTGGAGGGTGGGGCAAAAGGAGAAAAACACAGGCCCACGTATTCCCCACCTTCCCAGCTTTGGATGGCTAGAGACTTGGTTGGACCATTTCTTCCTTTGTCTCTCCAGCCTTGGGTTAATGGGGGTTACTAATGTGACCCGTTCCAGCTGGTCCCACCATCTTGTTGTCCCAGCTCTTCCATCATCGGGTTACAGTCCCGGGACTGGATTCCTTGTTTTGAATACAGTGTGCTGGGTTTCGCTAGCTGGTCTTGGATGACCGTAATCACCCTTTGCGTTTTCACGCCCAACCACTGCCTTTGCTGGTGGCTTGTTGCTGTGACTGAGCCGGGCTGTGACTTCCTAACAGACAGTGTCTGGCTGATTCCTGTCTTAGGTCATGGAGAAAATATGCAGCCTAAGGCTGCCGGCAGCAGTGGCTGACGGCAAGGACCACAAGGGTCTCAGCAGGTAGAGTGACGCGCGGAGAGGTTTGAGAGAGGATTTTCTCCAAGAACCTCATGTTTCAGATTCTGAGCTCATTTCCTTTCAGTGGCGGCCTGTCATCCCATCCATTACCAGAGCCCTCGGAGTCCCCTACTCCGAGCGCACCTTCCTTCAGGGCCACCCTAGCAAGAAGATCTGCTTCCGCCAACCCCCATCCCCCACCCCAGTCGTGGCTTCCATCCCTGAAGCGTTGCGCCTTTCCGGAGAGCCCTAGGTGGGCAGAGGAGGCACAGGTGAACTGTTCCAACAGTAAAGCGGATTTTCTAAACTGGAGGACGGAAGCGGAGTGCTCACGTAGCAAGTTGGCCTGAAATGGGAGGAGCTGAGAAGGAAAGGGCCGGCCCAGAGCTGCTGTATCCCTAGGGACACTTCCATCTCGGAGGCCACGATCCTCGGGGTCCATTACTCGTTTAATTTCTTTAATTTTTTTTAGTAAACTTTATTATTGAAAACCTTGAGAATGAGTAAAAACCTCACACCCTAAATGAAGCAGATCCAAAGTCCACGCGTCACTCATTTATGCAAAAACGGCGGCGCAGTGGGTTTTAGTCCCTGGGTCTGGCAGGGTATGTGCCCCCCAAGCAGGATCAGGACCAGTCAGCGATTTCAGTGGAAACAAATGTTACTCTCATCTAGGCCTCTTCGCAGAAAGCCCAGCCTCCTTAGAACGGCAGCCAGAAAACTCCACACTCTCTTAATCCTGCAGTCCCCCACTAATCAGACGTCTAGACAAGACTGGCCTCTGCTCCCTTTCCTGTTAGCAAATCTGCCCTGACAAGCCACATCCTCCGCCGATGCCATTGAAATGTTTCTATTTGCTCCGCGGCCCTTCTGAGACTTGGCTCTGGAAATGCTATCAGCTCCTGGATCAACTCGATTCTCTTAAAATCACGTTTGGATATTCCTCCGCTTGAATTTCATTCTATCAAGAGGAGCTCTCTGTTCACGCGGCAGTTAGCTCTGCTCTGAATGGAATAGAGTACTATGGGCTTTGTGGCTCTAGGGTCAGAGAGCAGACCTTCGTTTATGGGTCTGGTGACTTTGGAGAGGACAGCATTTAGACAACACAATGTACTGCCTTAATCTGGTGTGGAAAATGGGGTGGAGATGGCTCTAGTCCATCCATCGATTGGAGAGGGGACCGATTATTGCTTGGTTTCTGTCTGCGCTTGGCTATATCTATCAAGGGTTGCAAAGCCACATCAAAGAGGTTTAAAGGAAATGTTAGTTTGTATATTTTTTTTTTAAATGAGTAACAAAATAATAGGACTCAAAGACTGTCAGAGGAATTGGGGAGCCTGGACACTGTTTACAGGGATCTTTCTGTTCCTGCCTCTCGCCCCATGTTCTGTGGCCCGCACTCACGTGACACCATCTGGAATCAGGCCAGAGTGTTTTAAAGACAGCGTCTTTGGAAAGAGTAGTGCAGGCATATGATACAGTTGCTACCACCATCTGAAGTTCTCATTTTCAGTTTCCGTCTCCCACCGTAAACTTCAGTCTGAAAACATTAAATGAAAAAAAGTCCCCCAAATAGATAATTCATGCATTTTATTACATTTATCGCAACATGTTATAACAATTTTTATTGTTAGCTGTTGAAATTAATCTCTCGCTATGCATAACTTATAAATTAGGCTTTACACACAAGTATATATAAGAAAAACATAGTAAATATAGGGTCTAGTACTACCCTGTGGTTCAGTTCTGAGGGTCTGGAAATATATTTCCCTCATAAGGGAAGACTATCACACACTGGTCCACACTGACAAGCTCCACTATACATCAAAACACAAAGAAAATGTTGTGCCCCACCAATCCCAGAGGCACTGTCCCCGTGGACCAAGTGACTCATTGACTCCTGCCACAGTCTATGAGGGGACTTTGCTCCCTGCCCCCTGGGCTGCCTTCCCCCATCTGCTGCACTTTTATCTGAGGGAAACTAATGTTTCACGGAGCCCTCTGCAAGTGGGAGAGCCCTCCTCTCAGGAGTCATCAGCAGACAGCTGCTTCAGAGCGCTGAAGCGAACCATGAAGCATCTTGTAGCAGAATGAGTCCAGACAGGATCCCTGAAGTCCAGGAGAGAGGAACTCACGTCAGCACACTTGAGCCCATGGGAGAGCGCTCAAGCTTATTGAATTTGCATATGCCCTTCAAGTATCCTTGGGCATTTTTAGAAACCATTCCAAGCAGGTAAGTTTCAGTGCACAGGTTGAAGACACAGGGTAGTTTGTAGAAGCATTTGCCTATTGAGCATGCTTTTTCTATTTTTTCTTTTTGGTGTTTCCAAAAACACATAGGGTAGGCCATTAAAAGTGCAAGGTAGTATATATCATTCATCTGATTTTTTTCTTTTTCTTTATTATTATTATGATAATGATGATTAATTTTGGTTTTTCAAGATAGGGTTTCACTATGTAGTCCTGGCTGCCCTACTCTGTAGACCAGGCTGGACTTGAACTCACAGAGATCCACCTACCTCTGCCTTCCAAGTGCTGGGATTAAAGGCACACACCACCACCACACTGAGCTCCTTTTTTTTTTGAAAGCTACTCTATAAAAATGTTAACTTTTAGCATCACAGTGATGATCACTCTGGAATATAGTCATCTTCCACACCCAATGGGCCTTGGCCTATAGTAATTTCAGGTAGAAACCACAATGGCACGCTACAATATTATCCAACATTCCAGCAATGTCACAAAGAGAGAAATATGTCTCAATTTCTTTCTATAATGGGAAACTAAGCCTGCAGGCAAAGTTTTGAATGTTGCTAAATTTGTTTGAAATGATCCAAAGGTCAGCTGGGAGGCAGCTTTGCAAAAATAAAGATCAAGATATTCATTTATATCCTCTTCCACTTGAAGTCTCAATGCTTAGAAATACCACTTATCAGTAGTGCCACAAAGGCTGCTTGACCTCCATCAGCCTCAGTGACTGCACCTCTGAAATGGGAGTAAGGTGTTGCCATGCGGACCAAGTGATGGAAACGATGGCCCTGGCAACAGGCCGGCAGCAGAGGCATGCCCGATGCATGCCCAATGCATGCCCGATGCATGCCCTCACGGTGTCTAACGCCACTCAGTCCCGAGCCCGTGGAAACACATGGCTGACGGAAAAAGGGCTGGCTACCTTCCTGGTCTTTTTTTTTTTTTCCCCCATTTTCATTTTGTCTTCACAGAATGGGAGAGAGGGAGGGAGCCAGGTCTCCAGCCTCACAAAAGGCCAGTGTCTGTAGGCCGGCAATGTCTGGGAGGCCCATTAGGCTAAAGGCAACCCTGCCAAGTTTACATATGGTTTTCATATCATCCGGCTTGTTTTGACTCCTGTGAGCTTTCTCTGCAACGATTCCTCTGGAGGGAAGGAAGTGTAGGCCAGGGCTGTCATTGCAGAGGCAACGGGGGCACAGAGAAATCAAAATACCTCTGGGGCTGTGCAGGATCCCCGAGAAATGTCCCCTCCGGTTGCCACCTCCTTGCTGGCCTTCCAAGGCTTCCAGCTTCTGGTATGTTCTGGCTTCCAGAGGACTCAGTCATGTCTGAGCTCTCTCCCCAAAGGAGGACAGGCAGGCAGAAGAATTTGGCAGATGAACAGAAGCCATTAGCAGCGTCTCGTCTGGAGTAGGTAGTAGCATGTGTAGTCCACAGGCTCTGGGAGGCCTGCGTGGGTTGATCCTTCTATTGCTGCCCCCCAACAAGTACTCACCGGTTCAGCTGGCCAGAAACAAAGACGGATCAGACAAAGAGGTTCTTTCTAGGTGTTGCACAAACAGAGTGGGCTTTGTATGGAATCTCAGTACACCTTGTAGCTGCAGCGATAATGATAATTTGTTTATTGAATTACATTTATGTACGTGCGTGTGTGCATGAATACACATACACGTGGAGGTCAGAGAACAACCTCAGGATGCTGTTACTCATATTCCACCTTTCTAAGCTATTTTATTTAATATTTAGTTATACACAAATATACGATCTTCAGGTCCAGTCCACCTCCATCAGACCTCTCCAACTCCTCGCCCATCTCCTCGTACTGTTCCTCCTAGCCTCAGGTTCTCTCCCTCTTTTCACATACAAGGCCCACTTAGCATTGTTATCTCCTCAGCCTGAGGATAATTAACTTGAATTTGACAGCTGTTTTTTGAGATCCTACCATATATCTAGCATTATTCTATTCCAGAACAAAGCAAACAATGGCAGCTGAAGACTATCACATCCGTATTCATGTAAGATGTTCATCAATTCATCAGCTCGTTTGCCTTAAGAAGTAAATGTTATAACTACCCCCTTCTTCAAACCCAGAAACCCCACCCCAGAAAGGTTAAACACATTTTTAGTTGTGTTTCGTTTTGAGCTACGTTCTTGCTGTATAGCCATTCTGATCTGGAACTCCCCATCCTCTGGCCTCGGCTTTCTAAGTACTGTGATTATAGGTGCGAACCACCCCTGCTAAGGTGAAGGGTGTGCCAGATAGCATTCTAGAACAGGAGCCACGCTTGGGGCTGCAGCACAACATGTAAACGGGGCCAGGTCTGGACCACACTGTGGCATCTACCCTGACCACAGGCTTAGACATCAACATCAAGGCTGCCGTGCGAAGCTGTGTCTAACATTAATGAGTGGTCTGTCCAGCCCTGTCTGGACAGGGTGAAATCTTGACATAAACAGCATCTTGCAGGGCTTTCAAATGTTGGCCTTGTAACCTTTCTCTTTTACCTCCGCTGGGGTTTTCCTCAGACCAAGCAAAGGAAGGGACTGCAGGAGCTCAGTCTCAGATCACAGTCCCCCCAGAGCCAGACAGCCACTAGTTTCCTTACTAAGCCCGGAAATCACCATTTCAAGTGACCCTTTCTGCCTTGCTTGTCTGACTTCTCTGGTTTCCTTGAGATTTGCTGCATGGAGTCTGCCTCTAGGGATGGGAAGGAAGACACACACCTAAGCTGTGAGGCTTAGGTAGCTCCAGTGGGCAGGGGCAGAGGCCATAGGAGGATAGAATGTTGGTGGTTCTGGCCTTATGTCTGCTATCTCAGTTTAAGTAGCAGAGACTTTTCGGTCCCCATTGTCTACTGGGCCTTTGTATTCTCATAATAATCTGATAATCATTATGATAATCCATATCATAATCACAGCCATCATCTGCATCCCTATTTAGACCAAGCGTCACACCTCTTCCCACACCGTAGTGCCTTTAGGCTTTCCCAATTCATTGCTTTTAGTACATCAAATCAGGTCATCCTTCAGCCCTGGCAGGTAAAGGCCATCAAGACTAGAGCTCCTTCTGACCCAACCCTTTGACTTCAAGGACCATAAGCCGAGTCTAGAATCTCTTCTTTGAGAAGAACTTCCACCTGCTTAGCTATCTTCCTCTGCAGAATGCTTTCCGGAGAGAACGCAAAGTTATTCGTCCCTCTCTGTGTAAGCCTGCAGGCTGATGAAGAGGACACAAACCCAACCCTGCTCTTTTCATTTATTTATTTATTTATTTGTTTGTTTGTTTGGTTGGTTGGTTGGTTGGTTGGTTTTTCGAGACAGGGTTTTTCTGTGGCTTTGGAGCCTGTCCTGGAACTAGCTCTTGTAGACCAGGCTAGTCTCGAACTCACAGAGATCAGCCTGCCTCTGCCTCCCGATGCTGGGATTAAAGGCGTGCACCACCACTGTCCGGCCCAACCCTGCTCTTGACAACTCTTCAGTCAGTTGTAAACAGGCCTCGTGACCTCAGGGTGTGTCCCTAAAGCCCTTTCCTGTCCCCAACTCAGCTGCTAGCCCAGTGAACAAAGCCATTGGGTAAGAACTGCCACAGCTTCCCACCATGCCCACCTTCCTCCTCGCCTCCCTGCACCTACGCGGACCTCCTCTCTTAGCGCCCCACCACTCTAGACCCCCAAGCCTTCCCTCAATGCGTGGTTACTTGCTCTGTCTTGTTAGCTAGAAACACGTTTTCAGCTACTTCTTGGGAGTTGAGACTAGGAAGTGAGAACTCGCTTGAGACGGTGTGCATCAAGACCAGGGAGCTGGTCGGCTGTCGGATCAGGCAGGTAATGGTGTCTGCCACAAATAGCCTCATTTATTCATGTCAGTAGTCTGGTTTCCTACTTGTATGTGGTGACCCTGGGGTTCCCGTCCAAGGCCAAGTATGAGGCCCTTGTCCTGGGGATATTTTTAGTGAATCTGTGAAGGATGCAGTTGTTCTTTTGACTCCTTCCCACCTCTCCCTCCTACCCCCAGGCTGGCATTGAGCTCCTCATGGATCTGAAAATTATCTTGAACTTCTGATCCTCCTGCCTCCACCTCCCAAATAATGGAGTTATAGGTTTGAGCCACCATGCCTGGTTTTATGTAGTGCTGAAGATTAAGCCCAGGGTTTCCTTCATGCTAGGCAAATATTCTACCTGCTGAGCTACATCCCAGAATCCCACCCTCTTAACCCTTAATCTTAACACTATCACTTTAGGGAAGGGATCGGACACACTCTGTAACCTAAGCATGACAGTGTGGTTGTGAGTTAATATTTTCTTTCCCTAGAATTTGTAGATATTTCCTCTTTATAAAAAGTTTAATACATTTTAATAAAGTTGCCTCAGTCTGTCATTTATATTATAATCCTCGTTGGGAATTGGGATTGGCTTAGAAAGAATCAGTTGTAGTGAAACTGAACGCCAGAAATGATCAAAAACAAAAACAAAGGCTTAGTGTTGAGTGTGAAATAGACATTCCAGGTAGGCAAGCTAAGGCGTGCACAGTCAGTGAGGCATAAATCCTGGATGCGAGAGATGGCATGCGCGTGTGTGTGTGTGTGTGTGTGTGTGTGTGTGGAGGGGGGCGCGTTTGAATGAGAAACAGTCCCCACAGTCACAGGTGTGTGACCGCTCAGTCTCCAGTTGGTAGCACTGTTTGGGCAGGCTCAGGAGGTGTGGCCTTGTTGGAGGATTATGTCACCAGAGGCAGGCTTTACAGCCTTAAAGACCTATGCCATTTTAAGATTGATCTCTCCTCTTCTTGGGAACTCTCAGCTGCTGCTCCAGCCGCCAGGCCTTTGTTCATCTGTCATGGATTCTAACGACCGGGAAACAAACGTCTGAAGCAACACCTTCTTCTGTAAGTCGCTTTGGTCATGGCGCTTTGTCGCAACCATAGACTTGCTGCTACCATATGGGACTGGTGGGAAAGAACGGGAGAATGTTTCACCAGTCCCTTGACCCGGAGCATGAACTAGGCAACTTTAGGATCTTGGTTGTGGTTACCTCCGTTCTGTGATAGCACGTTGAGACATGCGCTTTGGTTTTTTTTTTATTGACGTTACCTACACTCTAAGGACTGAATTCTATAAACCTCCTTGACCTTGCAAAACTTTTGTTTACACAAAGCTCCCTCCTCCTGAACTTGATAACCCAGAACAGCCAACCCTTTCCCCTTTCCTTCATTTCTTTTAAAACTAGCCAGTCTGGAAAGACTGTGAGGTTAGAACCCAGTCAATGGGGCAAAGAAACAGTCGTTGTCGCCTGAGTTAGATTAAAACCCAGATGAACTGCCTGCTAGCAAGGTGTGCTTGCTAGCCTAGTTTTGATTCTTGCACAAAAAATAAATTGCCTAGCTGATCTCTTTTGCTTTGTTTATGTGTTGCTTTGCACAACACAGAGATTATTCTTTGTTTATAAATCTGCAATGGATGCCACCATGTAGAAATCAAATATCTGGGAAGGCTGATCATTGGATGGATCCCTGCAATTAGAGAAGACCAGCTGGAGGCTGCCGAGTCGGTATGAACACCAGGTACTGCTCACCAACTATCAGGTACGGGAAGCGACAAGCACCAGGTACTCCAGGGACATTGTATTTGTCTCAGATGCAAGTGGTGATGGCTGGAAATCAAGTCTTTCTCATCATTCCCAGTATTCATAGCTTCCACCTTCATGGAGGTATTTCTGTCTCTCCAAGAGGGAAACAGAATCTCAGGAAAAGAAGCTGATGCTAAGCTCATATGAGAAGCAAGTGGTAGAGGTGGATCTGAGACCTAAAGGCACAATCATCTCCACCCCACTCCACCTCTCCTGAAAGTGTCATGCACAGGCATTGCAAGTGCAAACCCTTAACGGAATGCCTGCTAAATTCCATTGCTCCCCTCTCTTCCAGAAAAATACAGTAAATATGAACATGAGAAGTGAAGAGAGCCCCTAAATCCTCCAGTACTGGGTACCCTGCTGTATTTCAACATTCAGAGCTCAGCCCTGTCCCACAAAGAGATTATTAACTGTTTCAGTTGCTTTTCTAGTTGCAGAAACAAAAGTAAATCAAGGAAGGATTTATCTGTGCTCATGGTTTGAGGGGATACAGTCTATCATGGTGGCAAAAGCGTGTTGGAGTTTGCACCCATTGTCTCCTCACATCCCTGGGAACAAGAAGCAAAGACCAGAAGAATATTGATCTGGACTATAAAGTGTAGATGGATTTTTCTTTCCCACCTGCTGGTTCCCAAATAATCGACATGGAGGCTTAATATTAATTATAAATGCTTAACCAATAGCTCAGGCTTATTACTAGCTAACTCTTACATTTTCAATAAACCCATATTT
Organism: Arvicola amphibius; assembly: GCF_903992535.2. Taxonomy (NCBI): domain Eukaryota; kingdom Metazoa; phylum Chordata; class Mammalia; order Rodentia; family Cricetidae; genus Arvicola; species Arvicola amphibius. The sequence continues at coordinate 29,216,667 of NC_052047.1, read as the reverse complement.
TTATCTACATTCTACCATATGTAGCTCATGGCTTACTTCTTCCAGTAAGGCTCCACCTTTTGGGGATCACATGTTAAAATACAGAATCCTACAGAGGACATTTCACATTTGAACCTCAGCATTCATCTACATGTGCAGGGGATATACGTTGGGGATCTGCTCTTTTACTTGCCTGACATCCATTTCCCATTTATATCTGTCTTGTTCTCATTCTTACTCCAAGTACCTCAGTAGAGCAGCCCTCCCCTTCTCTGCTCCAAGACTGGGCATGTGACCTAGGCCCAGCCAACAGAAGTTTTCTTTCTTTTTGGCCAAGAGAATTGACTCAGTTTGGGAATGTACATACCACTCAAGCAGGGCTAACCAGACTCAATTCAGGAACTTTTGGTCTACGACTGGGAAAGGGGGTTTGCCTTCTCTTTGGGCTGGGGTTTGCACCTCTGAGGCTGATACAATTCTGTAGCTTCCAGGGAAATAATGTGACCAGAGAAAAAGACAGAGAAGAAATGAGCAGGCCCAAGGTCTCTGGACATGTGGATGTCAATGTCCGAACCCAACACATCTACATTTAATTTTTCCCATTAAACAAGCCCACAGATTCATCATCTTGATCCTTAAGTCAACTCTAATTAGGCATCTGTCACTCCCATCCCACCCCTAGAAGTATCACATTTCATTTGAAAACAGGTTCTGTTCTTGTCTTGCCTAGGAATCCATTTGTCTACTGGGTAAAAGGAAAATAGGTCCAGTCAGCCTTCTCACTTAGTGAATGGCTCCATGCTCTCGTGTCCAGCATGGAAGGCTGACACTGTGCCTGGCACCACCTCCAACAATGACCAAGGATTTAGGGAGTTAAGTCAGAGTGAGGGACAGCAGTGGGCAGAGGGCCTCCAATCAGCCTTTCCCGGGAAACTTCCATTCATGTTCCAAGCAGTCAGACATCTGCTGTGACCTCATGGACAGCCCAGTGCCATACAGCCACTGATGTGACATTAATGTTGACTTCCCCAAAGCATCTTATGCTCACCGGGTGTCAGGGTTGTAACTGTTAGATTGTATCCCATAAATCATGTACACAATGAGAAAGAAAATACAAAATGGTGCAGAAACTGGAACAAGGCGGTCTATAAGTTTTCACTGAACTCACCTTTCTCACTCGAGTTAAGTGTTGAATGAGGGCAAGAGGAAGGTGCCGTCCCCGTTTTGAAATTATTCTCCACTTCCAGCCTTCTAGAGGGAGCGCAGCAACTTATTGACATACCCCTACCACCAGAGTTCTGAATCTCAGCCACTTCAGATGTCCAGCCTGCCTCCAAAAGGGACAGACTTGTCTCATGCATGGCATCGTACCCACTCGGGGAGTTTATAGAGTGCTTTGTGAGCCCGCTCTTTGTCTCTAAGAAGGCTTCAGTTTCTAGCTCCCTGCCAGTATAAGAACGCTCTGCACTTTTCATCATTTCTGTTCTGAGTTGAGGGACGGAGATGAACTGTACCCAGAAGAGCTGGCTGGGTCCCTGGTAGCTGCCAAGTTTGGGGGCCTTGTGCATGCACATCTCTTTCTTTGGTTTTTCTCTACTCTTCTACCTCCCCACTTTGTCTGCTAGCTCTCTCTCAGCCTTGGACTGCACTGAACCTACATGCAACTATCACAACAGTACTTCGAGCACATGGCATGTACTCTGGGCCATTCTGAAGCACAGCTCCTAAAGTCCTGCTCATGTCTATTCTACATGATGCACCGGAGTGGCTCTTTATATAGAAAACAGTGCAAATGAGGGAACCTGAGATTGGGCAACGTGGTGATTTTATGAATAGATGAGCACAGGAAAGAATGAAAGATGGAATGAGTGAGTCAAACAAGGAGAGCCTGAATGAATGTGCTCTCTCTCTCTCTATGTAATTCAGATAGCTCCCTTCTGAGAGCTGTTTGTTCCAGCCTGTCTCTTCCTAATACAAATATAACACAGGACCGGCATGCCATAGATATTTCCTGAACTTGTACTGGCCTCTTGGCCTTTGGGTCCATCCTATCCCTATGTCTACTTCCTATCTGGGCAAATTTTAAAAAGATTTTAGCTTGCAGATACAGTCTGCTGAAATACACAGTTCTTTAGTGTTCCTCCTCTCCTCCCCTTCCTTCAGATTTGTGGTTGCCTAGGCTTGGTTCTTCTCACCCCATCTCTCCTTGCTCCTTCTGGATCACAAATGGGACTTCAGTTTCTGGAACACTGCTCTGCATTGTGCCTTTTGAAACTCTTGCTGATTGTGTTCCCAGTGTGATGGCATTGAGAGGTTGGAAGAGGTGGCAACTTGAAGAGAGAAAAGGATAGTAAATGAGGGATGGGTATCTGTGGTGACCTGAATGAAATGGTCCCCAGAGACTCATACTTTGGTGGTTTGAAAGAAAATGGCCCCCAAAGAGAGTGGCAGTATTAGGAGGTGTGGCTTTGTTGGAGTAGGTGTGGCCTTGTTGAAGGAAGTGTGTTATTGTGGGGGTGGGTTTTGATGTCTTCTATGCTCAAGCTACACTCATTGTGATAGTAGTTCACTTCCTGTTGCCTATGGATCAAGACGTAGAGCTCTCAACTCCTTCTCTAGCACCATGTCTGTCTGCAGCCACCATGGCCCACCATGTTGATTATGAACTAAACTTCTGAAAGTATAAGCCATACCCATTAAATGTTGATAAGAGCTGCTGTAGTCAATTAAACCCTGATGAAGAGTGTCTATCTCATTTGATCCATTAGTAACGCTGATAGCAGTGTACGAAGTGGAGAGCCCACACTCTCCTTTGGGCTCTTAAGCACCCACCTGCTTGAGTTTCTGTTTTTCTGCTGTGAGGCAGCATGAGACCCTTGCAAATGCTACACCACACCTTTACTTCTCAGACTTGGGTGACATCATTTCTTTGGCCTGTTATTGATGCCCTATCTGCAATGAATAAATGCTATTTTATGTCTTTCTAGAAACACAATGCTAGTCAAGGCCACATTGTTTCCTTTCTGATTTTATTTGGCCCTTCACACTCTCTACTTCTAGCAGACATCTTTTGTTTTTGTTTATTTTGGAGACAGGATCAGATGTAGTTCTGGCTGACCTGGAACTCACTATGTAGACCTGACTGGCTTTGAATCCAGAGATCAGCCTATCTCTGTCTACTGAGTACTGGGATTAAAAGCATGTTCCATCATGCCTAGTACTTCTAGCAGATTCTGGAATGGATCTGTCTTCCCTATTGGCTTCAGAAGGGTGAGGCCTCTCGCATGTGTTGGAATCTTGTGGTTTCCAACAGTGTCTGGATACTAAGGAAGTGCCTGGGCTCAGTTCTGAACTGCCTGCCTTGAGGTCCTTCCAGAACTGAGTAACATCATAGGTGCTGGGTCCAAGGTCTCACTCTTTCTAGCACAATTCTTCTGTCCATGCAGTCTCTGCCACATGTGACCTGCCCAACCTTTACATACAGCCTTCCACCCAAACCCTAGCAGCCCTTCAGGGGTCAATTTGATATTTTCTAAAGAAGGTTTATTTTTATTTATGCTTATGTGTGTGTATGTGTGTGTGTGTGTGTGTGTGTGTTTCTGTGTGACTGTATGCCACACATATTCAGATGTCTATGGAGGGAGCGTCAAACCCCTGAAGCGGGAGTTAGAGGTGGTTGTGAGCTCTCTAACAGGGTACTGGGAATCAAAGTCCAATCCCTGAAGAGTAGTCCCTGCTTTTGACCACTAAGCCATCTTTCCAGCCCTCAGTTCACATTCTAGCTCCACGAAGAAGCACCTTATGGCCGCTGCAGCACTTGCTGCCCTTCATGGCTCTCACAGTGTTACCACTGATTCTTCGCTACGGAAGCTGTGCCTTCCTCAGACTGTAAATTCCCTAGGACAGACAGCCTGTGAAGTTCGTTTGTTTGTTTTCAGCGACCTGCATACTGCACATACCATGCACATGGTGATTTAAATACAAAAGCTGTACTGACTCCATCATAGTTAAATACATAGTATTCTGATAAATTAATCTTTTTTAATACTTGAAAAATAAATCAGTAACCTTTCAAGTTTGGAGGATCACATTGGCGAGGACACCTGAGGATAACATGCTTGCCCGGGAATGAACTTTCCGCCCCAAACAGTAGAAAACAGGCTACCTAAGGACCAGAATAGAATTCTCTCTTCCACACCTCGGCTGGAGCCTGCTGCCTATACCTGCTTGTCACATGGGCAGGACATATGAAGCCGTCAAAGGTTCTGATGATGATTAAACACTCGAGTGGAGCCGTGGCATTTGTCAATAGCCAGCAGTGTTCAGCAAATGTGCCCCACGTCACTGGGTACCAGCTCTTTGTGAAGCATTCTTTCCATTCTGAATGGGGTTGGCGTTATGTAACAGGACAGAGGGTGAGAAATGGCAAAACAAGAAATAGATTAATGCCACCTTTCCCTTTTTAAGCACCTTGTTGAGTGCCTCGCTAAGAGTTGGATTAAATTGAATTCCATTCCTCAGACTCAGCTCTGAATGGCTGGCCGCCTTTTCAGACCCTGGGATTTCAGCACAAAAGGAAGAACCAAGCAAGCACTTCAGTTACATACAAGAAATTATACACTTTATGAAGCCTGTGCTGAACTTTGTGTATGTGTGTTTGCATGTATGTTTACACATGTGTGTGGACGTGAAAAGTCAATGGTGGGGTCATTCCTCAGGAGACCTGTCCATCTTGTTTGAGGCAGAGGCCCACAATGGCCTGGAACTCACAGCTTCTCTAGGTAGACCTTCCTGTTTGCAGGCAAATACTCCGTTAACTGCTCCATCTCCCCAGCTCTATCTATCCTGCGCTAAAGTGTGTATACTGTGGGCCTTGGACAGCAGAAATAGCAACATGGCTCAATACTCTAATTTGGACACACACACGCATGCACGCACGCACAGAGACAGAGAGACAGAGAGACAGAGAGACAGAAAGAGAGTCTCCAGCCTTTTTCCTAACCTGCGCTTTTCATCCTTGAGTTTCACACATTCCATTCCAAATACACATCTCCTCCAACCCCTGAGCCGAAGAAAAGATTAAAAGGGGAGATAAAGACTGGGATAAAGGGCACTCTGCCCTGGGAAGCTACACAGTGTGGTCTATTGAGAGGTGGGCCACGCGTTCTGAGTTGTGAGTCTCTGGAGCCAGACTGTCTGAGCTCGAAAGCTGCAGCTTTTCCTGCGTCCTAGCTGTGTCACCTTGGTCACCTTGGGTAGACTGCCCAGCTCTTCTGGCCGAGATCTCACATCTGCTCACAGGGAGACCCTCTTACTAACATTGACCTTGTCATGTGGGTTTTGTTGTGGGGGGTATCCTGAGTCAATACACCCGGCGTCCCTGGAGCAGTGTGGCACGTGACCTGTGGTCAGCTGGTGATCAGCAGGTGGTCAGTTGCTTCTGCAGGTAGAGGTGGGTAAGACCTGTATGGGCTCAGGATGGGATGCCCAGGAGGAAGTACTGGACAGGAAGTCATAAAGGGCAGAGCACTTTTCGCCAGCCGTTGTTGACTGAGGGTCTTCGATGTCAGGCAGCTGCTAGGAGCTGAGAATACAGGTGCCAGCAGCCCAGTATAATCCCTGTCCTGTGAGCTTGCAGTCCAGCAGGACGGTCTGTTTCTAATCTTGCCTTGTAGGAAATGCCCTTCTCCTGCAGGTCCACAGAACCTAGCCTGCGGGAAGGCACTAGTTACTATGGTGACTCTTTTGGTAGGCTCCTCATTGAACTTTTGTTTTGTTTTTTTGTTTTGATTTTCGAAACAGGGTTTCTCTGTATAACAGTCCTGGCTGTCCTGGAACTCACTTTTAGATCAGGCTGGCCTCAGACTCACTGAGATCCACCTGCCTCCTAAGTGCTGGGATTAAAGGCATGAGCCACCATTTTTGCTATGAGCCACCACTGCCTGGCATTTTTAAAGATTTATTTTTATTTTGTGTATGCCTGGTGCCCATGAAGCCAGAAGAGAGTATCAGCTCTCCTGGAACTGGAATTACAGACACTTGTGGGCTGCCATGTGGGTGCTGGGAATTGAACCTGGGTCCTCTGGAAGAGCGAACAGCGCTCTTAACCTCTGAGCTGCCTCCTGGAATTCTTGATTCACCACTTACTTTAATTCTGTCTTAGCTATTCACTCAAATCCTCGGCCAGCTCACCCTTTGGCTCTCTGTGGCCCTCCTTTCGGAGCGATTTTCCCACAGCGTGCCTGGGCACCCACCCTCTCCCTCGCAGGACTCCCTCGGTGTTTTGCTGCAGCGTTATTGGCGACACTGTTTGCCTGCCTGTTCCCTCACCCCCAACGGCCCCGCCATCCTCTTCTTTTCTCTTCCTTTCTGCTCCAATGACCTTGATTCCCCTCCCAGATCCCCAAGCTGGCCCTCCTCAGGATTCTCTCAATCTTCTGTACTCTCCACAGACTTCAAACCACCCTCTTCCTCCTTCTGGAATCAGGGCAGAGGGAGCCAAGCCGAGTAAGTGACTGGAGCAGTCTGAGGGCCTGACTCACCTTCAAAGCCAGTCTGGTCTCCAACTGTCTCTCATCCTTCCCCTCCTTCTCTGTCACCCATTCCCACCAGGCTCACTTCCTCTGACTCCATCTGACACCCCCTTTTCTCAGTGTTCTCAGATGTGTAGACCCATCCACCCATCCACCCACACATACACACACTATGTGATAGCATGGGCTCTGTGGGAAGCATGTCCCTAGTTTTGAGGACAGAGTAGTGAACTCACAGGGCTTATATTCTTGAGCTATGAGCTGATGACAAACCACCAGACAGAACATGGTACATGATGAAGAACTGAGTGGAATCCTCGGCAACTGAGGGGCCAAGTAACTAAGAATTGAAAATACTCAGGGAAAACATGCCTGTGCTGAAGATATGCAGGCTTTTTTTGTGTGTGTGGGGGGTCACAATTGCCTAAATAATAATGCAGCTAAGCAAGGACTCACACTGCATTTATATTCTCTTAGGGATTCTAAGTAATCCAGAGTGGACTGGAAGTCTGTGTGGAGATGCATGCCAGCTATGTGCAAATGCTACACCATTTCACATAGGACACTTGACAGTCTAAGGAATGGGGAGTCTGTGGGGTGTCCTGGAACTGCAGATGCTGAAGGCCAGAGAGACGAGTCTGGACCATGGATCTAAGTGGTGCCAGGCCTGGAACTGAACTGTGGATGAAGGGTGGAGGAAGGTAAGTCAGGCCATAAGCAGGGACGACTTATGGTTTAAGTTATTTCGCTACGTGAGGGAGAAGCTGCAGAGGGTTCCCCAGTTGGAACATGCTGTTAAGAAATTTCTAGGGCTCCTACTGGACGGTCTAACAATCCTGACATTGTTCTCCCTAGTGTTCTGGGGCTGGCATGTGCTGTGTCTGCAAGAAGCCAGCCCCAGAGTCACAAAGGGTCTGCTTGAGAGTCTGACGTAAAAGTCATTCCAAGGCAATCATCCCATCTTTAGCTTGGGGACAGGGGACAGAGGAATGTCTTGACTCCTGGCTGCACTGCAGCCTTGGCCAATAAATACAGGCAGGCTTTCCTTCTATCTCTTCATCTAAGTGCAGGCAATGAGGAATCAGGGAGAGTATCCGAGAAGTCATAAATAACTACCTCTCAACCGCTGATAAGAGGAAACGTGGACTTGAGAAACTGCTGCCCGCTTCTCTCTCATTATGAAGATACAAGAATATTGAACTTGTAGAGTTTGCACAGTGCTTTAAAAAATATTTACTTTCATTTTATGCGCATTGATTGATATTTTGCCTGCATGTATGTCTGTGTGAGGATGTCAGATCCCCTGGACCTACAGTTACAGACAGTTGTGAGCCGCCACAACTGTTGTGGATTCTGGGAATTGAACCTGGGTCCTCTGGAAGAACAGCCAGTGCTCTTAATCTCTGAGCCATCCCTTCAGCTCTGTCAATCCCTTTTATACAGTGGGTCTCATTAGATATTCGACATACTCAAATCAGCTACATCTTAGCTACCAGCGAGTTACAAAGGTATCTACCAGTTGCATGAGGAGCAATTTCCATTTGGAAACAAGCATTTTGTTGTTGCATGCTTTGGGGGTCAGCTAAGAACCAGCTTGAACAATCCTGGACTTTTCCTACCTTGTAGTACTTAAGGTTCAGGGTAGATAGCTTTCCATTCCCAGTGAATTAATAATAACTAACAATGACCTGCACACAAAGTTCCCGGCAGAGGTGACCCAGCGTAGCAACCTTCACACTCCTTGGAATGTGCAGTTCTTCTAGCAGCTCCCTTCTGCTGTGCACAGCTTCTATCTTGGGTCTAAGTTGTTTCTTTATATAGAAGCCAGTGCCTTTGTTAAATCAAGAACATGAGTCATTGTGCACTTCCTAAAAACCATCCCGTCACATTCTTCTCAGATGCTATCCATTTTCTTTTGTAATCAGGAGAAAAATGCATTAATAATGAGAACACCTTGGTGAGGTGCCTAAACGCTCATGGCCTAGGTAGGAGGAAAAGGTCTCCTTGCGGTGATCGATTCTAAGCCAAGCTTATTTAAGAAGCTCATTACATCTCCATTTGCATTGCAACTTCTGTGTCCCTGTTAGTTTGGATATAGTTTGGATACTATGACCTGAGAGAGTTCAGGAACGTTGGAAGAGACTGAGGTCATGGCATTTACGAGGGACTGGGTAGCATTTGGTAGGTACTGTAATCTTGACAATGCTATGAGAGCCAGTGGCTTGGGCCCCAGACACAACTTAATATTTCATTCTCCAGATGAGATGAGGAGCGAGGGCAAGATGCTCGCTATTGCCCTAGTTTACAGGCAGATACAAAATGCTTCCATTTCCTTTCAGCTTAGTAGGCTCCTGCTCAGATGCTCAGGGTTTAGTGAGAGGTCGTTGGGGCCTGTGCAAAGACAATAAGGATCTCTAAAATGGCCTGAGGTGGTCCCGCACTCCCAGGGGCAAGAAGGGGACAAATGAATTTGAAGCCAACAGAATATGTTTAACAATCGCCTCAATTGTCTGAGTCTGATTTTTCTGCCTGTGTGTATCTTCTGATCATAAAATCTTGCCAAGTATCTTGAAGTTCTTGTTCCTGAGGACCAAAGGGAGACACTCATTTCTTTTTGCTTTGTAATCTTCTAAATAACTGATGTGTTCGTGAGACTGGGGTGGATGGACCTGCTCAGAGGATTCTTCCTGCTAGAGAAGCGAAGGCCATGGTCTAAAAGACGCTGCCGCTTCTGTGTGCAGTGTTACCAGGCTTCTCGTTTCACTAGAGGAACTCCTGAAACTGCCCCTGCTAATCATGTTGTCACGTCAGTTCCCAGGGTCCAATCCTCCTACAGCCCTGGAGCTCATTCCTCTCCTCCAGAGAGCACAGTGGGAATGCACTGTCCCGAGTAAGGTTGAAAACTGGAGTTTATTTTCCACTGACTGCTTGTCAAATGAATGTTGTATGTTCCCAGAAAAAATGACTTGGGCTGTGATGTCTGCTATCACAGAGTGGAAGACAAATTTCAGATCTCTAAATAAAAAGAATTACTTCTACTTTCTATTCGTGCATGAGAGAGAGAGAGAGAGAGAGAGAGAGAGAGAGAGAGAGAGAGAGAGACTGGAGCCGTAGAACACACTTTAAAGAGGAAAACATGGCTCATTCTGCTGCCATGGAAACCAATCAAGGTCTGGGGAATGGGGGGGGGGGGGAGAGCCTCCCTGAGGCCAGTCCTACTGCCTAGAATTTAAGACTTTAGTTTTTTTTTTCAAAGTTGCACTTTTCTAAGACAAGATGCACATGTGTGTGCTTGTGTGCACACATGTAGGGGCGTGTCTCCTTTTATGTAACAGAGTCTCCCTCTGCCTTTGTCTCTACTGGGTTTTCTCACTCTAGGGAGTTTGGCTGTCTTTCAGTTGTGATTAAATAAAAGAGAAGGTTGGAGTTTTAAAGGGGGAAAGTCCCTATTGATACCTCACCGTGTGCCAGCATGGATTTCCAGGGAGGACTGCACAGGCCTGTAGGCACCTGCACATACTTGGTGGCCTCACTGGGTGAAAGCCCCCTGTTCCTGTTTCCATACTCAAACATCTCCCAGAGGCTCCAATGTTGCAGAATAAACTTCCTGACCTCCTTAATCTCAGGCCTGTTTCTGAGCCATGTGCGCTTCAGTTTAAGCATTTGAATATAGAAACTGGTGGCGAACCACGCTGTCTCAATCTGGTGCTGGAGACACGCCCCCACACTTGCTGCTTCGTCACCATTCCTGGGTTGCAGCCTTTCCCAAATAATGTGGAAGCGAGAGCCCAGTCATTTGGAAAGTTGGTGAGCACGCCGAAGTCTGTCTTTCTAGGAGGAGGCTACAGGAAAGAAGGTACCAGTCAGTGTGGACATGCCGCTGTGGGTGTCGGGAAGATGTAGAACTCTAGAGATTCGGTTGGAAATTTTCTTAGAGGGGACACCATACAGTGGGAAGTGTTCCAAACCTCAGCCAGAAGCTGGACTGACCCTTTACATTTTTTCCCCTAATAAGAGAAAATGGACTTTCTGGGTTCCTTACTTTTTGTTTTATTTTTTTTATTGGCGCTACTCCAATGTATGCAGTGATGGAGTCATAAAGGCATTTTTATTCCCAGATAACCTGTACTTTACTGTGTCTCCTCCATATCTTCCCTAGAGTTTTGTTTTTTTTTTTTTTTTTTTTGTGCATGCACTTTTTAAAAGTAACTTTAGCTTTACAATAAGAGAGCTAGAGGGGAAGGAAGGAGAGCAAGCTAGGAAGAGAGAGGAAAGATATTGTGGGCTTAGCCCCTAAGTACCTGACTGTGGCCCTACCTCTCTCTCTCTCATTTGTTGAATCATGATTTGCTTACGATAGCCAAAGATGTATCTGTTTGTTGGATTCGCATAGGTGGTGGGATTGAAATAAGCCTCAAAAATAAAAATCCAACTCTTTGCAAAACCCCACGTACATTGACACACAGCCACTCTTGGGGACAGGGGCAGACATGTTCCCATGGGAAAAGGGGACCACATCAGCCTCTCTGATTCTAACAATGTGCTTGTCCTTAGATCCTCCTGTCCTCCGCTCTCTGCCCCCAGAGTCTCTGTTCCACGATCAGTTCTCACTGGGACGGAGCCTTTGTCTTCCGCTCTTGTCCCTTCATTTCATAGCCCACAGACATTTCCCGGCTTCCTCTGTCTAGGGGCAAATGCTGCTTTTAAGCTAGCTGCCCCGAACCTTCCACATATATACATGCATGCACACACCCAACACATAGCTGTGCAGCTATCCAGCCGTGCTATTTCTTAACCAGAGCCTTAGTCCTACTGTGTACTTCTATAACGCCTGAGTCTCTTTTATCAAGTCATTTTCTCACACTGTATTGGAATGTCTAGATCACATCTCAGTTTCTCATGCTAACTGTAACTGGAGTCACCAGAAGAGGCCCCAGCCCCAGCCCTGTGCCTGCTATACTCACGGCCCAGATGTTAAATAAATGTTTATTAAATTTACATTCGGGGATTCTAAAGACTTCCAGACACCACATTATCTCTGGAAGCTCTCAGATCAAAGATTGACTTTAAAGATCAAAGAGGAACTACAGATACTGAGGCAAAATCAAAACTTAGCAAAATATTTCTCTTTACTCCTTCGAATCCTTCATATTTTAATCTCCCATCCTCTTATCTTTATTTAAGAAAGAGAGAGGGGGCAGAGGGAGAGAGACAGAAAGAGACAAAGAGAGTCAGAAACACAGAGGGAAACGGAGAGGGGGAGTGAACTTATCACTTGGCAACATTCCATTTTCTGGCTATTTGTGTATGCATGTGTTTATATTCCGGTGCATGGGGGTGGCTGCACGTACGCATGTGTTTATGTTTGGGTGCATGTGGGTGAGTGCACGCACATGTGTTTGTTTGGGTGCATGTGGGTGAGTGCACGTATGCGTGTATTTATGTTTGGGTGCATGTGGATAAGTGTACGTATGCATGTATTTATGTTTGGGTGCATGTGGATAAGTGTACGTATGCATGTATTTATGTTTGGGTGCATGTGGGTGGATGCACGTACGCATGAATTTATTTTTAGGTGCATGTGGGTAGGTGTAGGTATGCATGAATTTATGTTCGGGTACCATATGGGTGGGTGCAGGTATGCATGAATTTATGTTTGAGTGCATGTGGGTGAGTGCACGTACGCATGAATTTATGTTTGGGTGCATGGGGGTGGGTGCACGTACGCATGGATTTATGTTCAGGTGCATGTGGGTGAGTGCACGCATGCATGAATTTATATTTGGGTGCATGTGGGCGGGTGCATGCACACATGGATTTATGTTCAGGTGCATGTGGGTGGGTGCACGCGCATCTGTTTGAGCAACCCCATGGAGGTCAGAAGTCTATGTTGGGTGTCTACCTCAATAACCTACCATCACATTTTTTGAGACATAATTTCTCACTGAACATAGAGTTGATTATGTTAGTTTGTCTGGGCAGCAAGCCTCAAGATGGATCTCTTCCTGTCTTCATTTCTCCACGGCCTGGATTGTAGGTATGTGCCATGGTGCCAGGATTTGTTTCTTTGCTTGTTTTTGTTTTTACGTGGTTTTGGGGGATTAAATTTGGACCTTCATGCTTGCTCACAAAACACTTTACCAACTGAGCGACCTCCCCAGCCCTCATTTAGTTGGTTTTAAATTTCACTGATCAACTGCAGACTTGTGATACTGTCCATTATGGGCTGTGTGATCTTCGTGAAGATGTACGTGAAACTTTGTTCTCTTGCTTTTAAAGGAAGATTCTTTGGCACTATTTCCACCTAAAGGTGAGACCAATGTTCTTCCTCTTCCCACTTTGGTTTGGGTGGGTTCTGTGTGTGCTCAGTCATTAGCAATAGAGTAACACTTTGCCAGATTCTTATATAAGCTTTAAGAGATTGTTTTCTATTTTCTGTCTCAAGAGTGCCCACTTATGAGAAATTACATGTTCCGAGGCAGCTTGAGCTAGGGCTAGTGCTTCCCACCTGTCTAGCTGAAATGCAGACGTGCGAATGAGATGCCATCCTGGATGCCCACTCAGAACCTTCGGATGATACCCGACTCGGCTGTCATCTGATGGCGTTACTGTGCGAGATTCCAGGAAAGAATTATGCAGTGTGTCTGGACAAGGACCGTGAACCGGTTTGGAGTGGCTTATGGGGCAGCAGTGGGTTACGTCATAGGATCCCCCGTTTCCTTCAGGCTTCAGGGTAACAGGATTACAGGCATGGTCACTTCCCTTGCTAAACTTAGAGGTAAAAAGTGAAACTCCTTTCCTATAGTCTGGATTACAGTAAACCCTCAATAGATATGTCTCCTGCCCTGTCTCTTCATGTCCCCTGCCCCTGCCAATAATTTGGATTTCCAAAAAGCGATAACTAAATGCTATTATCTGAGGTTGATCAGACACAGGTGGCGGCTACTGGGGAGACATGTGTTAACTAACACGCCTTTCTTTTTGCCATTTTCCTCAACTTTCTTTTCTCTCTCTCCCCTGTGTTTTAAGTACAGCCAGTTCATTTTGACTTAAAGTAAAAAATACTAAATTCAGTCTCCATGATGCAGACAGAAAAATCACAGGTTTGGTTAGTCTCGTGGTAATGAAAATGAAACATCAGAAGTTAAAACGATTCAAAGCAAAATTCCCTCTGAGAACTTTTAACATGTCTGTGTGTGTGTGCAAAAAGCGACCGAACAAACACTGTAGACTGCGTAATTATTTCCCATGTAAACACTACAGAATTGCAGGCTAGGGGGACCCAGGATTGAAAGGGGCCTGCTACCTGTAATTATAGCTTTGCTAAGCTTGATTTTATAGACTGGCAAAACTCAAGTTTGATTTAAACCACACAGAAAGACATGATGCAAATTGGACATGCCCTTTTCTCCCCGACTCAGACGGCTGACCTTACTTCATTCGGGTGTTCTCCGTAGAAGGCAGCTGTACAGTTATCGCTTGGCCGGTGTGCCCACTGATTAGGCTGTTCATCTTAGGAGACTTCCCAAGGCAGTTCAACAACACCTTTCTATTTCCTTTCCAATTCCTTCAGCCCTTCAAACTGTTAACAGATACGGAGTTCATCACAGTCTGAGCAGGGTAGGGGTAAACTCTACTCAGATACCTGGCAAATAAAGTCCAGAACGGAAGATGATTCAGTGGGAAACTGTAGGTACCGGCATCAGCACTTTTTACATTTCTACCTGTAATAGGGGCATACAAAAAGTCACTGGCTTCGCTCTCTTAGGCGCCAAGATATAAGGGCCTGAGGGTTGTAAGGTGGTGGTGGCAGCGATAAGGTCTAGAAGATTGCTGAAGTTGCCATCTGGCCAGCCTTTGACGGTGCTTTTCTCTGATGACAGCACCGGTGGGGTGGTAGGCATTTTATAAGTGCTGGGCCCCACTTCTTCTTGGCTCCAAGCCACTTTGAACTAGTCACGTTTATCTAGCCTTATGACTAGACTAGACACGGGGCCTTTCTGCCTCCCAGAGTTCCAGCCAAGCCATAGTGACTGTTTTCTTACCATTTCACAGCTCCGGGAGGAGTTGTGACGGGCTGAGAGCTACAAGCTTGTTTTAGTAACTTGGGGGTGCAACACTTGCTTTCTGCGGTGTGTGTGTTCTTGTGAGCTTGCACTGTCCTCAAGAACTAGAGCAAAATGCATATTTTGTCCCAAAGACAAACGCCACACTTTATGGCAGGGAGGGATGTCCTTGTTTACAGATATAACCCAGCACAATACTTTGGATGTAGCCAAGTAAGAGAAATCAACGTCTCCAGCGCAAGAGCAGAATACAAAGCCGGACCCAAGGGTAGTGGCTATGGGCCTGTCCCGTTCCCTGTCAGGTTCCTTAGGGTCAGAGGTGGAGAAGCCAGTTAGGTGCAGGCAGCAGGCAGCGGTCAGCGTGGTTAGGGGACCCAGGACCCAACACAGAGAATGCCTCTAGGGACTGCCCTAGGGAAGCCCGGCGGCGAGGTGGGCAGACAAGGATGGGTGCCCCTAAACCCACCGCGGATCTGAGACCCCGCAGATATAAAAGGTCTCTCACGAGGATCTGAGACTTCGTAGGCATAGTCAGATTCCCCACGGGGACCCAAGACCCAGAAGACACGGCTGTCTCTCACGTGGATTTAAGGCTCGGTAGAAACGGACAGATCCTTCCACGGGGATCTGAGACCCGGTGACCCTGCAGCCACCGGTGGGGCCGCGTGCTAGCGCAGCGGGTGCCGGCTGGATACCGCAGGTTGCCTCCCTCGCGCCCGCCGCCCCGCTTTTCTCAGGTCTCACGGGGCCCAGCACTCGCTTTGCACGCCCTTGTGGGCGTAGCTTCTATGCGCAGGCCGAAGGCGGGGCCTCGAGCAGGGCTCCCGGGGATTGGCCGCCCTGGGCGTGGGCGGGGCCTGGGCCAGGGAAAATCGGCGCCCGGCCGCCTGCCACCCCAGCTGCGAGCCGGAACCGCTGAGACCGGTGTCCTGTCGTTCTCCCTGGTACTTTCTAACCTCCCCGGCCGCTCGGCGTCGGACCTGCTCACCCTCTCCGCGCAGTGCGAGCCGCTCCTGTCCTCACTTCCCTTTCCGCGCGGGTCAGCCCGGCCGCAGCGGCGATGCGCCTCATCCAGAACATGTGCACCATCGCCGAGTACCCCGCCCCGGGCAGCGCCGCTGCCGACTACTGTCTGGGGGCTGCGGGCCGCCGGCTCGTCAAGATCGCCGTGGTGGGGGCCAGCGGCGTAGGCAAGACCGGTGAGTCCAAGCGAAGAACCCGCTTGGTTGTGGGACGGGACTTGGGAGACCCCAGCCCGGACTGGAGAGGGGAGAGGTGGGCGTTGCAGCAGAATCGTCCGCCCCTTCATGTCCCTGTTTCAATTTAAGGGGGCCCACAGTGGCCCGCCGACTTTCAGGCTAGACTAGAAGTTTAGGGCTTTGAGCCTCTGGCAGGGTCTGGGGCAGAACAGAAAGTTGACTACAGAACCTCGTGGAGTTCCGTAAGGTTAGGAAGACATTTGCCAGCTGGGCTCAAAGGAGGGGCTGGGCCACACACCCTCCCTCCCCACTGGCAGAGCCGTAATTCACCCGGCTTCTACCCCCTAGTGTCTGGCAGAGGGGTCAAGGAGCTACAGGGCAGGAATTTCTCTCGGTGGCCGGCTGTGACTTTCTCTGGAAGAGTTGTGTTCCTGATGGGGGTGGGGTGGAGACCCTTGTAACTTAGTGGGTTAACTTGTTCTCGTTTCTCAATCGCAGCTTTGGTGGTTCGGTTCCTCACTAAGCGATTCATCGGAGACTATGAACGAAACGCAGGTGAGGAAATACATTGAGGGAAAGTCTGTTGGGCTTGTTGCTCTCATTTCTCAGTGCCTACAAGGGCACTTCCTCCGGAGTGACAGTGTGAGCATCAGGATTCTGCCACTTCCAATTCTGCACGCCACCCTCCATCTACCCCCCCCCCCGCCCCCAGCTGCCATCTGGCCTCATTCCATTCCAGGCCCATTCATCATTTTATCAAGTGCTCGAAAGTATTGCCAGTGGTATGTTTTAACTATAGGGTCCCCAGTTGGAAGCACCCTTTGTACTCCAGGGGCTTTTCCTTTCAAACATGCCTGCAAAAGTCATAAAAAAACAAACAAACAAAAACCCAACCCAACCCAGAAACCCACTGACCAGCTCCTCCCCCACCCTCTCCCTCTGCTGGCTGCCTTTCAGGGGTGACCTTTCAAAGCAAAGGCCAAAGAAGGGTAGTTGTAAACCTAAAGTTCTTTCCTTAACAAAGAGAGAGAACTCGCTGAGGATTTTAGAGGCCAGAGCGCCTGAAAACTGAGAAGACAAAACACTTCATTCCCAATGGCTGAAAACAGCCACTGTCCCAGGAGGTTCTGGTACTTTCTGACCATGACCTGTTAGCAAACTGCTTGAGTGGGCAGACTGTGCGGAGTGCCTGCTGGGGACCGAGTGAAACGAGCCATAGACACCATCCCAAGCTGAGACGCGGCTTCGATACAGTTGCTCATCATCACGACGCAGTTTTAGGCCAGGCGCGTTGACTGTATTTACTAACCATATTTGCCTATGAGTCTCTCATATCCAGCAGACAAAATATGACTGTTTAGAGAATGATAACGCACTAAAATAAAAACGAGAAGCTCTGCACATGGCGGGCCAGAAAATATTTGCTTCAAGGAAATATTCTAAATAAGGAAACTCAGATTAAAATTAGATCAGCAAGTTTCTGAAAACCCACAAACTTTGACCTACTTTTGATAAATCTACTAGCATGGGGCTAAACTTGCAGCTGGCCTTTAAACCAGATCTGAAGTCAACTCATTAAATAGAAGGGAACTACTTTTTTTTCCCCCTGTGTATATTGGTGTAGGCTATATGGCATTAAAAGAAAACCCCACATTTCATAACCCCACATGATCTCTTTTCTTTGCCTTCGTAGGTAATCTCTATACCAGACAGGTCCAGATAGAGGGCGAAACCCTGGCCATACAAGTCCAGGACACTCCAGGCGTCCAGGTGAGGAACCGCGATGCTGAGCGGGTCAGTTGTTTACTGGGTCATCAGCTGAGGAAGACGTACCATGGGGAGCGAGGCCCAGACCTTTACATGGTGTTTGATAGTTTGATTGTACCTGGCCGGCTGTCAGCCTTGGCCTGGCAGAGTTTGGGAGACTCGGGAAGGGCAGAGCCCCTCCTGTAGGAGGAGTCACCACATGAGGCGTAGGGTGTGGGCAAGCCAACACTTGGCATCAACAGTGTTTCCTTGCTTCAGTTTTTACGTACGTGCCTTGGCATTAAAAACCAAATATGTGGGTCCAGTCTCCACGCCCGGAATCACGTTTTATGTGGTGGGAAGTTTCTCTGTAGACAAAAGAGCTCTGCTAGTGTTTTTTTCTCCTTCCCCGTCCTGCACTGGGCAGTTATCCAGGTTTAAATGCTTCCCGCTCCTATCTTTGCTTCCCCAGACTCACTGTCTAGCCAGTTAATTTCCCATTCTGTGCAACTACAAAGTCTCCCTGCGCGGAGTTCTCTGCAGTCCATTTTCCACTTGAGTGTGGTGAGCTGCCCTGTTATTTATCCCAACTCCGAGCAGCTGGATCAACATTGTCAAGGAAGCTGAAGCGTGTGGGGATAGGACTTGTTTATGACCCTAGCCCGCCATCGTCACCGCGCAGGGTTCTTTAGAATTCAGATTCCTCTGTGCAGCACTCACCGTTCACCTTGCTCTCCTGGTCCCTTCAGGTGCATGAGAATGGCTTGAGCTGCAATGAGCAGCTGAATCGCTGCATTCGCTGGGCAGATGCTGTGGTCATCGTCTTCTCCATCACCGACCACAAGAGCTATGAACTCATCGGCCAGCTCCACCAGCATGTCCAGCAGCTTCACCCGGGCACTCGGCTGCCTGTGGTGGTCGTGGCCAACAAAGCTGACCTGTTACACATCAAGCAGGTGGACCCTCAGCTTGGACTGCAACTGGCCGGCATGCTGGGTTGCTCCTTCTATGAAGTATCTGTCAGTGAAAATTACAACGATGTCTACAATGCTTTCCACATCCTTTGCAAAGAAGTGAGCCACAAACAGCAGCCCAACAGCACGCCTGAGAAGCGCAGAACATCCCTCATTCCCAGACCCAAGTCACCCAACATGCAGGACCTGAAAAGGAGGTTCAAGCAAGCTCTGTCTGCCAAAGTGAGAACTGTCACGTCTGTCTGAAGTGTGACTCCTTGAGGGGGTTTGGTCTTCTGGGCAGAGGGCCTGAGGTTCTTAGGCAGGACCACTGCAGGCGGATGGCAGTTCATGGTTCCAGAAAGGGCTGCAGCAGAGGGGCCTAAGGGGCCTGTGGAATTCTGCAAAAACCAAGTGTTTGGAGCCCGAGGACAGATGGACGGCTATGTGACTTTTCTTCCTGGTCCTTTACCATGAGGATGGGGCATGTTCTTGTTCCTCACTACCTTATAAAATGGTGGTTAGTTTCCCTAAATACATTGACGTGACTTAGGGCGGGCACAAAAGAACTGGGGAAGCATTCACAGGCTTTCTCTCCCATCTCCATTTTTTTTTTCTTCCAAGAGGAAGGGTTGATTTTCTCAGTGTCTCTAACATGCTCTCTTTATGGGATGCCTTTCTGACTTGAAGGATACCCAGATTTCTTTGCAAACAAGGAGGGACCCTCCCCACCCCATAAAGGTCATATTTTAGGGCAAAATATTCTGTGTACAGACTCCTGTGAGCTGTGGTCTACAGGAAGGTGCTAGATCTCCTGGTGCAGGATGGGTATACATATTGAGTAGCTGTGAAAAACTCAACCCTGGACTGCCCAACTGTGAAAGTGTACAGTTGTTTGTTTGCTTTTTTTGTTTGTTTTTTTAACTGTGGCATCAGGTACAGAAAAAAGTGTTAATTGATGGTGGTGTGGTTTGTGTGAATGACTCATGGCAATGACGTTGGGTCGCTTCCTGGGCCTGGCAGAGTCGTGGCTATGGCTGGCTGAGATACTGAAGCGCTGTCTTAACGAGTGACAGATGCGGCCTCACTACCAAATCCCCTACACCGATGCACTTTAAGAAGCCAATCATGCTTTGGCTCAAACTGTAATTTATTTTATGTACAATAAATCTTTCATTTGATAAGAGCAGCCGTTTGAAATGTTTGCCTTCTGTCCTGCAGAAATTGTTGTTTGGAATCCCGTGTTGATTGAGCATGTTGAGTCAGGGGATGCGGCTTCCAGGCTCGATCTCTTATGCCTCACAACATGTGACCAGTGAGGTACCTTTTATTATCCTGATACTTTACACATTGCAAAAATATCCTTGCAGAACAAGTTCAGTAACGTGAGGGCTCCAACCCGTGAGCTTCATCCAGTGTAACTTGGCCTTTCTATTCCAGAGTTGCACGTCTCCTACTCATTTCCTTCGTGGTCCTCTGGGTAGACCTAAGACAGCTGTCTGTGTGCATCTTAACCGAGCCTCTGGGGGCAAGCATGCTTCTCCACAGATCAGTGCTGCTGCATGTGTGGCACTGAGCGGAGGTGTTCCGGGCACGCCGTGTCTCCAGACCACACTGTCCTCACAGGGGGAGCTCACAACCATTGATTTGGAGCTATCCTCCCCTGGAGCCATTGTCACACGTGTGCCACAGCTGCGGCCTCTCTCTTGTTCTGCCATTTGAGCTTGGAAAGCCTTTCACGCAAGCTCAATGACTCTCCATCACAGTGGGCAGCACGCTCCATAGTGGCCTGGGTTAACCCTCCAGAGACCCCTGCTAGGACATCGAGCGATGTCCTGAAGCTCACATAATGGAGTTCAGCCAGTGTCTTCCGACTAGTCCACGATAGTCCTCTGCCATGCTTCACATGTAAGACGCGCACTGCCACAGAGTGCGGAAGTGAGATGTGTTGGCAGTCTGCTGTGATACAGGGCTGGGTTATTCAAGCTCATTTTCCCAGGGGAACATCTGACTGCTCTTGACAGTGACATTCTGACATTTATGTTTTGTTGTATGTAGAACTTGTTATAAAAAAAAAAACAACTCTTCAAACCTACCCTCACCTCACCTCTGGGAAGGGTGTGTGTTGACAGCAGGGTGGGGCAGGGCTCCCACAGAAGACAGAGACAGTACAAGGGCAGAGACAAGATCTATATTCTACTCAGTCTTCCTCTGGTGTGATTGTTAGCAATGCCCAATGAGCGAAAAGGTCATCTTTGCGCATTATCCCTGGGCTCCCTCATGTCCTGAAATGGGAGACACAGAGCTTCGCAGAGGATAGATTTTTGTGCTGAGTGGAGCCAGCCTTCTACCTCTTACCTGTCTCCTCTCCGCTCTTCCATCTCCGTAGGGCTCCGGCTGGTCTCTCTCAGTCTAGCTGCCCTGCACCTTCTCGTCTCCTGCTCTTGGCACGGATGACTGCCCCTCACCCCTCACCCGTGCATACTCAGCCTCTCACTTGGCCTAAGTGGGTCTTTCAGCTACGAGGGGTCCTTGGCTACAGAAGGATGAAGTGGAGGGAGAAAATGAGAATAGGAAGGGGACTCTCTGATGGGAACCACCCAAGACCTAGTCCAGGCCGCCGCCTCAGCTGGACTGGGCTTTCCACAATTCTAGACAACTGTGTTCTCAGCAGAAGTTTGGCACAGTGTTCAGCGCTTCAATAATCGCATCTGTTTCCACACTAGTATCTCTCCACTTACCTCCCCTACTTACCCTCTACAAACTCTGGCTGAGAAGCAGACTCCTCCCCCCCCCTCCCACCAGGCAGGGGTTCCTATGAGTCTGGTGCAGAGGAGGGGAATGAGAGTTTATTGAGTATCTACTACATGCCAAATTGCAGTGTTCTTTAATCTTTGGGAGACCCCCAAGGGTCACTCACTAGTTTAAGATGAGGAACCAAGGCCCAGAGATTATGTTAGCTTAGGGCCAGATGGTAAGAGCACTCTACTTCATTTACAGACTGTCTGGGCACCAGCAATAGGAGATGTCTGTAACAAGGACACGCTACACATAAATTTATCTCTCTTTAGTATCCTACACAGGAAAGGAAGCAACAGGCTGGGCTCAGGAAGCTGATCTGAACCCTACCCTAAGACATTTTGATACCAAAGCTCGTCGTCCCTATCCCTTTACCCCCCAGACAGTTGTGGCTCTGGGCCTTCTCCTGACCAGCCAACCGTCCTGGCTCCACTTCCCCAGCTCCCTCCACCTCCCTTCTGCTACCAGCTTGGTTACTGCCTGGGCCTGGGGCTCCTGGCAATTGGACCACATCTGCTGTTGCCATTAGCCAGAGGCTGCTGGCTGCGTTGGCCTCCAGCCCCCTTAGTAATAAAGACGTCCAGGTTGGAGGAGCTGCCTCCCAGCCGGTCTGCCTCAGAGCCCAACCCATGTCTGTCATGATGTCTGGCTTTCTAGTTTCCTTCCAGCCTCAAATCAAAACCACTTGCAGCCCTGGCTGGGCCTGGCCCCACTGTACAGTGGCAGGGGAGGCTGGGAGGGAGGTTGTGAAATTGCCTTCTATCCTCGTCCAGCTCCAGAAGGTTTGCCTGTCTGGCAGCTCAGAACCAGAGCTTTGGGGGCTATGGCTGTGTTTATAGAGAGCCCCTTATTTATGAGAGAAGAAAAAAAGGGATTTCAGCATTGATCATTTACCCGAAGAGGGTAAAAACAGATCTATTTTCTGGGTAAAGGAACACGTTGTGGCAGATTCCCACAATGGAGCAGTTGGCTTGCTGTGGTCTTGCTTAGGAGAAAGGAGATGGCAAAGGCCCAGCTGCCCAGCTGTGGAGAGCTCCCAGAACCTCCGGGTAAGATCCCAGCAGGGAGGCGCTGCCTGCTTACAGTATAGAACCCAGAAAGCTGTCTGGGCACTCCTTCTGGAAATCCAGAGAGGCAGTTTCAGCAGGTTCGTATTGTCTTCATAGGTTCCTGAATTGCAGAAGAGAATGGGGTTATGAGCGAGGGTGGGGAGATCCCACCGCTCCCCTGCTCTTGCTGCCTGGCCTGCACGCCTTCCACCATCTGGTTGTCTGAAGTTCTTTTCAAAGCAGAGATGGAGGTTTTTTATGTTTCCTGGGCAAGCCAACAGACAACATTTGTAATAGTGGATTATTTGTTGTTGACATGCTGTTTCTGGTAACTAGGGTAAGAAGAAACAATAGTGGTCTTGGTAGGGGGATGGAATTATTTGTTATGGAAATATCAGTGTAACTGCAGGGACCCTGGCACAAATAGTTATCCACACAGGGCCTGCTGCTCTACGGGGAGGCACTGCCAAACACTTGGCTTATGCCCTATACTTGTGGGGACAGAGCTCCAAAAAGGAGCAGACCTCAGTCGCCACACAGCATTTACCGGGATTTAATTGTGTATATAAAAAGTGGCTGCAAGGCCCTTGGTAGGAGATCGGCCTGTGTATGCTTGCTTTGGCCAGCATGGCTTAGGTGGTAAACACACCCAGGTCTGAGAGTAACTAGTGTTCAGCTCCTCAGCTGGGCTGTTTGTATCACCTTCATGTGGCTACCATAAGGCATGTGGGGGAGGTCCCTTTAAAATTCATACATTGAATAATATGGAAATGGTAAATGAGGCTTTCAACCCCAGACTGCACAGACTACAATGTTAGCTTTCTGGCTAACATTAGTGATGGAAAGTTTCTCCTGGAAACATGGATCTGCAGAGGCAATCATCCGACACTTATCACTAGTAGTGTCTTTGGGTTCCTATTCCTGTGAAGAGACACTATGACCACCTCCCCCGTTTCTCCAGTTTCCTTATTCAAACCAGACTCCAGTAATCACCAACTTCTTCCAGCTTGCCTGCCTCCAAAGCCTCCATCACCGATTTCTCTCCTGACCCAGTTCTTCCAGCCAATGACCACTGAGATGGAAGGGTCGACTACAAACTAAACTTTTCACACTTTTCACACTCGCCCCGACACTAGCCATGGCCATACTCACTTTAGTGTTAGAGCATTTTAGAATGCTAGTGTAACTGGTACTTTTATCCTAGTAGAAGAGTAGGAGTTTCTGAATATTCTTTTACTAGGTAAGAGATAACTTGCCAAGATGAACTACTGAACCCACAAAAGCAACACACAAATATATATTTGGCGTAAAAACCTGAAACAGTACAGAAGTAATGGGGGGTGACTCCCCCTTTCCTATGTTCCCCTTGATGTGCCTTCCAGATATAAACACTGGCTAGCAGTTTGGTTTGGTATTTTCAGCTTCCCTTTGCATGTAGACATATGGCGTGCACCTGAACCCTGAGGAGAAACCCACTGGGGACCCAGACATGAGACACAGCATCAGCTTCTCATCCTGTGAGTGCCATGGAGTCAGGGTGGTACCTGGTTTGTGATAAGCTTGGCTTAGAACTTCTCAGAGTATCTGGAATGTTCTCCACAGGCTCCCATTCAACACTTGGGGATGGATGGATGAAGGAATACAGTTTGGAGTCACATGGCAGGTTACTTTAAGTTTCTTTATTTTAGAAAGCACTTATCCCTGCATACATATTATTTCTTTGAGGCTAATGCCATTTTTTTTTTCTCATTCAAATGTAAGACTTTTAGCTTAGCGGGATTTAAAAAAGAGTTGCCTTATAGTTGAGCACCATCAAAGAGCAGGGAAGGTAGGAAGCACACTTGGGTGGAGAAAACATGTTGTTTCATAAATCAGCTTCATTCACCTCAAAATGATTCTAAATTAGCAGTTTTTTTCTATTTCCTTAAAAGGACAGCATTTAATAGAGAAGTAAAACGTATAGCCATGTCTTGGCTTACATTTTATTTTGTCTTCCTTCTTAATCCACACGAGAAACTGTTTTTCGGCATTTTCTCATTTCAGACATCCATTACTCATGCCAGGAGCTCCCACCGGCCATGTCCCTGTGAGTGGTGTCTGGGTTCCAAGCAGGTCTTTCTTTCTTTTTCCCTAGAGTTCTCATATAATTTCACTAGATGCGTCTGGGTTTTTCTGCTATGATCAGAAAGAAAATATAAAGTCCCAGAAGGAGGCTTTTGATTTCAGTAGGAATTTGAAATCACAAAGGCCATGTGGGAGTTGTGTTTCCAATCTAGACTCCTTGGGAGGGAGCCTCTTCCACACGGGGCTTCCTCTGGGCCAGAGAAACCATGTGCAGCAAGGACAGCCTTCGGCCACCCTCTCTTCATCTCTCCCACTGCTGCTCTAAGTAGTGGGTCTGCCCTGATCCTTGAGCCAGGCGGAACAAAGCAGCCCTTTGTCACTCTTGGGGTGATTTACCATTCACGAAGGCCACCGGGCTAGGGCTGCCCAGGCGGGTCTACCCCTCCCTTCCTTGTCTTTCAGAAATGTTTTGGAGTCAGAGAGAAACAAAGTCTCAGGCTCTGTCTGTGACGTCCCTTCCTCACTTACATAGTCACAAGGACAATCTAGCTTTCCTCGCACAGGGAATTCTAAGGACATTTAACCTTCCTTGACTAACTTAGAACCATATGCTTGTCTCTGCCACCACTTGCAGGCAGACGTTTACCCAGAGCTAAGGGACTCGCAGGTGGCTCCAGGAAGACTACAGTGAGGGATGAGGAGAAATCAGAGGGACTGAGGTGAAGTCAGCTAAAGACAGCTTGACACCTAGAGAGGAGAAATGAACACGCAAGTCTTTATTTTGCTTTTGAAGAACAGGAGCGGTCCAAACACACGAGGCCCTCTCTGGCAGAGTGAAGTCATACCTATAGTTAGTGACAGGGACACCAGCTTTGGAGGCATATCTGGAATGGTGACAGCTGGGTATTGGTATTTCCAGCTCAAACTGGTCTTATCTTCTCTTAGATGTCAGAAGCCAAGGTCTGGGTACAGCCGGTCAGTGGCAAAGAGCAGCTCAGGAATGTTAAGTGGCTTCAGGAGTCTTGTGGACAGCACCATTACCTGTGACAGGAGGGACAGGCATGGCACCGTTAAGGAGGGCAGTTAGTGATCAGGGGCTAAGAAAGGGGGCACAGGGTCTCTCATCTACAGCCTGGCTGCTAAGATGGCTCAGGCTTTCCTCACTTAGTCCATGAGGACCTTTGGGCCCATGTGGCTGATGCTGGGTGACTCTTTCTTCCCTCAGCCTGGCCTTCAGTGTGAGGTTGATTTCTCTCCACACCAAGACTGCTTGTTTCGGGACTTGCCTGGGGGCATGGTAAGCTCTGTAAGGGCCAGGTGAGGGTCTGCCCAAGCAGGCACTAGTGCTTTTCCATAAGAAAGTGCCTATGGGAAATCAGGGCAGTGATCCAGAAGGAATTCCACGGGCCAACACCAGAGTGTGGCATGACCGGGCGGCACCTGGCCATGCGACACTAGACAGGTGCAGGGAGGACACCTCCCTGTCTGCTCGCCTGCCCCCAAGGTTATCCCAGGTGTAATGAAATCAGTGAAGTAATCAACTCCAAATTCAACTCGTTCATTGGTGCAATGCAGAGGCCACATTCCAACGCGAGGCCTAACAGGAGAGGGTCATGGCCAAGGGAGGGAGTGGAAGAGAAACATTTAGAACTTTGTTTTCCTTCTTGAAAATAACTTTTAACGACCTTGTTGAAGAGCTCTCCCTCTTTTCCCAGAGCGCTGCCTTTGAAGCACTTGTTCTATCTCACGAAATACATGGCTAGTGCCAACCAACCCATATTTTAGCATGGAGACCCGAACTTCTTATTTCCCTTGACATCTATGCAAGGAGGCTCTGAAGACGGGTGCATGGCAGCGTGCCCTCGTGACCCAAGCGTGCGTGCTGCACAAACCAGGTAGGCAAGGGGGCTCCCAGGTCAGAGCTGCCAGCAGAGGCTGGGGAGATGGCAGCTCTGCTGCTGGTTGGCTGGATTCCCTCTAGAAAGTGACTTTACTTGGAGCCTCCCTCTCCCACCTCGTCTGTCCCAGAAAGAAAAGAAGAGCTTGCAGCACTGCCACCAGGGTTATGTAAGCTCCTCTCCTGAGAGCCCAGGAAGTGCTTGACTACTGTGCTTTGCTGATGGGTTTGCAAATTTCCTTCAGAATCACAGAATTTTGGAAGCACATAATTTTCTAGAGAAACACATAGAGGTTCATACAGTTTTAAGGGACCCTTATGGGATTTGCAAACCATCATTAGGAAGTCCATTTAAAAATCTATGCATAGGGCCGAGGAGATGGTTTAGTGGGCAAAGTGCACGCCGTGTAAGCATGAGAACCCGTGTGGCAAACTCCTAGAAATCCACACGAGAAATCTGGGTGTGGAGGCGTGCTTCTGTAACCCGGGGACTGGGAAAGCAGAGGCAGACAAGTTCTTGGGGTTCCCTAGCCAGGGGAACCCCAAGAGCTACTTGATGAGCTCCAGTTCACTTGAGAGAACTTGTCTCAAAAAACAATGTAGACAGGTCCTGAGGGAGGAGAGTTGAGTTTGTCCTATGGCTTCTACATGCCTGCACATGTGTGCGCTTGCGCTTTTGTGCACGCGCGCGCACACACACACACACACACACACTTTCCCCAGCCTCTGTGTGTAGACCCCTGTAAGGTAGTAGAGACCAGCAGTGGTTATTATACTGTATCCCCATGACTTGACAATCCCTGCTTTACTGCCAGCAGCCCCCACCCCCACCCCATAGTCCTCAGCCCAGTCTAAAGCTAGGGAACTCCTCTCCAGCTGAGGTTAGGGGCAGGAGTGAGGGTGGAGTATTTCTTCAGAGAAGATCAAATCTTGTTCCTGTTGAAGAACTCGGGAGTGCACGGCTACAGATTCAGTTGATGTCAACACTGAGAGCAGCAAACAAGCCTAAAAAACCTGCCCTGCTCAGTCCTGCTCAGGCCCTGTGCTGGGCTCATGGCCATGGCTGACAGTCAGGATTGACTTTCCTCTGAGTGAGAACACAAAGATCAGGCTCCTCTCAGCCAAACAAGTAGGCCCACGAGGTGAGGCCGCAGCCTGTTGAGCATCACCGCTGAGGGCGTCTGGGGCCTGCTCTGGATCAGGTGAAAGCAACGGGAAACAGAAGCGGTTTGTGAAGTAGGAGAGGGGGCCTGCAAGGAAGGGAGAGAGCAGGGCAGAGTCCTGACTCTTCCAGGGCCCTGGGAAGGAGAGCTAGGCTCAGGCGTGTCCAGTGTGAGCTGGACCCCCGCTAAGGCAGCTTAGTCACTCCGAGTCCTACTTCCTCATCTCTGAGGCATGACTAACACTGTCTGCCCCAGATGAACACTGCAGATCTTCTAGCACAGCACAGGCTCCAGAGGGGCTTATGGTGGTGGCTGCTGTCACTAGCTCCCTCTGCCATCTTCCCTCCTTGCAGCTCACTGCAGTCCTTACATGATGAAGTTGCCAGAGTGTGCTCTCTCAGTGTGAACCTGCTACTCACAGGATCCAAACCCTTACTCTCTTCTCACCACTGTTTGATAAGCCCAGCCCCCAGGACAGCGTCCCAGGCCTCAGTATCTGCTTCCCGCTGGATTCTCACCAGCTCTTTCCTCCGTAGCTCTGTATGGTCAGTCCCATGTGTCAGCTACCATCAAGTCTCTGCAGCTTCACAACTGGCTCTCTGGGGACGCTCCTTTATCTAGGCAGAGTTCCCCTACTCTAGTTGTGGCCTTTCAATCTGCTAAGAGGTCCCTGCCTCCAGCGAGCCTTCCTGGAGCAGGCTTCCCACCCTCCAGCCTGAGTGTGCCCTGTGGCTGTCTGTCTTATTTTCTTCAGCACAGTGCCAGGTGCAGAGCAGGACTTGCCTTAGTGAGGTGCAGAGAAAAAACTGAGTAAAGCAACTGCATGGGTGGAACAGGCACGCAGCGAAAGAGGCAAGGCCCCCAGCCCTGGACAGCGGGAAGCTTTTCTTCTCGGAAGGCCTCAGAAGAGACTGGTCACCGACTGCCTACATTCACTCTCTATCAGCTCAGTGAAACCTGCTGTCGGAGGCCGCTGCTTACAAGCCGATCAGGTAACACGGTCAGGGTTTACATACAGCCTACCAGGTTACCAGTAATCCTTAGGCATCTAAATGATTTCATTTCACATATATGAAGATTTTGCCTGCGCGCGTGTGTGTGTGTGTGTGTGTGTGTGTACACCTGGTGCCCTTGGGGTCAGAAAAGACTGTCAGATCCCCTGGAACTGGAGTTACAGATGGCTGTGAGTTACCATGTAAGAGCTGAGAATTGAATCTGTGTCCTCTGCTAGAGCAACAAGAGCTCTTAGCTGCTGGGACATCTTTCTAACCCATGATCAGCACTTGTACAAACTCGGCATATTTGACAATTAGACTGCTTTAGAACATTTCTGTTTTTTCCAAGTTAATTCAAACAAGACTGTGTCTGCATTATTTGGCTAAAATTGTCCTTCTAAAATCTTGGCTCCAAATGGGAGGGAAGAAAAGCCCGGAAGGGCACAAAACTGGCCTAGCAGATGAAATGCTTTAAATCCAGCCAGTCTGGAGGTTGATTTGACATTGGAGAATACCTTCCAGAGAGCTGGCCTTCCACAGGAGACCTGGGCAACAGACAAACTCCAGGGACCACCTCGCTCCTCACCACAAAGGGTCTTTTCCTCTGTATTTCTGGTCCTTCTTTCTTTCTAGCTGCAGCTTCTCCCCCTCTCCTCTTAATTCTTTTGGCTATTGTTGCTTTTCCCAGCTCTCAGCTTAGGCTGGGCATCATGCAAGTTTGAACAGCGTTTCACTCTGACGCATCAGCTCCCGACTGCCCCATCTCTCACCTGTCACCTGTCATGGATGGCACTCAGAAGTGAGAGCTTCTTCAACCAGGACACACGACTGCAGCCTGGGACATCCTCACTTGCACTGTTCACTGCCACTGACAGAACACCTCCTACAAGAACCATCCTTGTAGGAAGAGTGATTGCTGACTGTCCATAGAGCTCACATGAGAAAACAGCATTCGGCAGAGACAAATCATTGTTCTGTGAAGAGCCCAAGTCATGGTAGGGCCACAAGCAACTGTATTCCGGCATTAGCAAGCATGGCTAATGGTGGAGGTTCAATCAGACTGTCCAAAAGATGAAGGTGATGCTTACTCACATGCTGACAATGGGACAGCATGGATGACCTTAGTGTCCCTAGGGTCAAGGCACCAAGTCCCCCCAGCAGCCCTTTGCTTGGTATGTTCTGCACTCAGCTGGGGAGGCCTAGTTCTGGGAGGCCTGTTGGTTGGCTGGCATTCCTCTTCTCTAGCCACCCGTGTTTGCAGGTGCTAACATCTTTCTGTCCTGTTTCTGCTGAATGAAGACATGCCAATAAAATCTAGGATTTGGGTATCAGAGCCCTCTGGTTTCCAATATTTAGAATAAAAAAGAACAGGCGGTATTTTTTTCTTTCCCTTTCTTCTAAAACCCGATTCTGCCCCCCCCATCAAGTGACCACACAGCACAGGTGCCCATATGACCCTTCATCCATCCATCAGGAGCAGTGGTTTTGCACACAGATATTGGAGGTGCAATTTAACCCTGCTTTGTACCTGTGCTATGCTGTACACACCCCACCCCACTAGTACTAAAACATCAATGCTCAAGTAGTTACTCTAGGGAGACAGCTGACCTTTTCAGAAGACCTGTGACCTATTGGCCTGCTGTCTACCTGGTCCTAGACATCAGTGCCAGAGGTCAGCTCCCCTGCAGCAAGTTTGTACTGTGAGAGTCCAGGTCACCTTTGTGCTGTGTCCCTTCTGGTTTGGGTGTTTTTGTTAGTGTCACAGAGCTAAGCCTCCTTGGGGCTCCCCATCCACTACCTAGGTCACCCTGAACCCCTAAAGATATATGCAGAGTTGTGTATGGTCACATTTCTGGACTTAGTTTTTATTTTTAAATGCTTGAGACTCATTGAACACTGTACTTTAGATACATGGAGGCATGGCGTCCACACCCATCTCTGAAAAGCAGCTGAGAGCTGGTAGATCCCATGCTTGGCCTTTCTCTCTTCCCAACATGGCTGTTGTCTATGAGGATACCTCCCTGTATTACCTTCTCACAATCACAGGTTTCTGTGGGCCTCATGGCCACCATGCAACAGCAACAGAGCTCAGCTGGCCAGAGCATCTGGCCACAGGACCCCATGCCACATAGCTGAGTGAGGAGACAGGGCTGGTATCTGGCACAAGGGCTTGAGGAAAGAAACCTAAGGAGAGTCCTGACCTGGTCTTGCAGATGTTTGGGGCGGGTTGGGAGACTTTCCCTCCTTAGTCAAGTCAAGGGAAGACTTGTGTATTTTCTCTGATCAACTGTCCCTGGGCGGGATGGTAAAGCTTTCTTCCACTGTGTAGATGGGCGCAGCTCACACACGACAGGACAGCTCTGTCTTTGATAGCCTCCTGGCACATCACTTCTTCGGGACTACTCCTTTAGCGGGGCTGGCATACTCTCCCCACAGCAGTGTGAGCATAAGCAGAGAATGGAGCGGATGTCTGTAACGTTCAGATACAGCTCACAGCAAGGCCAGGTTTCCAGGGTGCTACCTGCCAGGTGAAGGGGGTGGGGACATGGGCCTTAGCGAATGTCACTCCAGCAGCACTCGGTCCTCTCTCTCTACTTTGACAAGCTGAGAGACCAAAGGCAGTGTGGCGAATAGCCATCCCGGCTCTCCCTGCCGCCTCAGAATCCTCTCAGGGTCTGATAATGCCTCAGGGAGTTTTTACACAAAGGACAGGGAGTGGTCAAGCCTGTTCCTCAAGGCTCCAACACTCTGAGATGCTCTGTCTGCAGATGAGCCGGCACAGGGCCAGACTAGTAAAGCCACTGCTGGCTGATTCTGCCTTTTGACGCCAAACTGTCCGCAGCCTTTGAAAGCATGCGCACGCTGTCCTTCCAGAGCAGGGATTACAGTGTCTGGCAGGCCGTCTCAATGCACAGTTGTCCTAGGGATTAGGATGTGCTTCCCACGTTAGGGACAGCAAGAAGGTGCTGACTTATTAAGAAAAAAAGTCCCAATAAACAGATTTCTAACTCTGCTGGTATAGGGAACAAAATGAGGCTAGACATGATTCGTTTCTAGAAGTTTCCACCAGCTCTGACATACTAGGTAATAAAAGCAAAAAGAATCACAGGCAAGGGCTGGCCATTCCCAGACCTGGCCCGTCCCTAAATACGCAGCTTCTTTTTCCTAGCTGCAAGCTGGGATGTAAAGAGAGATCGGGACTTGATTTCACCAGCAACGCTCAGGCACTCGTCACCACAGTTTCTACCAGACCCTTTGGAGTCAGTATAGCCCTCCCACCATGCAGCTTACCCAGTTCCGGCCACCTGCTCAAGCCGAGGCCCAGCCTCTGTCCTCAAGGAGCAGTGGTGGAGACTATGCTGGCGAACGTGGAGTAGTCAGTGAACCGGCAGGAACTTTACTGCATAGCGTGGGTTGGGATGGCAGCGCAGACTCAGGAAGAGTCTGGAACAACTGGCAGGATGTCACAGAAGCAGAGAATGCTGGCTGAGTGCACAGAGGATGTGGAACCAAGAGGAAGCCACATCACCCATCCCAGTAGGGCAGGGTCTGGGCTAGAACACTA
Organism: Arvicola amphibius; assembly: GCF_903992535.2. Lineage (NCBI taxonomy): Eukaryota > Metazoa > Chordata > Mammalia > Rodentia > Cricetidae > Arvicola > Arvicola amphibius. The sequence continues at coordinate 29,184,659 of NC_052047.1, read as the reverse complement.
CCATCCCCACCCAGCCATTTTCTGTGCAGCTGTGTGGACAGGTTTTAGATTCACTAGTGTCTCAGTGAAGTCTTGAAGCTACATGCTAGCACTCTTCCCCGTGACCAACACGGATGGGGTGAGGGTCTCTGGAGTCCCTCAGTGTTAGAGTTTGGACGTATAATGCCTCCATAGACTCATGCAGTTCAGTATTTGACCTCAGCTGGAGGCTATTTTGGAAGGTTGTAGAATGCTTAGCAGTTGGGACTAGCTGGAGGACATGGGATGCTGGGAACTGGAAGTTACAGGGCTTTGATGGTTGCAGTCTTGCCCTGCTTCTGGACCAATTCTCTTCTTCCTGGTTGGCACCATTTATTGTGCAAACAATAGGGATCTCTTTGCTTGGTATGAGAATTTAACCCATTACGATGGATTTTGCCGAAGTGGTAGGTCCTTAACCATAAAGAAAAAAAAACCCTCTCTGGGGAGGCGTGGGTGGACTTGGTCTGGTCAGGAGGATGACTTTGGGGAAACAGCCAGAAGGAGACCGTGATAGGAAATAGGACGTGCTGAGGATGAGCGGATGGAGAAGCGAGCAGGCCAGAGGAGGAACAGTGAAGCCCTCGCCACCCTTCCCACTGCTGCCCCTGGACTCCCTTGTGTCACCCATGACTCAGTACCTGGGTTCCTGGCTTCAGAGATGCTACGAGGTCTTTGACCATTTTGGCTTCAGAGACTGTGACACCGCCCACCACAAAGAGGATCAAGAGGGGATGGTCACTGGGATGGGGCCGGCTCACCTGCAAAACAGAACAACATCAGATCAGACAGCAGTAATGGCTACTGCTTTCCTCCTGCGGATGGGACAGAGGAACCTCAGAGCGACAGTGGTTTATTAACAGTCAGATGCCGATGCTTTGTGATTCCACTGGCTAGAAAAATTTGCCAGCATGGCACCTAGTGCATCCTTCTAGAAAATGAATTTAACTGTGCTGGAGCCGTTACATAAGAGAAAGGACGGGGGAAGGGACGTCTGATTGCTCACCTTGGATCAGGACTCAGTACACACCTTGTCCTCCTTTGTCCCACAGCTCCGCCACAGCTGCCATTATGGCCTTCATGTGTTTCTTGCTTCTCCTCTACTAAGGCAGGCTCTCCCAGGGGCAGGCCGGCCTGCCTAGACCTCTGCCGAACTGTTTCCACTCACCTTTGTGAAGCACAGAATTGGTTTCTATCACTGTCTTCAGGAGGAACCCAGTCAGTTCAGGTGGGGGATGGGGGTTTACAGAGACACAGAGAGATATAAGGGCCACCCTCCCAGGGATCACAGTCTGGGCATGATTTGAACCAGACACTCATCATAGCAGCGACAGCTGTAGTGACATTTCACTTGTATTAATCCCAGTGGCCACATTGGCTGCCATAGAAACCAGGTGGTGCATGATTTTAATCCCGGCCCGAGAAAGGATTATAAGACAGGAGGAGACAGCTCTTAGACACAGTCTCATTCTGAGATTCCTGGAAGCAGGATCGCCATTTCGAACTGAGGTCAAGGTAAGAGCCAGTGGCTGGCTGCTTTGCTTTCAGATCTTCAGGCTGATCCCCACTTTCTCTTTCTGAGTTTTTATTAATCATGCTACAGTAATTGCTAGAGATTTTTTTCTTCCCTGATTTTGCAATTTTACCCACGAGACAAAAGTTTTATTATATACTAGAATGAAAAGCATGCTTGGGAAATGCAAAATGACCCATAAATTGATCCAGTGATGAAGACATTAAGAGAATGAAAGAGGGCTTCTGAAGGCAGAATGTTGGGAGCTGTGAACACCCAGGTCCTGAATTTCTGGTAAACAACTTGTAATTCTTGCAGCTGCTCTGAGCACGAGACCCTCAGAAGTTCCTGATGGCAGGAGAGTGGTTTCTGGTGGGTTTGGCTGGGGCATGGCTATCAGTTAAGGATCCCTATATAAGCTGCCACTGAACACAATAAAGGGGGCATTCTGGCATCAAGGATGACCCATGTCTCTGTCTCTCTGTGAGTCTTTTTTGTGTGTTTCAGTCTCCAGCCCCTTGCCCAGTTCACGAACTGTATGGTGGCGCATAGAGCGCAGATGGGCATAGTGCGCTGCAGCAGACTGTGGGTCAGATGTTCTCCTGAGGAGTGATCAACCAGGAAGCAGCCATGTGGAGCAGCTCAAGACCCAGCCGGGACCAAGCAAGTGCAAATGACATTGCTTAGAAAGGTGCTGTCAGCTGCCTGAATGGCTACCAAAGTCATGGGGGAGGTAAAGCCATAGGCTTCCCCTCCAGCAAGACAGGGCATTAACAGTGACTGCTTCCAATCACAGATGCACATGCCATTTAAGGGCCTTGGATCATCCCCAAAGCAGAAGGCTAGACCAGTGGGCCAGGAGGAAACTAGAAGGAAGGACAGAGGAAAGAAGTGATGGAGAAAGGGCAGAGGAGGAGGAAAGGGAAGAGGAAGGAAGGAGGAAAAGCTAATAGGGTCTTCATGGCAAGTCCTGGTCAGGTACAGAGCTCAGGAGGCTGCACGCCTCCCTGGCCTCCAGCTTAAGCCTCTGGATCTTCCATTGCCCTCACTGTGTTTGTTCTCTGTTCTCTTCTAATCCACATACCACACGCTTTTTCAGCAACCCTTGCTGCTAGCCCATGCTCCCTGAAAATTGGCTGGGGTCACTTACATAAGCCACTTAATTCCAGCATTAAGAGTCATGGACCTACTCTTTGGTTTTCCTCTAGCAGGATCTTTTGTGGAATCTGTCAGTTGGTAACACCTCCTCTGACTTCTGTGTTGACGCTGCTGGTTGTTCCTCCACCTTTGTCATCTCTTCTCAGAGAGCTTCATCAACTCTTGCTATTGGTCTGCCCCTTTAAATGCTGATACCACTGAGGCTCTGCCATGCCTCCCCAGTCTTCTCCCTCACTCCACTGCCCCTGAAGGACCGTCCCATCTGCATGTATTTCCCACAGTGAGCTCTCTGGATATTACCTCCTGGACAACACAGATTCCCTGATTCAGTGAGCTTCGTGCTCCTTTAATTCTGTTCTCTTGAGTTACTGACAGCACATCTGCCCGAGACACACACCTGAGTTCTCTTAACCTCCTCTGCTCTCTTCATCCTCTAGACTAGTGGTTCTCAATGTCCTAGAGCTGGGACCCTTTAATTCAGTTCCGCATGTTGTGGCCACCCCAACCATAACATTATGTTGTTGCTACTTTATAACTGTGGAAGTTGGAAAGGAAGGGTGGAAAATAATATTTTTAAAAGTCTTGAGTTGGGTGCTGGTGGTGCACGCCTTAAATCCCAGCACTTGGGAGTCAGAGGCAGGAAGATTGTGGTCATTTTGGTTTACAAAGAGAGTTTCAGGACAGCCAGAGCAGTTACACAGAGAAACCCTGTCTGGAAAAAAATCAAAAGACAAACAACAACAAGAAGACTCCCAGCTACTTCTCCAGCACCATGTTTGTCTGCACACTGCCCACCACCATGAGGATAATGGACTGAACCTCTAAACTGTGAGCCCCAATTAAATGTTTTCTTTATAAGGGTTGCCCTGGTCATGGTGTCTCTTCACAGAAATAGAAACCCCAACTAAGACAGTGACATCTGTTTAGGTGGCCATTCTGGAAAGACTTCATGAGTGTAGCTTCTCTGACATTTCTGACTTCTTGTTCCTTTGACTTGTACGGTCTTTCCACCCCCTCTTTCCTAGTACTCCCTGAGCCCTGGAAGGAGGAGTTGTGTTGTAGATGCACCAGCTGGAGCAGGGCACTGCACGGTCTCTTGTTCTCTGCATTTTGAGGGGTTATAGTTTTCTGTAATGGCCTTTGCTTAGACACATCCCAGAATCTCTCTCTGTGCTCTTCTTTCCGAGTAACCATACCCTGAGAAGCCTCCAGCTCCACAAACAACTGTTGTCTCTCACTTAATCCTGGGACAGAAATACAACTGGCTCTGGAACTTCAGCATGGCACAGTGTGTTCTTCAAGACATATGCTTTCCATAGAGAGTTTGGAATCTGAAGCACATGCCGAGAATCTTGGAAGGACACAGTAGAAGATGAAAAGGGGAAGAAACGAAACACAAGGCAACAACAAAGAGCAGTTCCCTAGGGCTAAGTGGAGGGAATGTTGGTCTAGGCACAAATACATGGGTCCAATTAATGCACTTGGTGTTTGCTATTTTGGTTTCAGCTTAGATCTGTGTGTTGATACCAGACTTTCTCTTCAGAGCACGTCAGGCCAGCAGGCTGCTGGGAGGTGGAGCCGTCCCCATCCCAATCCTTCATTCCTTATAAGCAGCCATACATGATGGTGTCCTGTCTGTGCTAGGCCGAGGGGTGACAATCTGAAGGTGACAGCTTGACATAGCATCTGTCACTGCACATGCAGGGTGTAATAAAGCAGGTGGGATCTCTGCTCTCTGTCACTTGATGAGCAGTGGAGGGCTGGGATTTGAGGACATCGGCTCCTGTAAGGGAAGATGGCTTCTTTCCCTGCCCCGCACCCAGCTTTTCAGTGCAGGCTATGGGGCCCCTGCTGGTGTGCTCTTGGGGAACACTCTGATATCTGGATTGGCTTCCAGGAAGGGAATGCCAAGGTGAGGATCCTACCCCTTCCTGTGTTTAGAACTGCTCAGGAATTCTGGGACTCTTGCTGAGTCTCCCCTGCATATTGCTCTTTTACTCAGTTTCCCTCCATTTGCGACTTATCCTAGAATAGGTATGATCAAGTTCCTCATTCTCCATTAGCCATCAGAGCCTTATAGAGGCACTGAGAGAGGCTCAAGTTTTAAAGTGACCAGGCTCTGCAAAGACCTATGCCAACTCTGAAAATGGCCATCAGGAGTCATTAATAGCATTGGCACTGCCACCAAACACTCCTCTAACATGGTGTTTATTTTTCATCCATTCAACAGATATTATTGAATGATGATGAGGCATGGGAAGTGCGCTAAAGGAGCCAGGGACTCAGCAGTGCACGGAACAGAGGAGGTATCTGCTGCACACAGTGTGGGTTTTAATGTGTGTGCAGAGGGAGGAGATGGAGAAAAGCAAACCAGCGAGCAAAGACGGTGGAGAGTGCAGAGGAGAGGGAAGAAGGAGGGGTAGGGAGGGGAAGAAAGAGGGAAGTATTCACAACCCCTAAACTTAACAAGTCCCCAAAGCAAATCACCCTTTTCCCATTTCTTCTGCCCAATCAGGACATTAGCCCATCCACCTAGGTACCGAGAGCACACAGAGGCCCGGACAACTTCTTACTAGCATATGCAACCCATCCCCATCCCATGGAAGCCACAGTGACTCTTCCTGCGCCCCCCTACCCCGCATTCCCTCAGCCCTACCTAAGTTCAGGGTCCCATCTTTTGTCTCTCTCAGCTCACCTAGTTCCAAGTTCACCCTGGTTTGCCCTCTCAGTGCTGCCAGGGCAAGCCTCACAGAGCACAGAGGAACCCGTTACACATTTCCGAATACCACTCAACGGTACCGTTCTAGCTTGCTGTCTGCTGCCGTGATAAAACACTGACCAAAGCTTAAAAGGGTTTATGCGGCTTGGAAGTCCTGATCAGAGGGCATCACTCTGCGAAGTCAGGGCAGGAACTCAGACAGGAGCAGAGGCAGGAACTGCGGAGGAAAGGTCTTCACTGGTTAGTTCCCCATGGTTCTCAGCTCGCTTTCTCAGACAGCCAGGACCATCTGCCTAGGGGTGGCACCTCCTGCAGTATGCTGGGGACCACTATGTAAGTCATTACCAATCTGACAGGGACAATTCTTCAACTGTGGTCCTTTCTTCTCAGGAGTCTCTAGTTTGTGTCAATTTGACAAAAACTAAGAAGCACAGGTTAACTCTTGGTTTTTGGTAAAATTTGGTAAAAATTTACATTCCCAACTCCTGTTGATCTAACTCTGCTTCTGCTTATCTCTGCCATTGTCTTCTCTTCCTGTGCTGGCACTGAGTGTGACGCCCACGGGTCTGACAGGACCGAACACGCTCTGATGCCATCAGATCTCCTCTGTGCTCCCCCCATCCCTCACATCACCGCTCTCCCTCCCTCCACGGATCCTCAGCATCCTGAGAACCACATGAGGCAAGCTATGATACAGCAGGCAGGTGTCTCGTCCGTCGATGTCTCCCTTACCCACGGCAGTCACTGCTCCCTGTCAGATGAAGTACGAAGACTGCCATAGTCCAGTTTCTGCTTCTGCTAAGGAACTCATGCCAAAGTCCACTCCACAGAACTCTTGGAATAGATTGCACTAGCATTAGATATAAATCAAACCCTGCCTCAGAGCATCATCACAATTCAGAAGAATTTAAGCAATGGTCACACATGGCTGCAGAGAGGAGCCACAGGACTCACACTCACTTAACCAAGAAGCTCAGTGCTGGCACAGTTTCATCTAATCAGAAATGCCATAAGTACCGTGGACCCCATCCAACAGATGATCTCTCCAAATTTTGCTTCCTTAGATGAGTAATAAGGGGTGGGTCTAGATGACCTCTAAGGTATGTTCAGCTCTCGCAGCTGAAGGATCTGACGTCAGCCCTCACACGAAGCCCGGCATTTGCCCCCATCCCCATCACAAAGCATCCTTTGGGTGATTGTCCTATCAACAATCCAATCATTGGCCCTCAGAGTGGGCTGCTGGTAGTCACGTGGTTATAGTGTGACCCTGCTGTCCAAACATGGTTTTCTGGTCATGGAATGAGGTCCTGAGTCCAATGGGGCTACTGGTAATCCAGTCATTCTAAGACAGATGAGGCTCTGTGAACACGAGGCTATCAAGGAGAACCCAAAGCTATGGCTGGACACTCACCGATGCATTCACCTAATATCAGCTGAGCACCTACGCCATGCTGGGCATCATCTAGCCTCTTCTGCAGAGTGCAGAGAGTTGAGGAGAACCCAAAGCTATGGCTGGACACTCACCGATGCATTTACCTAATATCAGCTGAGCACCTATGCCCCGCTGGGCATCACCTAGCCTCTTCTGCAGAGTGCAGCGTCTAGAGCACTGCTTATCTTCCAGACAGGCTTTCCAGTTCTTGGTCTAATCCTGCACTGCTGTCTTTGGGGTTCCTGGATATCCTCTGGTCCTTAAAGTAAATTAGCCTTCCTTTGATTAAGTTGCCATGACTTGTTGGTATCTGACAGCCCAATTTTGACAGCTTTTATGGCCCATGTGAACATCATTCCTTCACGTGGACTTTTTCCTGTTTCCAGACCATAAAGCTGTGGCATCAGCTTAGACACAGGGCCCAGAGGCAGGCACTGCGACTTGAATCTTTTTCTAATTAAGCATGGCCACATAAGAAATGGAACAACTCCAGAAACAAAACCAATTAAAGCACAAGGAGAAGGAGGGGAAGGGCCTCGTGCCATTTCATGAGATAAAGCCCACCCTCTTATACCAAGTCCAGCAGAGAAAACATCTTGACAGACCATGTCTTTTAGTCAAAACAAACCAAGGGCCAAACACATGGAGTAGATATAAAGTCTATTACTCTTGGGAGACTGAAATCCAAGCCACAGATTTCAGAAATGCACTTTCAAAGTGCTGCCTATTAGACATGCTAGTTTTAAATTAAATTCTCATTCCGGGAGAGGGGAAGTGTGTTTTGATGGATTCATTAGGCCGAGAGCAAGCTTTACTCAGAGGACCTCAAGGTGCTCTGTGCAGGAGTCTATCAGGCAGCCGGCTTTCCATGCCAGTTGCAGCCCACAGTGGTCCCCCCACCCCAGTGGACCACCCTCACTGGGTTGTATGCCCCTGGAGGATGACAGCTTAGCGGCTGATCACAAGCCTTCCCTCTGGCTGAGAAGTGATCAGGCTGACTTGAAAGTCTTCCTCAGATAACAGGGCATGCTTGCTTCCCTCAGCTTCTAATCTAGGAAGTTGCCTTTTAATAGCTAGTTAAAAAAAAGTACAAATAGCAAGTGGCATTTCTTTATTTCAGTACAGTCATTCTGGTATCCCTGATTTTGAAGTCAGGTCAGAAGTGTAAATGATTTCAATGTCTTCCATGAGGGAAGGATGCCTAGTACCAGTAAGTGTTGCCCTTATTGCCCTGGGCAGCCATGTAAGGTGGATTTACCCATATGCAGACTATATTTTTCAAAAGTGGCTATGACGATACTTCCTGCCCTCTGGCTCTTGATCCCTTTTCGAGAGGAAGCATGCATGTTTTATTTCCTTAAAGCAAATGCCCTGACATGTGGGGTGCTATGCAAGTGATGTTAGTGGACTTTCAGGCCATGCACCCAAAGTCTTTCCCCTGGCTGTCCCTCTTGGAGCACTGACACTACACAGAGGAGCTGAGGTCCTGGGCCACAGGCCCTTCGGAGTTCCCAGTAGATGCTCAGCAGCGGCTCACTGATTGGGAGCCTGCCCTGTGAGCTCTGCAAGATAGCAACCTTCTGAGCCAAATGAACAGTTAGTATTATTATGAGCCATGGGGTTCATGGCTCATACCATGGTACCAGATAACCAGAACCAGTGGGAATGGAAGATTTCCATGGCCCTGGATTTTTAGAGCAGAGCCATGCAAAGAAAGTGTTTTAACTGCCCATACTACGACACAAATGAAGTTCTGACTTCAGGGAGGCAAGACCCTGCTGCCAGGACTTCCCTACCCATGGAATTTGTCTAGTAGAGAATATTAGATAGACCACTTTTTTCTTAACTGTTTTGGCCAACAGAAATGTACGAACACAGGTAGAACTGAGTTAGGGGGCTAGCATTTGCCACAGCGCCGAGGCAGCAGCAAACCACAGAGAGCTCTGTCTTCCAGAAAGTGGTGATGACGCAGACAGGCTCCAGGACAGTCAGGATGTGAGGCAGCCTGGGTTAAGCCTCAGTGTTTGGGGGGCCAAGGCATGCATATTTGTTGGCTGCCTACAGTTTGCTCAAGAGAGATTAAGTTTATGTCACTGAGACTGTAGAGATCAACGAGTTGGGCTCACAGTGTAGAGACAGGGTCTAGAAGAGAACACTGCAGCCCATGAGCATGGCTCCAGGGACATGCCACAAGGTCACCCAACTGCCTGTCTTCTGGCAAGTGGGAACCACTGGGGATTTACAGTGTTGGGAGTTTTTTTTTTTTTTTTTGGCAGGCAGTGTGTGCAGTCTCTTCTTTGTCTTCATCTTAAAAACAGGTTTTCCATCCTTTCTTATTTTTCCTTCTACTTTCTTTTGCTATTTTAATTTTTTGGGACAGGGTTTTACTGTGCATTCCAGTCTGACCTGAAGCTCACTATGTAACCCAGGTTGACTTTGAACTCAAAATTCATTCATCTTTATCTCCTGAATTCTAGGACTACAGGCATATACCACCGTACCTGACTTCTTCCTCCTCTTTCTCAAAAAGGGTCTTGCTAGTAGCCCAGGATAGTCTCAAACTCATAATCTTTCTGCCTTACCTGTGTGCACACCCAAACACTGGCTATGTATAGGGTATAAAGATACCCAATGTGGCTCTTGCTCTCTCTCTCTCTCTCTCTCTCTCTCTCTCTCTCTCTCTCTCTCTCTCTCTCCCTCCCTCCCTTCCTCCCTCCCTCCCTCCCTCCCTCCTACAGTCTGCAGGGAGGGACAACAGAGTCATAATAAGAAGCACTGACTATAGACAGTCCTGGTGCTGAGTACCAAGCATGCAATTACATTTCTCACAAGAGCTCCATGATATCCCATTTTACATATCAGAAAATGAAGGTACAGAGAGGCTGAGTGGTTCTCACCCAGTCAGACTGCAGGTATGTGGCTCCAGTCTCTACCACCTCCACTGCTGATAGACCCTGGAAGGAAGTTTATAGAGCATGTACTAGCTGAGGGGGGGGGGATATAGATTAAGAGAGCTACCTATTATTCAATGAATCAAACTACAGAATAAATGTAACATGAAGAAGAGACCCCAAACCACCCCAGCATCTGCTCCACTCTGCTGGGACAGGTCTTCCATCCTGCAACATTAGCACCTTCCTTCTGCTGTTCTCCAGGGAGGTGAAGCAGTGGGGGAAGCAGACTTCAGCGCTGTGGTGTGGGGTGCAGATGGAGTGAGGTGGCCCTCCACTCTATGAAGTGGGCACAGGGTTGGCACTGCCTTGCTCAGCAGCTGTTGGACAGGAGGATGAGGGCAGCTGACAAGGCTCACTGGAGTCGACCGATAGTTCCACTCTCTTGTCTACAGTTTGGATGCAGCTTCAGGCTTAAAAGACAGGCAGCGACTAGGCAGCGGTTTTCCTTATCTGAGGTTTTGTGTTCCACACTTGGTTATTTATAGCATGAAATCAATCTCTTACATTTTAAGTTGCAAACAGCTCTGAGAAGTACGATGAAATCTTGCCCTGCTCTCTCCAGCCTGAACATGAAACATCCCTTTGTCCAGAGTGCCCGTACCACACATGTGCCCCCTCTTTAGTCACCGAGAGACATCCCTGTCCAGAGTGCCCATACTGTAATGTACCCCCTCTTTAGTCACCGAGAGACATCCCTGTCCAGAGTGCCCCATAGCGCACATGCACCCCCCTCTTTAGTTACCAAAAAGTCACCCTGGGTATCAACTGACTCAGCAGCATCAAAGTGTTGTGTTTATAAGCACCCCCTTAATTTACCTGATTATGGCCCCAAAGTGCAAATTCTATCCCAGAAACAGGGTGCTGGCAATCTGATAAGCCAAAGAAAAGCTGTAAAGTACGTAAGTGGGAAGATGAAAGTTCTTGACTTGATGAGGAAATATATAATTGTCCGCAGAGGTTGCTAAGATGTACGTTAAGAACAAGCCTTCAACCACTGGAAGTGTGAAGAAGGGAAAGGAAGTGCTAGGCTCACTGTCACACTTGCAAACTGCACACACTGAGACCACAACACATGTCATGTGCTTAGTGAGAAAAAGCACTGCATTTGTGTGTCCACGGGGCTTATACCTGTGGTTTCAGGTCTTCACGGGGGTCCTGGAAAGAGTTCCCTCCACTCAGTGGGACTAGTGTAGTTGGAAGGAGAAACTAATGGCTTCAAGCTATGCTGAGTGAGCTTTGTAACCCAACTTTTCCGACCACACTGCTCCCCATCAGTGAGTACCTGCTGTATGCAGAATGCAAAGTGCTGAGGACCCCGAAGATAAAGTCCTAGACCAGTACTCTAGGCTCTAGCCATAGCTCTCAGAGTCTTTTTGGTGGGATTTGAACTGAGAAAAACCTTCAAGTCAGTCACACACGTGTAGATGTATAAGGATAGGCCAGGCTGTTTTACCTAACCAGACATACTGAGTCTAGTCTGTTCCCCTATGCGGTGCTCATTACAGTCATTCAAACTGTCTCAACCTGCTGGTGTATAATGGGTTATGTTGTATATTTAGAAAACACTACTCTGAAAGACATCAGCCTAGAGGATGGCAACCAAGACACGTAGTTATTAAACAATTTATAAATACAGCCACAGAGTATGCACAAAAGATTACAGAGCCCTGAGGGAGCCACACAGGGCCAGGACCACCCTTTCTTGCATTCTTTCTGCCACATGCGATGAGCCTCATGCCATATTCCTGCAGTGTGACAGTGGCCCTGTCCCTCCAAGCATATCTTGTCACATCTCCAATCTCCTCTCCTCTTCCGTTTTCTACATCACGGGTAGACTGCCTCTTGTCACCCCAAGTCAACCAGGAAATGATGCTGAGTGCAGAGAAAGGACTCACCAGGGACAGACCAGCATCTCCCTTCCAGTTCAAGTTAAATTTTGAGAATGTTCCTATTTGTACAACAGTAGCCATGCAGCACAGGAAGGACTCCCCATGGATGACTTTACTTCATCAAGTTCTGCCTCCTTGTTTCTTTCTGGCTCAGCACTACAAGTCTTGAGTGAGATAGTAGGGAACACATTCCAGGGGCACAGAACAGGACAGTGAGTGACAAGAGGGAGGGGCAGTAACTGCCCCTGAGGGTTCAGGATGAAGATGTACTTGTAAGGAGACATATCTGCAATCTTAGATTAATTCTTTCCATGAGCCCTGGGCCCAAAGGTCCCAGAAAAGCAGTGGGAAGGAAGGCAAGGTGCTCCTGAACCCTGTGTGACCTCACTCACACCAGTGACCCCATGACCAATCCAGGCAGAGATCTTCTTTATGGGCTGCTGTAGGCAGAGGCTGCTTGTTTGTTCCCTGGCTGCCTAGACTCGAAATAAGCACACAGAAACTGTATTAATTAAAACACTGGCTAGTCACTTAGGTGTATTGCTAGCAAGCTCTTTTATCTTAAGTTAACCCATCTCTATTAATCTGTGCATGACCACAAGGTTGTGGCCTACTAGCAAGGCTCCTGCAGGCTCCTGTGGGAGTCTTTCTCCTCCATCGCCTACATGGCATCTCCTTGACTCAGCCTACTTTCTCCCAGCATTCAGTTTAGTTTTTCCCCACCTAGCTCTATTGTGCCCTGTCATAGGCCCAAGTAGCTTTGTTATTCATTAACCAATAAAAGTAACCACAAATACAGAAGGAACTTCCCACATCAGGCTGTACTGATTCAGGGAAGGGAAGGCAGCTGAGTAATACCAAAGAGAAGCAGAATTAATAACAGAATATTTATCTTCGAGAACACGCCTAGCAGCACTATGGGGCTGGGGATGCTGTGTGTCCTTTAGGCCCCCCACTCCAGGCAAGTGCTCTGGACTAGAGGACACACCCTGGAGTTGCCATTTGCTGTGTGCTCTGTGGAAATCACATCAGAATAGGGGAGGAGATGAAATCCCAGGCTTTGGGAAATTTGCATTCACTGCTTAGCCATGTAGGGCTTCGGTTTCCTCACTGAGCAAAAGAAGAGGGATAAGAGGTGGTGGCACTGGCCTTTAATCCCAGCACTCAGCAGGCAGAGGCTGGTGGATCTCTGTGAGTTCCAAGGCCAGCCTGGTCTAGAGAGTGAGTGCCAGGACAGGCCTCAAAACTGCACAGAGAAACTCTGTCTCGAAAACCACAAAAACAAAACAAAACAAACAACAATAACAACAACACAGGGATAAGGATAGGACCTGCTGCTGAGGTTGTCATAAGGATGGACAGGAGGGTGGACGGAAACACTCTGGCTCAGACTGTGGTGGGAGGCCTGGACACTGTGCACACCACCTGTGGGTCTATCTGTGTTACACCCCCTCCCCTCTCAACACGCTCTGGGGTAGAGTGGAAGTCCTTCTGTCTAGTTTTGCCTCCTTCTCAACATGGCTTTCTGAGAAGCTATAGTAGCTGGGAGAACTAAGTTCTCCTCCTTAATCTTCTCCCAGGAGCCCTCCCTCCGAGGTCAGCTGGCTGCTGAAGCCTTCAGGAGCTCCAACACTGGGGCTAAACACCTCATTTCTCATGCTGCCCTTTCAGAGTCCCAATGGAATGGCTTAACACAGGACAAGAGGGAGAAAACACTACAGAGTTTACAGGGGCAACTTCCAAGTGTGACAGCTCTTGATTCATGGGACAGTGACAGAAAACGCACTCGGGGAATCAGCTCACAACTAACATCCTGACACAGCCCATGGTCACCACCGGAGGTCCGGGCTTGTAGAGGAAGGACTTAAGTCTGGAGGGTTGGAAATGTCTATCCCAGAAGTTACTGCTGTTTTTACTCTTCTCTCCTCCTTCCTTCCTCCCTCCCTTCCTTCCTTCCTTCCTTCCTTCCTTCCTTCCTTCCTTCCTTCCTTCCTTCCTTCCTTCCTTCTTAATTTTTTTTAAGAAAATGGCCACCAGGAAGAGCTCCTCGGGATAGAGGAGCAGAGAGTGATCCAACTCTGGCCTTAGAATCAGCACAGGAGCTCCAGACACGTTACAGAAGTTCAGCTGCGCTGCTTTATTAAGAAAGAAAGAAAAAGAAAGTGAGCAGCCAGGCCTTGCGTCAGAAGCTGCTGGTAAGGGAAGAGAGAACAAAGGGTGGAAGGTCACTCCAGCCTTTACTGCTGGTTTCCAGTCTGATGGCAGCCTTCGGTCCTCTCTGGGTTTTGGAATGGGCCAGTTTTCCTGGAATATGCTTTTATTGAACTCCAAAAGCCTGGATGTTTTCATGCAGATTAATTCATGATTTCAAAGACTCTTTGAAGTTGACAAAACATTCTACTATTTCTAAGAGTTATTACTGCTGAAATACGGGCATAGCCTGGGAGGGCAGTCTGCAATCTTGTTTAGATCCTTTTAAATTTAGAAACTTTACAGTGGCTTAAAAATAGATCCCATTTGTATGCTTTCTCCTCCTTCATCCCTACTCCAGGAGTTGCTCAGTCATTCTGACCCACCGCAGACAGGAGCCAGAGAAACTCAGGGAGTCTGCTAGACCATCACAAATCTCTCTAATGAATCTTGGGGTGAGATTAGTCATAGGAGTATGCAAAGTTGCTCATTACCAGGCAGAGTAAGTTCTAGAAGTAAGGGCAGAGGATGCCACTAAGCCCAGTGAAGAGTAGTACATGTGTTCCTGTTGGTGACAAGTGGCTCATGAGGGTCAGAGCTGCCCAGCAGTGACAGCCACCACAGGTGCACGTGTGCTAGGGAAAGGTGAAAGGACTCAGGTCCAAGGGGCTCACACTGCACCCCATCGAATGGTTGATGAGGGTTTCCCTGATTGTAGACCACTGTCTCCCTGGTGCTGAGCGGGGCTAACTGTGTGCCAGCATTCCCATACTCAGCCAAGGGGACACTGTGACACTGAGGATGGCCCCTTCATGGTTACTTACCTTCATGAACATGCTGAATCCAGTTTTAAGGAGATCAGTAAGGCCTGAGGATGTATGCTCAATGCCAACGGGATCTGGCTTCTCAGGATTAAATATTTCCTCCACAACCTGCTTCAACAATGGCTTGTAGGATGCCTGGAAAGACAGAACATTGTGCTATGAGCAAAAGCACTTTTTTTTTTTTGCTGTGTCTGGAGACAGTTTCACCTGCATCAAAGGAAGTAAAGTGAGTTCAGTTTGATCCTGAGCAATGGCTGTGATTTTTTTTTTTTGCATGCAAGGTTATAAAACAACCTTGAGTCTTTAAAAACATTTTCATTAATCTTTGAGAATTTCATACAATGTATTTTGATCTTATTTACTCCAACTCCTCCCTTTAATTTCTTCCAGATTTGCTCTCCTTATCTCTCTAACTTTGTGTCCCCCCTACCCTTTTATTTATTTTTTATTAATTTAATACCACAGGGATCCCAACTTGTGTTCATGCAGTTCTCCAGTACTGCCCTGCCTCTCTGGTCTCTTCTGTAACCAAATGTCCCTCAGCAGAGCGATGGTCACAGTAGGACTAAATGCTCGATCCTGATTTAAAGTGACGGTTTTATGTAGGAAGTACGGTAGAAAGTCTTGTCATTTCATAAACATGAAGATAGTCTCTAGACATTCCTAGACTCATCCCTCTGCTTGGAATGTGAATGTTTATTTGCAATGGCTGTCAACATCGAAGCTAATCCTTCTTCCTCCACAGAGCTCAACTCTATGTATGACTATGTCAGACAGAGGAGCTGAGAAGACAGAAGGAATCTGACTCGGGTCAGGGTGGCACTGGGTCACAGAGCACTGGAGCCATCCCTGAAGATAAAGGTGATGCTGGATCACAACACATCTGTTTTGATGGATGGAGCTGGGCACTTTCCTTTTCTGTGACCTAAATACCCTGCAGGCCCATATTTAGCTCTGCCTGGAGGCGGCTGCCTTGCTGAACTCTTTCCTGGCTCTTGCTGGAAAGTGCTTCCTGAATCTCCTTATCCCACAGACTGTGCCACCTTCTTCCAATCCCACCACTGGCCCACACTCATCTGGCAATGCATCTGGGGTGTTCAACGCCCAGGCACAAGTGGTGCCTCCCTCCCCACATGTTCTGATCCATAATCACCCTAGGAAAGCCAGCTTCGAACAGGACACTACTGAGAGGCAGCCTGCCTTGAGCTCTGTGTAGCTCTTTACATGGGGCAAACATGAGGTGCCGTAGCCATGGTTACAGGCATGCAATGTACTGCCCTGTCTCGAGCTTGTTCTTCCTTTTCAAACAGGAATCCTGAGCTATCTTCCCCAAATTTTAAGTCCTTTAAATATCTCAGAAATGAAGTGGTGTATAGACTAGCAACACCAAGTCTTGCCACACATCTGGGAGGGCTAGTGTTCGCTCAGTGGAAGATCCAAGTCCCTTGATACTTACTGGTCAGGGAGACCATTTTACAGAGAAATTTCATGGTTAGCAGTCATGCTGAGTGAGCACTGGGCAGGAACACTGATAAGGCAGGGATAAAGCTATGGGCCAACCTTGCTTATGACTAGAGGAAATCAGATTATAGTTACACCAAGATAAGTTTTCTTTTAAGATTTATTTACTTACGAGTATGTGCTTTCAGAGGCCAGAGCAGGATGTGTGTGTGATTCCCTGGAGTAAGAGGCATTTGCGAGTTGCCTGACTAAGATGAATTTTTAAAGGCTCAGACTGAACAAAACCTGAACGTCTGAAAACATGTACTTCTGACTTGGCCATGGAGTATCAGGCATTCTCAGGTTGGCTGGAGAGGAAATGGTTTTAATCAAAGCAGAATGTAATTTGGTAGTACCCATCAAAACTCAAAATGCATCTGACACAGCAATTCCACTCCTAGAAATTAATTTTTCAAGCTATGTTCATGCATGGAAATACATTTAGAAACCACCATTTATTATCTGAAGGAAGGAATGATAAGAAGCCACTGTCGTGGTCACCGCTCTATTGCTGTAAGGAGACACTATGACCGTGACAACTCTTATAAAAAGTCATTCAATTGGGGCTGGCTTTCAGGTTCAGAAGTTTAGGTCATTATCATGATGGGGGGCATGTCAGCACATGGTCAGACCTGGTAGCTAAGAGTTCTACATCCGGACCCACAAGAAGCAAGAAGAGAGAGACACTGGTGTGAGCATTTGAACCTCCTCAGCTCACCTCCAGATAAGGCCATACCTCTTAACTCCTGGCATTAGGGAGTAGAGGTTACTCCCTAGTGACCAAGCTTGAATCTATGCGCCACTGATTCATTCCCATGCGGGCTGTTCCTATCCAAACCACCACAGGCACTCAAGTGCTCGACAACAGGGAGCTGTCTAATCAGTGAGGAATGCCTAAAGCCAGGAGGGTTAGGAACATGACAAGGGAGGCTCCGTGGTGACAGACTGGCATGCGAGTGAAAGGTGCCAAGTGAGGGGCACGTGTGTCATGGGCTAGCGGTTACACAAAGTGGGCAGAGAGGACACGGCAGCTTGGAGCTGCTGAATCTGGAACAAATGTGTGATAGAAACGTCTGTCTCCAGTGGCAACTGAAGGGCGGGTGCCGGCCAGGGATAGAGACAGGTGGAACTTTGGGTTGCCTGCTTTCTGTTTTTCTAAAGCAAACCATCAGTACAAACAGACCCCTTTCTGCTGTTAAAAGTTAAAATTACTCATGCATGGAAATGAGATTGGGGTGAAATACACTCAAATCTGAGTCCTTGGCTCAGGAAGTAGCAGATATTTGTTTTCTTTTCTTTTTCCATCTTCCAAATTAATAATTTTACTTATGGATTTGTATAATAATAATCTAATAAAAAATTTTAAGTAAAGAAAACAACAGACCTTCAGTTCCATTGATGTGGAGTGTGAGCCAGCTGATTAGAGCTGGGCTGGCTGCTCCTTCCCCACCCTCATTCCACCTGGGATCTTAGTCCGCAGGATCATGCCCCTACACTCAGGCGGTCTTCCCTACTTCCTTAGCTAATCTTCCTTGGAAATGCCCTCACAAACACACCCACAGATGCGCCACACTAATGCCCCAAAGCTTACTAATCTAATCAAGTTGTCTATCATATTTTTCTTAACCATTAGAGTAACAGACTCAGTTTTCAGTCAGGTACATTATCAACAGACTAAGAGACCATCCTCCAGCTTGCTATATAGCTGGGGGTAGCTGTATTTCCAGTTTCTGGGTAGAGACATAAGCAGAAGGATCCCATGGGACTTTTAGAAACATGTCTTTCAAAATGGAATCATGTCCTTGTCTTCGACTTCTCTGGTCTGCTTCATGGAACACAGGGATATTCCTAAGGCCATAGAGCAGAGACAGGAGGAACTAGTTTCTATAGTCAGGGCTGCTATAACTGTGACACAGACAGTCTGGCAAGGACCAGCCTCTTCACACGAGAAATAAACCTTGGACATCTGAGTAATTAGTCTCCAGATTACTGCTACTTGCAACTGAATGAAATGCTGATACAAAGCATGAGGGGAATAAGAATAAAGGGCCATCCCTTCCTTTGAACAGCTAATAGTTATTTGCTTGCTTGGTTTATATTAAACTAAACTAGCTATATAAAACAGCTTCAACCAGAACAACAGAGAAATACATATAGGCTGCATATTAAGAGAGAGAAGCTGGGCTGTAGCAGAACTCACGAGGCAGAGGCAGGTAGATCTCTGAGTTTGAGGTTAGCATGGTCTACAGAGAGAGTTCCAGGACAGCCAGACAGAAACCCTGTCTCAAAAAAGAGAGAGATAGAGAGGCATACTCCATGACCTATACAAAACAACATGACCTATATCTATACAACCTAAGGTTGATGCCATCCATAGCGAAGATCAATGGTTTGGGGGAGGGTCAGACCCTGGTCAGAGTGGTTCTGAGCCCAAGCAGAAGCACTGTACTGTGCTCCTCTCCCCAAGACAGGTTGTACTAGGAGTGATAGGATTGTTCTCAGTACTGTAGAGACACTAACAGAGATTGGGGATTGATAGGAAGCACAGAGGGTTTAGAGAAAGTACAGATGCTCATAGACGGATGGCTCTCCCCTCTCTCTTCTATCCTTGGTCTCCTTCCTGCTCTCCGGTGAGGCTAAGCACTAGCTGTGCTTGCCAGTTGGCCTGGGCTCTCTTGGAGCAAGGATTTGAAGGGTGCGCACCATCTTCATTCTTGAGTCTTTGTAATTGCCATGTATTACTGGGAAGCTCAAAAATCTTTCTTACTTATTTATTTTTTATTTTATTTATTTAAACAAATAAAGCACCATGCACTTCTCAGCCAAGGGCCAACAGAAAGTGGGCAATTACTTAGAATGTGGAAATTCGTATAATTAAAATTACAAGATAGCTAAGACATCACACAAATCCAGAGAGTCACATATACACCTTTCTCTCCTGTCTGACACACTCGTATGACACGAATCTCTTACACTTTTTTTGGCTGCAACCTCTCAGATTCTATTCTCATATGACAATACTTTGTCTCTTTAAGATGTGACAATTACTGAGCTGTAAGCCCTTTCTCCTGTACGCAGCTGTGGAAGGCTGGCCTGTGACCCTGGCAGCTACGCTTGTGCTTTGCCAGCTGAGCCCGACTCTGCCATAGGAATGACAGAAGGGTCTGGCAAAGCAGCGGAGACCAGCAGGGACCTGCTCCACCTTGGGGTCCTACTAATGCTAATAGCTTCTCTCACCTTTAGGTTGACTTCCAGACTTTTGTTGTGGATCCAACAAATTACCTTTCCAGTATAAGCCATTTGTTGTGTTCTCCTTTTTTCCATTTTTATTTATAACCAAAGCATAGTGAATAATTGAAGTATTTGTTATTTTAAAAATAAACTCATAAGCTTTGCCACATAAATAACGGATAGGGAAATTCTCAAATTGTCTAGGAAAACAATGGACAAAGAAGAACTAAGGCTTGCGCGGGCGAAGAACCATGATTTTGGGAGGAAAGCGGTACTTGTCCTTCACCTGCCTAGAAAGCCACCCAATGAGGGCACGCTGATGAGAACCTGCCCCTCCCCTAGCCACCTAGGTGATTTCACGTCTCTGGACTAAGCAGCTTGGACTGTTGTGGTTCCCTTTGTGAAGCACCATGTGCTTGCTTCTCAGGCAAGGGCCAGCAGAAGGTGACAGGCAGGGCATCTCTGGAGTGCCACCCACATTGTTTTTGAGGTGTTACACAGAGTTACGGAGGGCAGAGCAGCTGTGTGGTCTGCTCTAGTGCCAAGCAGGTCCTCACTTGTCAACTTCTGTCTCAACTACCAGGAGCTCTGGGGTGCGGTGGCTCTGTGCTTGGCAATCCCTCACCTATGTCCCACAAGGGAGTGGTTTCAGGATTTCCAGGGCATTGCAGCCCTGTGCCGGAGACTGTGTTTTCAGCTGATGGCAGGTCGAAGAGAAAGGGGGCAGGATGCGCAGAAAGATGTCACAGGCGTGGCATGAGAACGCAGCGCTCACTGACTAGAGTTGTCCATATTTACAGAAAATGTGGTCTCGCTTGTTCCCAGGAGGAAGAAGATTGGGTTTAGGAGCACAGCACTGTCTCAGCTGTGAGCACATTAAGGACGAGATGAAGCAGTAATTTCCCTGTTTCCTCACTTGTCTGTGTGGGCAGAGGATTATTAAACCCTTTGTGCCCTCTGCATAGGAATTTGACTTCTGCTTAACTTTCCAGCTCTGTTACCCTGGCAACCTGATAAAGAAAGAATGTCAAACTAGGAGACAGGCAAGACTACTAATGGCAAGAATGACCCCTGCATGGTGCACTGCTGTAGACTGGAGGAACTACAGATATTTGATAGACAGCTAGAATTTTGGGTTTCTCCAAGTCTGACGACGCTCGATAATTGGGAGTGTCCCTTTGAGGCATGCTGGAACTACAGAGTTGTGGCTGAGAAATCACCTCCTACAGGGTATGAGGGTTCCGAGCCAAGGGAAACCTCAACACCAAGTCAAACAGTTCCCCGTCACCGTGTGGACTGCGCCACACCTCATGGTGCTCACAAGGACTGTCCCAGGGAAGTAAAATGACCACTACTTCTCTGACTGTTTTCTGGTTCTGGGCAGGCTGGCACCAGGGTGGCTGTAACCACAGGGCTAGCTCTGCTGTTAGGCCCAGAATACACAATACCCACGTGATGATTAGAGGCTTATGAAGATACCTTCATTTATAAAAAATATCAGATGGGAAAAAGAACACTTTGGCTTGAAATATTAGTATATCTGCCTTTATACCAATTCTGGGGAATAAATATAAATATGCTTATAATGAATACAAATATATAAAAATGAAAATTTTATATATATATATATATATATATATATATATATATATAAAATAAAAAGTAAGTGTAAAAATTGGGATCAGTTTTCTCCCCAATGGATGAATTCCCCTCTCCCAGCAGATTATCAATTGGGGTGGGACTTTGTATCTCTTGCAGTATGTTTTCAAGAACAAACTGGTCTTAAAAATATTATACTCAAAGAAAGAATGAAAAACAAAACACTAGTGTGGGTAAACAAATACTAGTGTGTGTCTCTCGGTAGCTCTGTGTGGAGATAAGGTGTGGCTGTGTCTGGAAGCTGGAGCCTAGCTCCAGCGGAAAGGGACCGGGTGCACAGCTTTTCTGACATTAAATATTACTGTCTAACTCCGGTGCCTTAGGGATTGGGTATCTGCTGCCAAGGAGACCTGAACTGGTGCCCAGTCTCAACCCATCAAGGGTTGGCTGCTGACTTTGCTCTGCTGGCTGGTGCTGGGGGAGCTGGAAGTCCTTGGTTCTGCCTCTGAAGAAGCATGCTTCTCTCTTCTACACATGACTTCACGCACCAGCACCTTAGAAAAACTGGCCTCATGGAGGGTGTTCAGCTTGTTCCCACCCAACACGGCACAGGGAAACATCTGTTCTGAAATGCTGGTGGCTCTATGAGATAAGTCCCTGCTTATTTATATTGCTTTTTGTGAGACTATGATCTTTCTCTCCTTTCATCTTTTTAAAGGAAATGGTTTTTTTTGAAGATAAAGTGTTTCAATCCATCCATCCATCCATCCATCCATCCATCCATCCATCTTTCCTTATATCCAGAAACAAACTGTTCCTTAAAACACTAAATGCAGTTTTCCAAGTTCAATATGAAGAAATGAAAGCCAAACTTACTAAAGAATTCCCTTGAATTCACACTCCAGTTAGAAGAATCTTTGAGACAATGCCAAGCTTCCTGGTCCTTAGTTTAGCTCTGTTTGGTGCCAATTATCCCCCTGCCCCCTGCCCATAAGGAATTGAGCAGGTCTGGTTTTGGGTAGACATTAATACAATTAGGGGAGAGAACAGAGGTTGGCTTAGCATATGGGCAGCTGTTGGCCAAAGCTGGGGAGTGCTGACAAAAGAGATGGGCCCAACGACTGCTCAGAGAGCCTTATTTCCCTGGGCATGAGATGAATCAAGCTTCCGTGGGCATCGAGGCTCTAGACTTTCTTATTCAGCTGCCAGGGGCATGGAAGAAGGCCCACATGTGTGCTGCATTGGCTTCAGCACCTCTGTCCTGAAGACTTGTGCACCAACAACTGTCATAATTCTGGAGCCAGATGACACTTGACTGGAAGCCCTATGAGCTCCGTGCCCTGGAGACATGGCTAATATCCTCCTGATGAGGCATATGGCACATCAAACACTGTACCACAGGGGAAGGAACCTGGGCCACATGCAGTGAAAAATGGGGGGGGGGGGGAATAATGAAAACCCAGGCCCAGGCACTGGGGGCCTTAGGATTCCAGATTACAGAGATAATCCCTAAACCCAACCTTATCACATAAGCAGACGTCAGTAGTAGCTCTCCTCATGGAGGGCCATGGTCCTGTCCTGTGCAGGCTGGTGTTAGCGGTCTATGGCTGGGGAGCTGGTGTGTCCCTTAGGTGGCAGACAGATAATGTCATAGGCCCATGTTGCTTTTAGAGACCCATGACAAAGGCCTTAGTGTTTTTTGTTGTTGTCCTTGTTTTATTTTTTGTTCTGGTTTTGCTTTGTTTTGCAACAGGAGGAAAAAAAAGAGCTTACAGCTCATTTTTGACCTAAAAATGGTGCCTTACTGCTTATGTGTCCGGGGCTATCATATGAGTTGCACTGGCAGTAATTCTCCAAATTCTCAGGGCATCTTTGTGAGAGAATGTCCTTCTTCAGAGGAGGAATTGGCCACGGAGAGGTAAAGTGATGTGTCTGACCTCACAGTGAGGAAGAGGCATCGCTGGGCCATGAACCCAGGCACTGGCATCTACGCAGCTGCCTGCCTATCAACCCAGAAGGGGCAAGTGCAAGCAATGCCCACAGGTCCACAGGGAGCAGAAGAGCTGCTTCTAGAAGGTCATGTGCTATGTTCTTCCTGTCAGGATCTTCAGCGACAGCCTCCTTGTCCCCATTCCCCCACGTCCTGAGTGGATCACTTCTGGATGTCCAGTTCAGTCTTCCTCTGCCCCTTCCAGAGATTGGATCATTTCTTTTATCAATCACGTTCCTCTTCCAAAGAGAGGCACACTGCCTGCACTCTGTATATGCACCACACCTGACCTCGGGGAAGCGGGCAAAGATGACGTCAAAAGTGCTCCAGTGCCAGCGGGGAAACAAGAACCTCAGAGAATGAGCATGCGTCATTCGAGCCAGAAAGAAGGCACGGGGAAGGAGCCTGGTGCTGCAGGACTTCAAGACTCCGGGCAGAGAGGCCAGAGCACAGTGCAGGGTGGATGGTGACAGGAAACCAGGGCAAGACCAGGGTTCGTCCTGTCCTAGTTGTGCTGGGACATCTCAGCTAGATTCTGTGAGGTGATAACATGTTCCTGCTAGAAAGCACACATTTTCCCTGAAGCTATGGACCAAAGACCAAACTGGAAGAAGCAACAGGTAGAAATCTGCCTAATGTGGCAGCAGCTTCCTGCTGCTGTGAAAAATACCTGAGGGAAGTCAACCTACGGGAGGGAAACGTGAGTTTGACACACACTTTCTGAGGGCAGTGGCTGTTGTCTGGGTAGTGGTGAGTCGGCTCATTATGCCAGATGTGTGTGGTGGCAGAGAAGCTTACTTTTTGGTTGCCAGGAAGTGGGGTGGGGCGGGGGTGCATGGCATTATATATCTTTCACGGGCACTCTCCCTCCTTCAGTGAGACCTCATCCCTAAAGCTTTCACCTCGCAGTAGCACCATCAGGAGAGGACCAAGTCTACAGCACAAGTGTGTTTAGGGCCATTGAAGGCCAAACCATAAGCCCAGCCAAGTACTATCTTCACGGCCAGCACAGCTCGCCTCAGGTTCTAGTCTACACACTTTCCCACTTACCTAACTTGTATTCGGATACCGCCTCTGACCTGAGTCACACTATGCATCACACTGAAGATGCACCCCACAAATGTTTAGTGAACACCCCTATGCATAAGCTGCCTCTAGACCCTGAGGATGTGACCATGGATGAAACACATCAGAATCTTTTGCTCTCATGGCACCCACAGCTGTCGCTATAAAATTCTTAAACAACTTGGAAAACCAAAAACTGATGAAATGGTCGGTAATCCTGTCTAAAGGGTTTCCTTCAGGTAAACAGAGGAGGATAATGTCTCAGAAAGGTGAAGGGTCTTGCCCAATGTCACACAATGCCTCGCCCTCCAGTCTCTTCCTACAGCCCACAAATCTGTTTATTACATTTCCCCCTAAACTTCTAAAGATATACTAAACATATACTCTTTATCTTATGTTATAGCTTTTACAAAATTAGAATAATGTTTACAGAGAGAGCCATGTTTTTTTCTCCCCCAAACCTGGGGTTCCCCAAGAAGAAGAGGCTGAGGAAAGAATTCAAAGGCAGCTGCGTGCAGCAACCTGCCTGTTGCACTTATTTCTCTTTCTGCGGCTATGGTGCATTTCACTCCGTTACATTACTAATAATGTCATCTTCACAGTGTGCACTCAGGACCCATTTCACTCCGTTACATTACTAATAATGTCATCTTCACAGTGTGCACTCAGGACCCACGCGCCCCCAGCTGTCACTCGCCAGTGCTGGGGAGTTCTACTGCACGTGCTGATGTCACCGGCTTACTATGAGGGCAAGTGTACGCAACATTGGAAGACTGCATTCCCGGAAGTCATGACTGCAGGATAGAGCCCCGAGGCCTGGAGAAATGACAGCATTGATGGTGGCGGGACAGAGTCTGTGTCCTTATCATACCCATGATTCATAGCTAATGTGTGTTTATGTGAAGTTGGCCAAATCAGTGCCCTGTGATGGTTATAAAATGGAAAAGACCTCATTTTTTTTTTGTGGTTTATTTTCTCTGCCAACTATTGTAGCCATTTCCCTTCTGACATTCTCTGGGTTAGATCTTTTCGTCATATATTATCAGTCTCTGCATGTCTTTTGGACCCGGTCCATAACAGAGTATCTAGAATTGCTGATTCTTTTTTTTTCTCATTTTTTTATTAAAGATTTCCATCTCCTCCCCTCCTCCTCCCCCTTCCCTCCCCTCCCTTCCACTCATACCCCCACTCCCTCCCTCTCCAGGTCAAAGAGCCATCAGGGTTCCCTTCACTATGTTAAGTCCAAGGTCCTCCCAGCTCCCCCTAAGTCCAGGAAGGTGAGCAACCAAGCTGACAAGGCTCACAGTGAGCCCGTCCATGCTGAAGAGTCCAAGCCCATTGCCGTTGTCCTTGGTTTCTCAATCCTCCTCCACCGTCAGCCACATTCAAAGAGTCTGGTTTGGTAGCCTGTTCCATCAGTCCCATTCCAACTGGACTTGGTGGTCTCCCATTAGTTCTGTCCCACTGTCTCATTCTTTTTGAACTGATAAAACTACACATTTGGTGATCTGAGTGACAAGTTCTATATTCTGTGGTGGTGATGTGCCCAGATTTTTTTTTAAAGGATGGGAAATTCTGCAAGTGCCAAACTCTGTGGTCTTGATATCTTGGTGGGTGATTTCGGATGGCTCTCAGCATCTTTAGTCAATACTTTAAGAACTTCGCTGAGAACCAAGGTACACAGAATGCTGGCTACAAAGACTGCCACCTGCCATGGCTGCTAAGTGTATGTGGCAAAGCCCTCCCTTTGGAACTCAGGCCAATGCTTCTCTGGCCGCCATGCTGTGGAAAGCAAGGGGGAGACCAAGGCCAGGAGTGCTCAAGTGTCAGCTACTGTAGGAACACACAGGAGGCAGCACTGAGATTCTGTGGGGTTGTCATGGCAACGACAACAGCTCACCTCTACACGCACTTAAACAGCTACCACCCTGAGAAACACTCCTCACGGCCACAGTCTCCTACTGTGGCACATGGAACTCACCAATGGTAAGAAGATTTCACCAGAGACATTGTGGGGAAGCGGAGGAGAAGATTCCCACAGCCATACCCAGTGATCTTTCCCATCAGAAACACTTGTTCTTCCATGGAGTGCATGTTTGCCACTGGGATCCTTAGATCTGACTCTCAGGCTCCAGAGCACCGGGCATCTTGATTCCGTGTACTTCCCTTGGGAATTCCTGCATGTCTCCCACTCAGGGCTTCGCAGATTCCTCCCTATCCCCCCAAATCTTGGATTGTTATACGTCTTTCTACTCAATGGTGAGTCAAACCATTCTTTGTAGGTTCCCCTTAGAAAGCTGCAGGGCATTTTACTAACAACCGTTTCCCTTGTCCCAAATGTCCTGTCCTGTCCACAGTCAGTCAAACCCTTGCTTTCCTCTGATTGCTATAATACTGGTGAGCTGCTGGAGCTCGGGAACTGGGACCATGTGAAGCCAGTCCCTCCTCTGGAACCAACAACAGCAGGACCCAGAGGAAAAACCTTGCCTCAGGCTATCGTCTACAGCGGAGACAGGCCCACAGCTATAAACAGGCATGATTTCCAATCCAGTTTCACCAGTTACATTAAGTCTAGGGTACAAATGAATTGAGAGGCTTTCAGACTTAGTGGAGCCCCAAAGGGTCCATTAAAAGGGAACTTGGGAGTCCATCTAGAATGCTGGGTTGAGGGGAACCTTCCCTGTGGCTATGGCCTCTGCGTCCCAAAACACAGCTGCAGACAGGTTCTGAGATCACGAACACTCACCTGATGGGTATGATTTCCAGGAACATACACAGACTTAAACTGTCTCATGAGAGTCCTAGCTCTGGCAATCTCCTGGAGAGATGTGAAGACATCATTCACAGCATTTTGGGATTTGGGAAATGTCAGGTTAATTGCAGAGTCACAGCCTGAAACAGTCCAGAGATATTTTCGTAAGTGAGCAAATCCTTGAATTAAGTTTGCTTCATGACATCTTGAGCTCAATATAACAGTCTGGAATGCCTTCAACCCTAGTTTGCTCTTGCTGTTCACGAACATGAATAATGAGACACGATGAGCGTGAACACTTTTGACAGAAGTGGGCTTCGGAATCGCCTGGCACCACAGCCACTGGCATCAGTCACGAGACTGCAGAGGCTTCACGGAGGACAGGCACCCGAGGGGCTTGGATTCCCAGACATTGGAAACCAAGGGGAACATAAGGAAAATGGACGAGAGCACTGTGATGAAACCTTCGTCTGGATGCCACTGACAGTTTCCAGAAGGTCTGACAGCAAGATGGAGAAAGGTAACAGAGCCACACCAAGAGTGGAACTAGCTGGGGCAGGCAAGTTCAAAGTGGTTGAATGTGCTAAACCAGGTGCTGGGACCCTTTAAAGGGGAGCAGCCTAAGCTAATAAAACACAAGGTGGCAATTGCACTTGCTGATGACTACTCTGCTGTTCTGTATTCACTCAGAAGAGAAGTAATCAAGGATAAGACAGAAGTTAACAAAATGAGATACACTGAGAACATTCATCCTCAGTTCACAGATACACCAGATGGGTCAACTCGTCCCCTCCCATGTGACCCCTGGGAGGTCAAGGGTATAATTTCTCCCCTTTGGAACGTAAGGACATTGAGATGCAGGTTTAGGTTCTCCTGTGACTAGGCATTGCCATGGCCTTGCTATGTCCACTCAGTCATCCAGCCCTGTGTGCTCTGCTGTCCAGCTGAACACGGGCCTGCCCGCCTGTCCGCCCTCCCGCCTGCCCACCGGCCTGCCCGCCGGCCTACCTGCCTGTCTCTGTCTCTATCTTGTCCTGTCTATTGGGTCTTCACATGGAGAGGTTAGCAGCGTTGGGCGCTATATATTCACAGAAACAACCCCTGTTTTCTCTTCCCCCATAGGGATAATTCTGAGTGATGGCCTCCACTGCATTCTGAGGGGGCTCAGCAGGCCTGAGTCCCAGCTGCCCCTCAAGAACTTGTTCATTAATGTTGTCTTCCTTTCTTCACCAGAGTGGTCAATGTTCAGACACAGGCAGCCCAGTTCATACCCTGACTCCGTCTGTAGCTTTATTGACATGTAATTCACATACCATGCAATTCTCCACTTAAAGTGTCCACAGCCCCATAGATTTCTGTATACTCACAGATTCACACAACCATTAGCCAGCAGTCAAGTTCTGAACAGCCATCTCACCCCAACAGGTAACCCTAATCTGTCATAAGATACTCCTGATTCTTCCCCTTGAATCCACCAGCCTGCCTTCTGACCCAATGGATTCACTGACAGGACATTTCATATAAACAGACTATAGAATGCCCGGCTTTTGAGGTTGACTTCCTGATCTGCCTTGTTTTCAGGGCTCATTCAGGCTGTGGTGCACACCACCCTTTATCACTTCTTTTAACTGCATGGTTACAGTGCATTCTACTGTATCAGTGCACGACATTCCATGTGTCTGCACAGGTATCCAGAACACCCACGGTAGGAAACTTTAGAGAGAAAATAGTTTCTCGGTTGGCAGGCCTTTGGGATGTCTCTGTGTCTCAGTTAACATGCTAATGCTGGTACTTCTGCATGGACAAGCTTTGGTGTGGATATACACTTTCATTTCTCCTGCGTGTACTCACTGGCAGCTCTGTGTTAACCGTTTGAAGAACGCCAGATCCACAGTGTCCCAAATGACTCACTACTTGACACTCCCACCAAAACTCTTAAGAGGGTTTCAGTTTCTCTACATCTTTGTCTAATATCATTTTCTTGACCATAGCTATCCAAACGCCTGTGAAATAAGGAGATACCTGTCAATTTTGATAATCAAGGAAATTGTTTTGGGAAGGAAGAGGTGGAGTCAAATAAGCTCAAACTAAAAGAGGATGCATCTGGCATACACAGAAGCATCCAGAGGACCCCGGCTGCCCCATACAGAGAGGTGGTATGTGCGTGGATGAGCCCGTACTCTTCATTAGTATGTGACACTGTATGCAGTAACTCTTACGGGCAGGCAAAGTTTCCTGGTTTCCACAAATGTCTGACTTGTTGTCATTTAAAAAACAAATTGAATTGTGGCATAGTGGTTTGAATGAGAAATGTCCCCCATATGCTCGGGCATTTGGACCCGTGGTTCTCCGTTAGTGGCACTGCTTGGGGGAGAGATGGGACTTTCAGGGTAGAGCCTTGCTGGAGGAAGCATGTCACTGGGGTGGGGAGCTGTCTTGATAAAATGTGGTCAGCTAGCTCCCATTTCTGCCACCATGCCTGCCTGCTGTCAAACGCTTCCTGCCATTACAGACTCTATATCTCTTTGTAACCAGAAGCCAAAACAAACCCCTTCCTCCCTGAGTTGATTTCGGTCATGGTATTTTATCACAGCACAGACAAGTAACTAATACATATATTTTTACTAGTGTTGTTATATTAAAACACTAGAGGCTGGGTACCTTATAAAGGTAAAAAGTTTCCATGATAATCTTAGAGACTGAAAAGCTGAGATCTATTTGGCCTCTAGTGAGGAGTCTCTTGGTATTGTCACAGCATGGCATCATGATGAGGGGACAGATCACACTGTGAGACAAGAAGCAAGGGCACAGAGGCCAGCCTTATTCTTTACACAATTCACCCTTCTAAGAATTGTTTTTGCAGAATCAGAACTGATCCCTTCTGGGGAATGTCAGAGACCTGTTGGCCGTCCCATCTCACCTCTTTACGTTGTACCACCCTGTCATATCAGCACCCTGGGGGATGATCTTCCAGCACAGGAACCTTTGAGGACAACCCACACCTAACCTGTGCAGAGGTGAAGAACAGAGTGGGGAACCTCTCTGTGTTCAGTAGTGGGGGTGTAGAAGGAAGCTGATGGAGAGAATCCAAGACCTCACAAATCCTTGGAACAATCCCATGCCAAACCTTGTGGAAAGGGGAAACCTGTAGTTTTCTGAGATACATGCTTATAATTTCTTCTTGCATTCTGAAAAGGTTCAAAACTAGGAAAAGCTGGGCTGCAAAAGGCCAGAGTGTGGAATAGCCTCCCATCCTGGCTGCTATTTCCACTGAAGCTCAACTGAGACAACACAGCCTGTGCCTTATTATCAACAAAAGGAGGATGGCCAAGGGTGTGGCTTTGCATCACCAATGAGGGTTCTTTCTGTAAACTCATGTAAGGAAATTTGTCTGTCTGTCTGTCTGTCTGTCTGTCTGTCTGTCTGTCTGTCTGTCTATCTATCTATCTATCTATCATCTATCTATCATCTTCTAATTATCAGTTTAGATTATTACCTTGTCAAGAAACAAAGACATGAAAACAAGCAGAAACATCCTTAGTTCTAATACCACACAACATATTTTAATTCCTCTAAAAGACCAGTAGACTAATATTTTATGTAAAGTAACTTATTTTCTATAGAACAGAAAAAGTCATTCAGTTTTCCACATGGTCATTTGAATTTGGGGGAAGTATACAAAGAAACCATTAGGCAGAGTTTATTATGACATCATTACTAGACTGAAGATGATTTAGTGAAAAGTCTAGACTACTTGGGGAACTTGTGCATTATATATCAAAGTTAAGAAAGAAGCTGGGAACTCACATGGGTTAAGGTCAACTACAGAGCAGGCTGTATGATAGAAGTGTGTATGGGTTACTGTTCAACTCAACTCAAGTAACCCAGCTGAACAACAGAAACTGCTGGAAGGAAGGCAAAGGCCAAACTTTACTGATAAAGTAAAGATCTTTAAGAAGATGTATGTTCAAACGGCTCGTACAGGATAACATCTGTTCAAACTGCCAACCCTCTCCAACTTTCTTGTTTTCTTCAAAGCAAGTGTCCTGAGATGCACATGTTTTGGAGAGAGCAGCTGAAGGGGATTCACTTCTAATTGGTCTTTAACTGTTTTTCACAATTTACTTAAATTTCACTGTTTTACGTTGACTTACCCAAGTCATATAGTAAAACGTGCATATATAAAATCTTTCCAAAAAAGGTAAAACAAACAAGCCAGAATGGGATAAAACCAACAACAGAAAAAAGGAGCCTTTTATTTTATTTTTGTTATCATCATTATTATTATTATTTTTAGATCTGGTTGTATTGTAATGAAAGAGAGAGAAAGAAAGGATTTGGCAGAGTGGGGAAGTGGGGAGGGTCTTGGAGGAGTTAGGGAAGGGAAAACTAATCATAATATATTATATGAAAAACTGACTTTCAATTAAATTTTCAATTTTCAAAGTAAAAAAAAATTATTTCCAAATAAAAGTCTGTTGCTAAGTGTGGTGGCTACACTCATAATTTATGGCTTTAAATGGCTAAGGAAGGAGAATTGCAAATTCAAGACCAGCCTGAGCTACATAGCAACGTTCTGTCTCAAAAACCCAAACAAAAAAATAATAAAACAACAGAAAAAGAAACACAGATCAGAAATATCAGTGACTAACACACGATACCCCATTAATGTCCCTGGTAGAGACAGGGTTCGAGACGTCTTTTCAATGGCAGATCAGCAGTCCTGTAGACACCAGGATTCTCAGCATTCAAAGGGCACATCTAACAATTATTTTCTTTGCTACTTCATAACTGGGACTGGAATTTTGCTACTGTTGTGACTTATAATGTAATTATCGGTGTGTTCCACTGGTATTAGGTGATCTCTGTGAAAGGGATAGTAAACCACTAAAGGAAGTGTGGCCACAGGTTGAGAACTGCTGTTCTAGTCAGCACCCACACTAAGAAGTTCATGCGCATTAGCCATATGATCTCCACAGAAAGCCAGTGTGGTAACATGGTAGACATTATTACCATCCTCACTTGGTAGATGGAGCAAGGGAGCCACTGAAAAGTAATACAAGACCAGCCCAGCAACCAGTGGCAAAGCTAAGAGTTAAGCTCTTGCTGTCTCACTCCAAAGGTGGCTTACTCACCATGCATGATTCCATACATGTTAAGAGCATGTGCATACATGAAAAATTAAAAATACACTTAGCTCATCTTTATACTAAAGACCTTCTTTTTTAAAAAATAATTTGTTTACTTCTACTTCATTTGCATTAGTATTGTGCCTCCATGTGTGTCTGTGTGAGGGTGTCAGATCCTGGTGATAGAGGCAGTTGTTGGTTGCCATGTGGGTGCTGAGAATTGAACCCAAGTCCTCTGGAAGAGCACTCAGTGCTTTTAACTGCTGAGCCATCTCTTCAGCCCCCTAAAGACATTCTTTTACAATGAACGGTCTGGTAAATGCTTTTCTTACTGGGAAGAACTAGGACTGGGCTGGCTTGCAGTTACACCCAGGTCCTTTCTGGCCATGTAAGGTGTGAGTCTCTCCCAGGCTTGCTGCACAGTCTTCTTTGAATCTGTGCTCTGTTGCGTGCCATATTCAGTTATTTCTAACGCTCCCTGGACAGCCTGCTCCATTAAGCCAGCTCACTTGATAACAGTCTGTTTTTTTTTTAAGGCAACTCAAGTGTATGAATCCAGTCAATTTTCATTTAAGCCCCTTAGTTAAATAGATAATAAAGCAGAGGCAGATGCCAGCCTTTAGCGGAGCATGGCCCGTACACTCCAGAGCCCCGCCTTTTGATAAGGGAGGCTCCCAAATCCCTAGGGCACCACTGTGCTCTTCTAAAATGGGGGTGGCTCATGTCCTAGCGATACCTTTCTGCGGAGGGCTTGTGGGTCTCTTGGGCAGTGTCTAGTTACTCCCTGGAGTAACCACACAAAGCTCCTGTGTTGCCGCCCCTCCCACCCTTCTCATTTACTCAAAGTTCTTTACCTCAGCAATGGGAGACCAGTGGTTTCCATAGCTCTGAACCCTGGAGGGACGGCCCCTTTCAGCCATTACACTGTTCAAATGGAGGGAGGCTTGGATAGTTTAGTAGTCTCCAGGGATAGCTGAAATGGTTCCTCTCTCCTTGATTGGGGTGGCTGAATTCTCCCTAGTTTTCCCAGGGACAGGCTTGGAGCTCCCTGGCTCTTTATAAGCTCGTGGCTTTTCACATGCTTGTCCTTATTCCTTAAGCATTCAAGAAAGTGAAGCATCTCAGATAGGAGGTTGTGCCAGGCTTGGCTGGAGGTGAATGGCCCTTATGAAAACCCCTCAGCATACCCTTGCACACCTGTGTGCACATGCACTTGTGCTGATCAAACATACAGCATGGGTACTTCTGCAACTGGATATGCTGAAGAGGAGAAGGGGAATGGCTACAACTGGATTTGAAACGGCTCCTATTTACTGATACTATTCTCCTTAAAGGCCTAAAAATTCCCCAGGCCCTTGAAATCTATCTGGAAAATAATGGAGTCAAAAACTGACGTTCAGCCTGAGCAAAAGGCAGTTCTCTTCCAGGTCTAGACTGGTGTCCCCATCCTGTACTGCCTGGGAGTTTTGAACAGCCAGCCCGCCTTCTTGTTGCAGCCTAGCTCTCAGCAGGCTCCAAACAGCAGGGCTGCCTCTCGGAGGCATTAGAGGAGAGGTCATCTCAGGTCTGACACGGCCAAGGGGGTCAGACCACTGAGAGGTCATGACCTCCCTCATCCGTCCAGCAGGCTGACATTCCCTTTTCTTCCTTTAGAAATAACTGCTTTTTAACATGGAGTCTTTTCTTGGGGTTTTCACTATAATTCTTGGTAAATGAAAATAAAACTTAAAAATGAAAACCAAGGAAACTTTGAAAATGGGACGACATCTGAAATCTTCTAGAGTTGAACTGGACAAGACAACCGCCGAGGAGGGCAGTCCCACCTGAGCAGGTGAGGCAAGGCACAGCCCAAGTCCTCTCTCCAAGCCTGCTTAGTTAGGATGGACAGGAGAATGGAAATTGTTTACAACGGGAATCATGCAACCGGATTCCTCAAACACATATCAGTAGCCGTTCATCTATCCACCCAACCATCCACCCCCCAATACAAACATATACACATACATATCCACATCCATCCACCCAAATACAAATGTGTACACACATATATCAATATCCATCCACCCAAATACAAGTATAATCTCCACATCCATCCCCCCAATACAGATGTGTGCACACACACATCCATATCCAGCCACCCAAATACATACACTCAGATATTATACCCATATGCTAACCTACCCGCATAGACAAGTGTGATTTTGTGTGAATTAATCTAGCTGTTTGCACTCGCTGCTCTTTCAATGCCCTTTCTTTGGCCACCATCTGCTGCAGAGTTCTGTTCTCACAATCCGTTACGTCTTGCTAGGAATTCTGACTACCGTCTAGTCCACTTCAGTGGACCCATAAGTTAAAGAAGCCCACAGCACAGTCAGGGGGCAGAATTCTTGTGGATTTTAATGTCTTACTCCCCTGCCCAGACCTTTTGCAGTTGCATTGTTCCAACTTCAAAAGCACTGTTTAAGAGTGACTCATCTTTAGAGACCTTTGAAAGCATTCAATTAGGTTTGTCACTGAAGACAGGATTTTTTATTTATATTTCATCAGTATGTGAAAACTTTTAATTAAATATTGCAATTTAGTAACAAGTACAACTGACAGGAGTGGGCTTTAAAGACATGCATAGTCTGACTTTCCAGAAGGACACAGCGCCACCACAAACAGCAGCCCCGTGCAGACACATGGATGTGGTTTGAGAAAACACGGGGGTGGGGGAATGGAGTCTTGGCTTCTATTATATTTTATAAGGGATTAAAGAGTGTTAGTCATTCTGGTGATGGGGTCATATGGAAGCTGGTTAAGAATGTGAGAAATATATATATACACACATAAAGTCATGTACATATTTATAATACATATATATTTCAGAGGTTCTGCGTTTATACTGCCCAGGAGCGCTATCTGTATCATCAATCTCATGGTTAATGATTTAGGATGGCTTTAAAGTTCCTATATATAAAGTTGTGATCTGGGCTGTCAGGTTTCAGGCCTTGCAGGGCCACTTTTCTCCTTCATTGTCAAGTCCTGGAGCTACAGTGTGGCAGGAGACCCTGTATAAGTGTGGTGGCAATGGCATTATGTTCGTATGAGCAAATAAGGCTGCCCTAATAAAGTTCAAGCCAGAAATACAAATGTCCAGGTCACTAGGGGCTCAGAGGATAACTAGATAACCCCAAAGGCTGGCCTTCTAGAAGGCCTTCTGCAACCTCTCCCTCTGGCTCTGCTATACACCAAGCCAAAGTCCTCTATCACTGAACCTTGTCCATTGTCCTCAATCTCTTAGACCATTATTGGTACTCAAGTGACAGTGGAGGTCTGGAGACAAGCTCCCACAGGAGTAGGGATGATAAGCTGTCTTTTTTTCCCCTGCTGGTCTAGCATAGTGCCTGACTCAAAGAAGACAGACACCTCTTGAATAAATGAATGTGGAAGGCAGAGAGACTAGCGGGAACGTTTTGAATCAAACCAAACATGCCATAAAGCAACAGTACTGATTTTTTGGGCAGATGATAAATTGTCCCTGCAGGAAATTTCAAACAAAGAGCTCCAGCCTGGTTCTGAGCAACTGCAGGGTACCATGGGAGGTGGAACAACTCCCAAAAAAGTTACTGCAGAAGAGCAAATTCAGATGACGGGGAAATTCTGTTTGTGCAACATGAAAAACTAAACTACATTTCCCTTAAGTATATACATATATCTGACAAAAGTGTTTTAAAAAGAAGAGGGAATGGTAAATATGGATCTCAGAGAACTGGTTACCTCTGGAGAGGGTGAGGGTGGGGACGTGGGTGGTAAGCAAAGGAACAGGATAAAAGGGGCAGTGAGTACTTGTATTTAATTATGTTTTCTAGGACGACTTTATATATACATACACACAAACACTATATAATATGCATATTATATATCAATATATATCACATAAGCATTTATATGTACCAACTATCATCTTTAAAAGTACAACGAAAACCAGTTTGACTACCTTCTAAGCCTCCAGCAGATTCAGCTTTTAAAAATAGCTGATTAAAGGAATGAGTAGCAGCTGAAATCAGTTATTATCAGGCAGGTCTGGGATGCTGGGAGACAAGGGAAGACTGGTCTATTCAGATGAGAACATGGAATAGTTGCACATGGCTGCCCAGAATTCTTGTCTCAGTTTTGAGGCTCTTACCATATGGAAGGGAAGGACAACCAGTAGCAATATTTTGCAGAACTGAATATTTGAAAAAAATTTTTTTAGTGTGTATGTGTGTGTGTGCGTGCGTGTGCATGTGTGTGCGCGTGGTGTGTTCTCATGTGTGCACACCAAGAGCCAGAGGGAGTTGATCCTGGGTGCCGCTGTCATGCTCCACTTTAGATTCTGAGACAGGCTGTTCACTGAACTTGCACTGGCTACACTTGGTACATGGAGAGCCCCTAGGATCATCATGGCCCTGCCCATCCACCCCTGGGGTCCCAGGCAGAGGGCACTTTCATATGGGGATCCAAATACCAGGTCTTCAGACTCACACAGCAAGCACTTCAGCAGATGAGCCATCGGTCCAGACCTTACATCTTAGAGATAACTCCTTCTGGCAGAGCACAGAGTCAAACTGCCAGAGAGGCCCAGAAAGCAAATTTCCTATCCCATGTAGGCAGAGGGATTGGCACCCTGACTTCCATAATGCTTCTGGATATATCCAGGTCAGAGCAAAATAGAGAATTCTAGACTATCACAAAACAGTGAAGTAGCCTAAGCTGTTTCTAAACCTTGCCTCCAAGATGCCTCTGAGGAGTCTCTTAGAGCCGCTCTACTGAAGCCATAACTATGCCAAGCCAGTTATCAAGATTTTATGTGGCTGAATTAGGGAAGCTGTGAGAAACCCACAGATCATGTGATACAGCGCCATGCATACAACGTCACGTATTAGTTGTTAGATTGTGGAATCACCCAAAGGCGCTGCAAAGTGACCTGGAGCTCTCCACTCAGAGTGAGCGGAACATGGCAACGTTTGAGTCCATGTGTTCAAGGTGAGCATCAAGCTCACATGATCCATGTCACATGACCATCTGTCATGCTGGCACCACAGCAAACACAGGTCTCTTTCATAACATGCCGACTTGGCCCCTTTCCCAGTCATAGAAACTTTCTGTAAGTGGGAAAATGCCCACACACCTGCTGACCCCAGAGCTCATGACCACCAACTCTGACATCTCCACAAGCAGCTGGCACATGGGCTCCCACCAGCAATCCCAGCCAAGGATTCGTACTGGCAACTCTCACAGTGAGCCTTCCAAAGAGGTTGCTGGTTTTTATTGTGCTGAGTTAATTCTACTGAATTACAAACTTGCTGTTTCCACTCGATTAAGTCACCTTTCAAACTGGGTGGACATTCGTGGTGGCTCTGAAGAGCACCAAATGGTTTGCTGCCTCTCAGAGCTGACTTGGAGATGCTCCCTCCCTCTGGGTATTTCCCCAGCTGTAGTCAGGTGTAGGGAACTGGGGTGAGGCTGCATCTTCTTCACGAACACTATGACAACTCTGTTGGTTTCACCTTGTGCACTACTGTAGGGGGCCAAGGCCCGGAAAGGCCTCACCATAACCCGCCCATGAAGGAAGCACAGTTGGCAGTTCTGCATGGCAGCTTGCTTACTTCTTAGGGTTTCTGGGGGTGGGGTGGGGTGGGTGAGGTAGGATGTGTATAAAAATGAATAGTAAAGATAACCCCGGATGGACGTAAACCTGTGGATGGGGCTTTCCTACATGCGTTTCCTGGCTTGAAAAGAGCTTGCCGCTGCTGGACTGCAGAGAAAAGATGCTCTCAGCGCAGCTCACTTGAGCTGCAGGCCGTGGCAAATAGAGCGGTGGAAGCAAGTGAAAACCTTGGTATGAAAGTCAACACCGAGAAGACTCAGAGTCAACACATGGGAAGGGCGCACAAGGATGTTAACACTGTAATAAAAAATCAGAGCCTCAAGCAAACAGTCAATTTTGTCTACCTGGGAGGAAACCTCAGCTCAAAGGAGGGAACTATTTTAGACTTCAAGAGGCGGATAGGGGCAGCGAGGGCTGCATTCCAGGCACTAGGAAAGGTTTGGTCAGCGAGAGACATAATGACAACAGCAAAATTACAAGTACATGAGACAGTTGTCTCGAGCGGCCTTCTTTACAACTCCGAAACCTGGACAATGAAACTCTCCTCAGAACAGCAGCTGAATGTGTCTGAGATGGCATGTCTCAGGAGGATTCTGGGTGTCATATGAAGAGACAGCCTGTGTAACAATGTCATGAAGAAACATCTTCATCTACAGAAGGAAGTAAACTACAGAATACGACAATGGTGCTTGAGAGACTTTGGCCATGCTATGAGAATGAATGACGGCAGATACCTGAACATTCAAGCACTGCTTGAAGGAGTGCAGGGGATAAGGCGAAGAGGAAGGCCCCCAAAACGCTGGATAGACAGCATAAAGGAAGACTGTGGGACCTTGGGTATGACAATAACACTAGCATCTAGGACTGCCCAGGATAGCAACAACTGGAGAACCGCCATAAACGGGCTGCCCATGCATGCTCAAGCGTTGCCAGGGCATAGATGATGGTGATGATGATGATGGTGATGATGATGATGGCGATGATGGTGATGGTGATGATGGTGATGGTGATGATGATGATGGTGATGATGGTGATGGTGATGATGGTGATGATGGTGATGATGATGATGGTGATGATGGTGATGATGATGATGGTGATGATGATGATGGTGATGATGGTGATGGTGATGATGGTGATGATGATGATGGTGATGATGGTGATGGTGATGATGGTGATGGTGATGATGGTGATGATGGTGATGGTGATGATGGTGATGATGGTGATGATGATGATGATGATGGTGATGATGATGATGGTGATGATGATGATGATGATGGTGATGATGATGATGGTGATGATGATGATGATGATGATGGTGATGGTGATGATGGTGATGATGATGATGGTGATGATGGTGATGGTGATGATGGTGATGATGATGATGGTGATGATGGTGATGGTGATGATGGTGATGATGGTGATGATGATGATGATGATGGTGATGGTGATGATGGTGATGGTGATGATGCTCTCAGTGCAGCAGTTCAGAACCAGTGTTCCAGGCCAGCGGGTCAGAGGGTAAAAAAAAAAGAGAAGTCCAGAGGTTCCTTCCACAGATGGCTCCTTCCCTGATTAGCTCCAAGGGGATCCCACATGCCCTCCAGGGGTGGGGTGCCCTATGGCCACTGTCTTTGATGGGTCCTGAACCATGTTTCCCTCCATATCCTGTTCTTCCCTATTCTTCATCGCAGGCTACCCACAGGGGAATGTGTAGTGGGGCTTGATGGGTCTGACATGACAGAAGAGATGCCAGGATCCCCTTACCAGGAAGACAGCCGCAAGGCTTCCTGGGGTTGTGGCCATAAAGAGCTGTCAGAGCACTTTCTCCTCCATTCTGAACCTCAGCCTGCGCCCAAACTGTTTGCTGGTTTCAACAATGCTCTGAATTTCCCCCCAAGAGATAAGGCTGTACTTATTATAGAAATGGCAATGAACTAGTGTGGGAGGGAAGACTGGGGGGCTGGACAGTGCCCTGTCTAGCTGGGAGGTGCCCTGGGATACTGTTCTTATCTGGGTTTCACTGAATGCGTACTTGTCTTAGAGTAAAGCAGGTCCAATAGTTACATAACCCTGTACTGCAACTAACTGTTCGTTTGTAGAAAGGATGAAATCAGATGTTCAAAATGAGACATATTTAAAAGCCTTTCACAGGGATGTCTGGCCCTTCGGCCTCATGTTCTCACGGCCACTTAGAAGACTGCTTTGAAACTTTCTTTCCCATTGTGTTTCTTGACTCCAGAGTCGCTGGGCTCACTGACAGAAGGCTCTGTGAGCACGGGGTGGAGTGTGGGCTGGGAGGGGTATTAGTGCTTCCCACACCGTATTTGGGGGCAAGGAAAGGTGGTTAATAACCTGGAACCATCTTCTCGTCTATTTGAGAGAAGGGGAAGAATAGACGGGAAGATGGTTGGCTTAAAGTTTCTTTCAACCCTTTTGTTTCTTTAAAGAACAGAAGCGCAAATGGAGTTTATTTTTCTTCCAGTAGCAGACAGATCAAATGTGCCCAGGCCTCTGCGCTCCCCCCAACATGCACACAAATCACTCTCTGCCCCTCCCAGCCCCCTGCACCTGCTGTTGTAAATCTCCATTGACCTGAGCCAGCATCGCTATGCTTGAAATTTAAGCTTCTACTAAACGAGGCTTCTTATCTATTGCTTTTCTGTGCTTTATTCTGGAGGCAGTGTGGATTCATGTGTGGGTTGGTCAACCCTGATTCAGAGATGGGATGTGGGCCAGAAAGGCTGCTAATGGGCCTGGGGCAAGAAAGAGAAGGGTAAAAATAGCGCCCTGCTCCTATCCCTTTTTTGTGATGCAGGAGTGCCATGGTGGAGAGCAGAGGAATCCAGCAAGCCTTCGGGCAAGTGCCTGACTCCAAAGTCCAAAAATCCAGGTTCCAAGCATACTCTGATCTTGTTCCAAGGGGAGCTGGGATGTAGAAGGGGCAGGACATAGAAACTCCATTACAAAGGGAAAAACAATCAGCCCTGATGGGCCATTGATACCACTTGAATTCTCTTCACACACCAGCGCACAATTGCCTTCATTTCTGCAGACTCCATGCCTCCTTCCCAGGGAAACACCATTTCCAGAGCTGGGGACCAGGCTGAATGACACCCATGTGTCCCTAGCCCCTCTTCCCAGGTCACAAGGGTTCCATTGTGCACTCACAAAACTAGACTAGCCTTCTGAAAGCCAGGTATCCAGGAGGCCACCAATAAAATGATCATGAGCCTGAATACAAAACAGGTTGCTTGGGCATATACACACGTGTGTGTGTGTGTGTGTGTGTGCGCGCGCGCGCGCACATGTGTGTGAGTGGATGTGTGTTTATTTGGGGGGATGACACAAACAAGCAAACAAATAAACAAACCTGAAACCACCCTCCTTAGAGTGGATGGCTGTGGCTTTGGGGACCCACTTTTCCAAAAGCCTCCTGTTGGTGGTGAAAGGGGCTGATGCAGGCAAGAAGCTCTGGGGGTCAGAACAAGAGACACGTACCTCCAGAACCTCTGTGAAGCCCCACGAGCCGGCGAGAGCCCCGAGTGCTGACTGCCTGGCATGCTGCTCTCAGCTCACTGGACATCTCTGGTCAGAGGGGTTGGGGACCCAGATGGAAGTGGCAAGGACAGTCACATGATAGTCACACTTCAGAATCAGCCAAATATCTATTGCTAGGAGGACAGAATGAATGTTTATCTGTTGCTGATTAATAAAATGACAAAAGTAGGTTCCTGACCAGGACATACAGTAGATATACCAGTCTATGCTTACCAGGTATATGTGCATGTCATATGGAGGTATGTATGTATATAAGCATGGAATAACACAGCACAAACTGCTAGCAGTCATTAGTCCTCTAGAACAGTGGTTCTCAACCTGTGGGTCACGACCCCTTTGGGGTAGCATATCAGATATTTATAATACAGTTCATAAGAGCAGCAAAACTAGTTATGGAGCAGTTGGGAGGGGTCACCACAACATGGGAACTGTGCTGAAGGGCCACAGCGTTAGGAAGGGTGAGAGCCACTGCTCTAGAACGTCATTGTCCAATAGGACTTTCCGCAGG
The DNA here is from genome assembly GCF_903992535.2 of Arvicola amphibius. Lineage (NCBI taxonomy): Eukaryota > Metazoa > Chordata > Mammalia > Rodentia > Cricetidae > Arvicola > Arvicola amphibius. Next base: position 29,142,998 of record NC_052047.1, on the reverse strand, counting down.
GATCTATTGCCTAACAATAGCCACCAGCTAAGTATGGCTTCTAAGCTCTGGAAACACTGCCACTGTGGCTAAGGATTCTGTGGCTAGTGTTGCAGAGCAGTCATAGGGTATAGCAGGGAGGACCAAGGCTTATTTTAATGACTGATGCATTAGAATGTTCTACCACAGTGTCTGTGCTGAGCACATGGACGTGCTCGGCTCACAGCTGTATGGAATAGACAATCACCTGTCCAGGACCGCTTGTCTGTATGGAATAGACAATCATCTGTCCAGGACCGCTTTGCCTGGAATTACGGAAGGCTGCCACTTGAGGACTCAGGGACATCATTTTGAAAGTCAACTGTCAGAAACATTTCATTAAGCATATCATTTAAGCATTTAGTGAATGCCTAAGTTAAATGTTCAATTTTGAAAGCAACATGTTAATCTCATTCTTTTAAAAAATACTTGAGGATTTCATACATTATTGTACCACCTTTGTGCCCTTCCCATCAGTCCTTCTAACTTCTCCCATGTCTCCTCAAAGTTGCTTTCTGCTTGGCTGGTGGGGAGGAGGATGATCTGGGGCAGGCTCATTCCTGGGTATTCGAGTTGACTCGTGGATGCCACAAACCACTTACACAGCCTTCCCACACCCCACACACCCCGCTGCCCTCTAGCAGAAGTCACAGTGGAAACTTCATCTTTTACTCTTCAGTGTACACTCAGGGTTTCCATAGCTCTAGTGAAGGCAGTAGCACAGGGTGCTCCAGAGGGGATGCTGTTTCCATCTCTAAAAGCTGCTGAGCCACAGCTCTGCTGGACCACTCCGGGGAGTTAGCTGGGCCTCAGTGGTACGGGCCTCTCCTCTCTGCCTGCACTTCTGTACAGTGTTTGCTAACCTGAGTCCTGCCCCCTGCCTACAGCTCCCTGTCTCAGGTTGGAGAATGCCACCAGGTGACTTCAGTGTCAGGCCGACCCTCAACTCTCACCCTCTGGGCTCTTTTTCCACACCCACAGGCTACACACCCAACTTCTGGGCACCCACTGCTCTCCTCGTTCAGCTCCCGGGCACGGCCTGCTGCAGCCATGTCCGGAGCGTCACTGTTCCCCTTCACGTCCTTTCCTGCAGTTCCAGTGGACTCCTGCCCTGAGGGCTTGACACAGTTGTTAGCTGTAAGTTGATCCCTTCTTTTCAGTACTATTTATGGAGTACAAACTGTTCTAGGCATTGAAGGCATAGTTTCTGCACTCCCGTGGACTGGCGGGGAGGAGGAAGAGACATATCTGTAAACAAGTAAATCATAACATGTCACGGGAAGCTTGTATCTAGGGGAAGAGCAAGAAGACAGTGCAGGGAAGGCCTCCACTGTGTCCTGGAAGAAGAGGAATGTCGGCAGGGATCTCTGTTGAAGTTAGTAGGCACACACTGCAGATACCCAACAAAAAGGCTGCTAGGCAGACAGGCAGCAAGTGTAAAGGTAAGATGGGGTGTGGTGGATCCAGGGGAACAACAGCCTAAGGGGCTGGCTGAGAGGGACAGTGGCAGCGAGGGCCTGGTACAGAGTCCCTGGAAGAGGGGTAAAAGGGAAGAGCAGCGCATGCAGGGAGGAGAACTCCACAGTCTTGCTGCCTGTGCAGTGAGTGGAAGGCCCTGGAATATGTGGGCTGGAAAGCAGCCGTTCACCCAGACTGGGTGCTGAATAGCTCTGAATTTCACGTATTTTTGGTTCCTTCCTGACAGTAGAAACACAGCGAGATACAGGGAAGCAAAAGCCCTGCTCATCCAAAACCCTAGAGGAAAGCTGGCACATTTACATGACAGTATTGTCACCACCTCTACTGAGCCTTGATTCTGCCAGGCCAGAGTCACCAACTGAAAGGAGACCAGAAGTCAGGCTCCAGAAAGCACCAGAAAGATGAGGGGCCTTGAACCTACCTCCACCTTCCCACCCCTGAGATCAATGGCTGATCTCCACTCAGACTCTGAGAATTAAAAGTTGGTCAAATCTCTGGGAAGGATGAGTTCTTATTACTTCAGGAGGAGAATTAAGGATTAAGCTGCTGGTTAAATTTCAGGATGCTAATATTTATTCAGTCCTTGCCCTGGGGCATGGTTTTGAGAAAAACAGAACCAAACAAAAGCAACCCAACACTGCTGCCTGTGTGGACCCTCTTTGCAGCCCCCAGGTGCCTAAGCCGGCTCTACAGACTCACAGGCATTGCTCTGAACTCCCAAAAGGCTCATTCATTGACCCCTCAGAACTGTCGCGGGCAGGAGAGCTGCCATCCTCCTCCTCACACAAATGAGACTCAGAGAAGCCGAGAGAATCTCCCTAGGTCACATAGCCATAATGGCAGAACTAAAGGTAAGCAGTCTAGACCCAAAGCCCAGACTCTTAAACGGTATGGTTCTATAGGTAGTCAGTGAGCACGTGAGGGTTATGATAACAAGCTCAGGATAAACATGGTGAACAGTTCAAACTTACACAATTAGCCGGAAAAGACCCATCTAAGCTGTGGCAAGCCTAAATGACATGCTATTTGGAAAGATATACATTTTTATGACCTGCAAGCACACACTGATGGGGGCTAATCTGTGGGATGCTAACCAGCGCAGGTCTCTGTGGCCTGCAGCCAGGCAGTTTAGGCTAGATTGCAGCAGGGGCAGGCGGTTCATCCCAACACTTAGCATCCTTACGGTACAGGTAGGACCAAGGAGATAGCACTTTATCAGCTTGACTCTTCTGCTCAACTCTCTCTACTCATATTTCAGGTGACAGTGACTTAAATTAGTAAGATTCCATTGTAAGAAATAGTACTCCCTTTTAGACCTCACTGTCGGTACCGCTGGGCAGTCACAGGTGGCTGACAACACCCCTATTCTCTTCTTTCTGGCACGTGCCAGATTTCATGATTCCCTGAGTGAGATGGGACCACAGGACTGCATAGTAAATGGAGGCCTCTAGAAGCCTTTACCTACCTCTGTGACCATGGAGGCTTGGAGGCATGGGTGGTCTAGCCAGAGGACCACAAACCTGAGGGGACACAGCCCAGAGAAGACACTAATCATCATTGTTGTGTTTTGCAATCAAGTCCCTACATCTGAAGGTTCTATATCCATGGATTCAACAAATTATAGATAGGAAGTTTTCTAGAAAATACTGCATCCATACTGAACATGTATAATGTGTAGGCTGTTCTTACTCCCTAAAAGTATAGTGTAACAACCATCTGCACAGCATTTACATTATCTTGGGTATTAAAAATAATCTAGAGATGACTTAAAATTTACAGGCAACTGGCTGTGTGTAGGCTGTATGCAAACAGTGCATCAGTTTATATAAGACAGTTAATTGGGCATTTGAGAGTTTGTATCTTGAGGCTTCTGTGAATATCAAGGAATGACAGGCCTGAGATTCTATGGCTGTTTGTTATTCATTTCCCCTAACTGATACAAATCTCGGCCCTCCAACTTCTAGGTTAAAAAAAAACGAAAACAAATAAAGACTCCATATAGTCCACTAGAGGAAAACAACAGCTTTGGCATCACTGGACAGCCACCTTAGGTGAGAAACAGGTATTCTCTTCAATTTATATACATGGAAACTGAGGTCAGAGAGGGCAGGAGACTTGAAGTCAGAAAGCTAACAAGGGGAGGAGTTTCTGAATTTTGTGGTTATATGATGGTGTCTGTAAAAAGCCTAGACATCTATATTACTCTATGGACCAAACAGGGGTCCCAGGACAGTTCTGGTGATGGGTTACAGTTGATGAACGTTATAGTCATCCAAAGTGGCAATTCTAATACTGTATGGTTAGAGTTTCCAGCTAGGAGAGGGATAGAGTAGGATTCAGGAGTCTACTCAAAGGCATGGAAGTAAGACAGAAAAATGGGCACAGAAAGGAAGGCTGGGAAAGCAGCAGGGAAGAATGGCCAAATAAGGAGGCGCCAATGGTGAGTTTTCCTTCCTGTCCAGATCTGCGCACATTCGGTAAGAATACACCATATGTCTCACGCTGGTGCACACAGCCACTGAGGCATGCTGTCATTGGCGGATGGCATCAAAGCCACCCCCAGAAGCCAAAAAAGAGGCCACTCCACCCCCTGTAACAGCAGCCCCCAGCCCAGCTGGCCCAGGAATTCAAACTCGAGCAGGCAGTGCACATTCCAACCCAAGGACGAACGGCAGCCCTCCACTGGCTTTCCCTGTCGAGGACTGTCACTGGGCAGAGAGTGAGTGGCAGTGGAGTTAGCACGGTGTGGAAGGAAGCTTAAGGCTATTTAGCTGATCAGCCCAGTAATGGACTCCAGAGTGGCTCCTGCTCATCCTCCTTACACTCAGCCCCATAGCCTGAATCCTAAGCTTCAGAGATAGAGCCCACCTACTTGCAGATTAAGAAATGGGTGGTTCTCGGCTAGAGAGCTGGCCAGCTGGTAAAATGCTTGCCATATAGCATGGGAAGCTGAGTTGAGATGCTCAGCACCCATATGAAAAACTGGGCATAGTGGTGTACAGCTGTAATCCCAGTACGTGGAAGGTGGAGCCAGGAGCATTCAGCCAGTCTTGTATCATTGAACTTTGGGTTTAGTAAAAGACCTTGTCTCCAAAACCAAGGTGGGGAACAGTAAAAGAAGATGCCTAACACCAACCTCTGGCCTCCACATGAATCTACTCCCCCAGCCTGCCAGAGATAGATAGCTTTCTGGAGTGGCAGTCTCAGGGCAGGGGCTACAAGGCCCCATCTTGGTCCATGGAATCTTGACAGGGAAGCCAAGCCCTGTGAGCCAGCAGTTTGATGATCAGTATAGAAACAGGGAAGCTTCAAGTAAATCTGAAGATGATCTGGAAGGGCTCCCGTGACCCAGGGTTCCTAACTGCAGCTAGAAAGAGATGTGCAGCTGGAACGGCATGAAACAGGAAGCACTGCTCTAGAGTTCCAATCTCAGAAGGGACGCCCAGAGTCCCTAAGTGGAGGCTTAGGCAGGAAGTGGTCAGTGCTGTGGCACCAGGAAGAGGGACTTCCTATAGCAGTAAAGAGCAGATGTGGGTTGAGAAGACAGGGACAGAGGGCACTGCAGTCGTGGGAAGAGTTCACAATACTCTGTAGGCAGGCTCTCTTGAAGGGAGTGGTCAAGACCGGGCTCTTGGCTCCTGTTCTTGGAAATGCTCTTTTCCTTGCTAATCCAGCTCAGATGTCACTTTCCAGTCTCTCAGGTTCCAGACAAGAGGAGATGGAGGCGGGCAGGGTCTCCACCTCCAGCTATTATTCCCTACTGTACTCCTCAGCTGCAAATGATCCCTAGAAATGCTAGGTCAGATAGGAAGTAGAATATTAACTGGAAGGAGTCTGTGATGCAGCTGCAGATTCCAAGAAGTCATCATCCCTGATGATGCGAGGCTGTGAGGGGGTGCAGTGTGGGAGTCACTCGGTCTCTTAGTGGGTTTACTATTGCTATGATGAAGCACCATGACCAAGAGCAATTAGGGGAAGAATGGTTTTATTTGGCTTATGCTTCTACATCAGAGTCCATCACTGAATGAAGTCAGAAGAGGCACTCAGGCAAGGCAGAAACCTGGAGGCAGGAACTTTTGCAGGGCCCATGAAGAAGTGCTGCTTACTGACTTGCTCCCCATGGCTTGTTCTGCCTGCTTTCTTATAGAACCCAGAACAAACACAGGCATGGCCCTGCTCACAACAGGCTGGACCCTCCCACATCAATCACCAATTAAGAAAATGCATTACAGGCTTGCCTATAGCCTGAGCTCATATAAGTATTTACTCAACTGGGGTTCCCTCCTCTCAGAAGACACTTGCCTGTGTCAAGTTGACACAAAATTAGCCAGCACACTCAGGCTCCTATAGAAAATTCTTCACCACTAATTTTATAAATAAGATCAATAAAATTATTCATTCACCAAGCAACAAACTCACTGGTTTTCCAAGTTGGACTTCAGTGGCCTCTCACTTTGGCTTGCGATTGTGCCCCATTTGTTCACACATCCCCAAGAAAAGATCATTGTGGAGGCCCAAAAATGTGACCTATTTCCACCTTGTGTGAAGGTCAGAGAGTTTGAGGTTGTTCAAAGTTGACCACAAGTATGTCTACACATCCTGATACAGGGTGTGGTTACTTGGTTTTTTTTTTTTTTTTACATTAAGATGGCCCATACAGGTAGATCCACTCCACCCTGACAGATGGTCAGGATATTTAAGCATAATTCTGCTCCTTCTTTTGAAATAGGAGGTTTGACCCTGGGAGTGGCCGCTTCAGGAGACTTGGTCCTGGGTGGGTTCACTGCCTAAACAACAGAATGCTAATGGCTTGATGTCTCAAGTACTGAAGCAAATTCTGGTTGCCCTTCGTATCATGCATGTTAAAGCAGTCTTTTGTCTTCTTCCCCATGTGTTATTTGGGTATAAACATGTATGGAAAATTAAACGCAGGTAGATTTCAGTATTCACTGGAACTTCCTCCCAATACTATTTTATGTTTTCTGTTTTATTATTTCCACTTGTGTGTCTTCATACCCTATACTAACTTTTCTAATCCCCATCCCCCTGCCCTGATAAGTGGTATTTTTGTTGAAGATGGTCTCTGACAAATGGTGCCCACAATGTGGGGCAACAGGTGAACCCTGAAATGCACAGAAGTGCAGCCAGCATCCAAAGGAGTACATGAGGGACCCTGCATGAGGAAAATTACACCGCAGGTGTAGAGATGATCAATGAGCACTCAGAAACAAATAATAATAGAAAATAAAATGGAAAGATAAAAGCGGGGGGGGAAAATTGGGAGTAAAATTTGTAAATAATATATTGTAAATATGGAACAAGAAAATAGTATTCAACTATCTGTACACTTCCTTGGATATATTTTGATAGCTAGAGGAGCTTAAATGGAGCAGAAACAAAGGTAGAGATTTTTAGATTTTGTAAATACTATATTCCCACCACCGCACTGGGGATGTATCCACCAGAGTCTCTGAGGTGCTCTGGGACTCGGGAAAGGCCAAAGTGCGGCCTCAACGTTGCCCCCGAAGCTATAATGCTGTGGTCACCAAGCTGCAGCCTCTGTTGCTGCTGAGTGGGTGGGAAGCATGGAGTGCGGTGCATGGCCCAGCAATGGTCTGAGTTACTGCTGAGACTGTGGCAGTCCATACACGAGCTCTGTAGCCAGCTGAGTTTGACCCACGCTGTGCTGTGGAGGCAGGAAAGACAGGAGACAGGAAAGTTTAGAGGGCTATACTGTTATCATTCATGGAGAAAGGCGAGACCCCGGCAGGTCTCCTGGCGAGACCCCGGCAGGTCTCCTGGCGGGTGGGAGACCGCAGTGGGTGGGAGATAGACAGATATGCCATGCACACAGAGCTTGAGTAAAGAGTTTATTTAGTGAATACTGGGAAGGGTATAAGGGTAAGGGGTTATGGAGGAAGATAGAGAGAGAGAGAGAGAGAGAGAGAGAGAGAGAGAGAGAGAGAGAGAGAGAGAGAGAGAGAGAGAGAGGAGATTCCCTTGCTTTGAGAGTGGGCAGGGCTTGTCTCTTAAAGGGGCAGTGTAGGCAGAGAGTGCTCGTTCAGTTCTTGGCACCCAGACCTAAATAATCCACATAGTAACTATATTAATTACAATACTGCTTGGCCAATGACTCTAGCATATTCCTAGCTAGCTCTTACATCTTAAATTAACCCATTTCTACCAATCTGTGTATCGCCAAGAGAGTGTGGCCTACTAAGGTTCTAGCATGTCTTTCTCCTTCAGCAGTTATATGGCCTCTCCTTGACTCTGCCTACTCTCTATAGCTCTGTTCCGACAGCTTGCCTGGCTTTACCTTGCTAAACTATTGTCCAAAACAGCTTTATTCACCAACCAATAAATCAACCTATATACAGAAGGACACCTCATATCGGGTGTCAGGGCAGGCCAGCAGATTTATCACAACATATACCTCCCACAGTCAGCGCTGGAGCAGGCCAATAGAAATGCCTAGGGGCTAATTGGCCCATAAGCCAAGGAGCCTATATGGATAAATCTATGGCTTTTAACAGAGGAGAGGATTCTGGAATTCTCCTAAGTTTGAAATAAAAATGCTGAGGTAATCTATATCGCCTAAGCTTGTGGATGCGGTGATCTCAGAGCTGCTGCAATGGCAGACACCTGAGAGCCTGTAAATCTGTCAGCCGCCCCCAACACTGGCCTCTGATGGGACTATTAAATGTAGAAAGCATGACCTTTGCCCATAGGAAGACCTACCTCCTGGCCCCAAGTACCCCATAGGATCACCATGCAGTGGGGAGAGATGCAGGGCCAGCTTCAGCTGTGAGCCTAGATCCTGGTTCCCCAGTCTGACAGTCAGGCTGCAAAAAAAAGTAGCCTCAGGGAACTGTAGCTCCAGGCTCAGGCAAGTGTTTGTGAAAATGTTAGCGAGCAAGTTAAAGGCTCAGCTAGGCAGACTTGCCATTTGGATTAGAAAGATAGTTGACAAACTTTTAATAAAATATCTGATGGCGCAGGGCGGTGGTGGCACACGCCTTTAATCCCAGCACTTGGGAGGCAGAGCCAGGTGGATCTCTGAGTTGGAGGCCAGCCTGGTCTACAAGAGCTAGTTCTAGGACTGGCTCCAAGGCTACAGAGAAACCCTGTCTTGGAAAAAAAAATCCAATGGCTATAGTTCTTCTATTGTTGTTTACAGGGGACCTTAGCCCCTCCATTAGATTATTAAGGGGAGTAATAATTCTAAATCCCCAGGCAGCTCACGAAAGCTGATAACCAAAATGCTATCTCTAAGAAGGCATGCAATTAACGTGCCCATACTATACAACTTCAAAAAAATAAATAAAGAAGGAGGATTATCCCATCAGTCACTACAAAACGCTTTAAATCATGCGCCATTCCTGGAAACAACTTAAAGGCCCGTGACTGAAGAATGGATAAGGAAAATGTGGTACATTTAAATAATGGAGTACTATACAGCAGAAAAAATAACAACATCTTGAATTTTGCAGGCAAATGGATGGAGCTAGAAAACATCATTTTGAGTGAGGTAACTCAGACCCAGAAAGACAATTATCACATGTACTCATTCATAAGTGGTTTTTAAACATAAAGCAAAGAAAACCAGCCTACAAATCACAATCTCAGAGAACCTAGACAACAATGAGGACCCTAAGAGAGACTTACATAGATCTAATCTACACAGGAAGTAGAAAAAGACAAGATCTTCTGAGTAAATTGGGAGCATGGAAACCTTAGGAGAGGGTTGAAAGGGAGGGGAGAGGAAGGGAGGGGAGCAGAGAAAAATGTAGAGCTCAATGAAAATCAATAAAAAATATTATGCACCTTTTGACTCTAAACTTTTTGACTGTATTTTTGTCGAAGCTTGTCTCCGACAGATCATAGCCAATTGTATGGCTCAATCCATTCTGCACAGCTTCAATGGAGGCAGCTTTTACAGTTGAGAGTCCTATTTGTGAAGATAAGAAACTTCCTCCCTTCCAGTTCTGGAGCCTGGAAGCTGAAGCTCAGCAGGGCAGCATCTGGAATGGTCGTCTTGCTAAGCTGCAGAAAGAACTAACTGCCCCAGGTCCCTTCATGAGGACCTTAATCCTAGTTCATGACAGAGAAGGCCTCCCGGCCTCCGATGTTCCCTCTATGAGGCCCCAGCTCTCAATATTAAGATCTATGGGCTACAGCCACAGTGTGGAGGGGCACAGTCAATCTGCCCACAGCAGTGTGGGAAACAAAGCTGCAGGCCTGCGGTGCAGTGCAGCAGAGCCGTGTGACCCATATCTTCTTCCTTGTTCTCCTCCCAACCCCCAGTGCATCCAAAATAGAACAATGTGGGAGGCGGCACTTAGACACATGGGATCCTTTTATTTTTAGTTCACTGAGAACATTTCATTTATCAAACAAACTAATGAGATGAAAGCCTAGCACCCCAAAATGTCCAAATGTCAATAGCACAGCAGATAAGCCCTTAGCCATGGACAAGGATAATAAGCATTAAAAACATTCCCTATGGGCCTTATTGAATGATAGATAATACATGTAATTTTGATCCCATCTGTCTTATTTAGTTGTGATTAATACAATTATAGCATTACAGCGTAACACTAAGGTCAGTGCAGAACAAGAGTGAGAATTCTTTGATTTCTTTGTTCCTACAAATAACATATTACTTAAAAAAATCTTCATGTTGTAGAAATATTACACAGTCCTATAGCAACAGAAAGGGGCACTGGGAATGTGACACGGGTCTGTGGCTGGGGAAGGGACATTGAAAATGTTGTAGCTTTCCTAACATAATAAGACCAGAAATGTTGTTTCTTCTTGTGCCTAGAAGCCTGGGACTTGAGAAGAGTACCCTGACCAGTAGGGAGACCCCAGGACAAAAGTAATTATAGCTGTACTGTTCTAGCTTTTTAAATCTGTATTTTAAACCTTGTTTTTTTTTAAATTATTTTTTTGATTTTTTTTTTTAGACAAGGACTCACTATTTAGCTAAAGACTGGCCTAAAACTCATGAACTTACTGTCTTTGCTTCCCAAGAAATGAGATTATTGGAGAGTCCCATATGCCTCGCTTGGGGTGATTCTTTTATTGACCTCAAATTAAAGACTGTAATTGTTGTTTGTTTAGTCTGCTCTCCATCCTTTCAGTTTTGAAAGCACTCATGAAAATCGCAACTCCCCTTCTCTTTCTGAAGAAAACTGAATGTGAGATTTGTATGGCAAACCTCTGGGGGGTTCTTAGTCTTCTATTTTTATATCAGCTGATTTTAAAGACACACCATAACCTTTTAAAACTGTTGTCTTGCTCTTATAGTTTGAGGAGAAAATAAGAGCTTGGAGCCTTAGAATGATTCATAATGGTGCTAAAATGAAATAAGCTACCAATAAAAAAGGATAAAATAAGATGCTTGATTCAAAAGCACAGAAAAATGTCCTCCGTAGACGGCCAGAGTCCGTGGGCGGGTGCCCGCGGCTGGTGTGATGGTTCGTCAGTTATGTCACCTCCTTTGTGTAAAGCCACCTTTTCATGTGTTCAGTTCAAATTCATTATTCCTTCCTGAACAAAGAGAAGTATCATAATTTACATCGGTCTTCTAAAATTGGAGGTAGCAATGATTTTACTATGACAATGGCTGTGATTAAGTCCATGAACAATCACTAAAGGTTTTACTCTCTCCAACCAAAAGCATCATTCACATTTCTGTAGTTTTCCATAATACAGCTATATCTTTTAGGTTCCAGAAAATTTTAAGAGGCAAAAGAAGTAGGCCCTCACCTTTTAGACACTCGTTTTTCAGCTTTCAAGTCTGTCTGAACAGACAATGAGTGTTATTAATCACCATTTGGAATCCAGGGACTACTTCTCTTTGACTTTTAGGTATTTATGGTAGGAGCACTGGAACAGACCGGCACACACCAGAAGAAAGGGGTAATGATCTTGTGAATGGAGCTGGCTGGCCCTGTGACACTCAGCAGGTTAGCACACACTGCTGTCTTCTGACTCTGGCTTGCTGCGGCATCTGTCCCAGACACTGCTCCCAGAGTGTATCTATCCTTGCCACCCCAGGGTTCCAGCTGGCAGAGCTGCGCTGGCCCCTGCGCAGTTCCTGCAGGCTTTCTTCTCCCTAATTACATGTATTTGATCACTCAGCTAGAAAAACATCTTGGCAAATCACGCTACAGTAATCATTTCCCTCTTCAGCTCGCCATTGAGAAAACCATCTGCTGTAATGAACCCGAGGTTCAGTCACGGATGGCCATTCAGAGACGCTTCCATTCCGGAGAAGTTGCCAGACAGAAGCCGCTGACTTTTCACACTCATGACTGAGACTGAGCCTTGGCCTTCATATGCCCATGGCACATGGAATTCGTTTATCACTCTCCGACTCAACCTATAAATCAGGTACAATCTCAAAAGACATCACAAATGCTGTGTGTGTGTGCAACAGAAATGATCCTAACGTGTATAAGGTGAGCATGGGGCTAAGAACAGTCAAGAGAAACTTGAACATGAACAGGCTCACTGTGCCTGTGTAGTAATTAAGACAGTGTGGGGCTGACAAAGAGACAGACAAATAGATGCACAAAGGCAGACACAGTCTTATCAGTTCCAGGTATATATGGAAACAGTATGTGGCTGAGATGGCACCGGAATTCCATGGGAAAGTGTGAGGTATGTAATAAGTGGTATTTATAGAACCAATACAAAATTTTACCTACCCTCACATTACAAAGTATATGAGGGGAAATAAAGCTGTATTAAGACAAAAAAAATGTGAAAAAATCCAACACTTTGAAGGTTTTTAAAAAGGAAAGATACCATAAATAATGTGACCAGACTAGCCTTAACCTCCTATATGACACTGTGACAAAAGAGCCAGCAAAAGATCAGCTAGCAGTGAAGAAATCAGTGAGAAAATCAATAGGAAAATGTCAAATATCTAAGGTGAAAGCTAGGCACAGAATACAAACACAGCTCAGAGAAGGGCTCCTGTGAACAACACATGCAGAAAGGTGGTGGGGGCTGCGGACCCTCGGACTCTGGATTTTCTGTGACCCCTTGCCTGTGAAGTAAACAACTTCATTTCCTGTGCTTGCAGCTGCTCTGGGCACCAGACCTCATGAGTTCCTGATGGCAGGGGAGTGGTTTCTGGTGGGCTTGCAGCTGAAAAATCCTGAGAGCTAAGGCATGGCCATTAGTCAAGGAGAGACTATAAGCTTCCCTGGAGCACAATAAAGGGGGCCATCTTGTTTCAAGGATGACCCGTGTGTCTGTCTCTGTCTTTCCCTCTCCCCTTCTCTCCCCCACTACTGTGTTCAATCTCCAACTCATGAACCGTCCTGCGGGAAACAGGTGGGACGGTACAGGAAGGGATTTTGAATCATGGAGATAAGAAGGATGCATATTTAGAAATCAGATTCGCCATCACCTCCATCCCCGCCCAGAGACACAGCAGGTAAGATGGTGCAGCCATGTGAACAAAGCTGAGACAAACATAAGACGAGTCGGGTGGGGTTTGCCAGGAACCTAGTAAGTGTTCCCAACACGTGCCATGGCCCCCATCCTATTTCTCCTGATACATTTTTTATATTAGCAGTCCCTGGGGCTCCAGTACTTCCACTAAGACCTGTCAATCTTCCAGGACTCAGGCATCAGCGATTCAGCTGTGTGCCATAGGAAGACACAGTGTTCTGAATCTGAGGGCCTGGCTGCACTAGCTGCGGGACTCTGGATAGGCCTGTGAACTCCGAATCTCAGTTTCCACAAAGACAGAGAGGACCACAGGGCCCATGAGCCAGTGAGAGTGCTGGGAAGGTACAGACCTGCCCAGATCAAGTTCAGCTCCTAGTGGCGGCTTGCAAAGTTGCCCGACTGTAGCCGATGGTTCTGGCATGAAGCATGTGAGGAAGCTCAAAGTCCTCACTCCCTGTGAGAAGCGTGAACCTCGAAGGATGCGACACCAATGTAAGGAACAGGCAGAGCCTCTCTTTCCCCTGCCAGGGTGGAGTGTCAGGGGGGTGGGCAGGCTGCACGGAAACCAAGGGGGTGGGACGAGTCTTTTTCTGCATCTGTTTCTAGGGCTGTAATGTATATTCGCTCTCTCCCACACCCTGCTTTCTATTTTCCTCTCCCTCCACATGCACTTTAAATACTGACTAGAAGTAGGACTTTAAGAGGCAGACTAAAAGGCCTCTTGCCTCATCAGACTGAGTTACTGTTCTGAGCATGAAGGTTGCTGGAGAAGAAAAAGGGTGTGATTAGTCAGAAGATGGTCCCCTTCTCTCTGTGGGGCTCAGCATATGTTCTTAAAGGATAATAAAACAGCCATAGAACACGTTGTTTCCTACACACACACTTCCATGTTCATCCTGCAATGGTGGGATCTTTTCCAGTACACACACTGTGGGTTCAGAGCTCAGGGCTGGTTCAGGGGCCTCTTCGTGAGCACTTTCTACTCATTTGGTTCTGAGCTGTGTTTCCAGCTGCAGCTGTCTCTGAAAGCAACTACTCCCCTTTGATGTCGGCGTCAGCACTTCCAACTTTGACTCGACCAACAGGTGTTCCCTCACCAGCTCTCCTCTATACCAGCTGTCTTCCCTCCAGGTTCCCAGCAGACAGCACAGAGACAGAGCCCCTGGCCAGAGGCTCCATTCACAACTGGAGTCTGTGGTGCCCACCCTGAGGTCGCCTCCTTCCCCACTTCATGGAATATGCATAGCTACTGGCAGAACCATAGAGCATGGCGAGACAGGAAAGCTCTACAAAAATAACGACAGCCAGAATCTCTTATTCTTTGACAGAGGAAAAGGTCATCATTATACCAACAGGACATTGGAATGGGCCAAGCAGTTTTGCCCATTTGTTCGGAAACAGAGAGCTTAGGGAAACATTGCCTCTAGGCACAGAGTCCGATGCAGGCAGTCCCTGGCGTGGCAGTGTGTATGTCGACCGTGCATGTAGAGCTGCTACCGGGCTGCTCTGGGCAGAGAGGACGGGCGGTAGCACCAGCAAACAGGTCTGGATACCCACCAGAACTGCAGATACTAGTAACAGAAGTCGTGGTTGATGCTGCTGCCCACAGTTTAAACCTGGGGACGAAAGAAGGTTACCCTGAGGGTGGCAGCAACATGGCAGGATGGTTTTTTTTTTTTTAAATTGCTTTATTCTAAAAAAAAAAATCACTTTTTATGTGTATTGCTTGCATGTGCATGTTTGTGTACCGTGTGTACAGTGATTGGAGAGGCCAGAGAGCAATAGACCTCCTAGGACTATAGTTACAGACAGTTATGATCCAAACCAGACCTTCTGAAGGAACAGCCAGGGCTCTTAACCACTGAGCCATCTCTCCAGCCCAAGCAGGAAAATATTTTAAAATACAAACAGAGAGCTGAGTCACATTTCTTCTGACCTTAAACCCCATCTCCTCTGTTAGGATGAACTGTTCAATTGGGTCCTGAGAAAATAGGGAGGTTAGACAGAGTTAAGAGACCTGACCAGAGCCAAGTCCCTGGATGATGGGTGGTGTGGCAGTGGGCACTGTCCAGGGAAGAGGAAAGCTGTCAGCAAATCTGCACCTCTAAAAAGGGCAAGTGTGCTCCCTACTCATCCACACAGAAACACTAGGCATGTGTGTGCGTGTGCATGTGTGTACCTCTCAGACGTATGTAGTCTGCTCCCTACTCATCCACATAGAAACGCTAGGCATGTGTGTGCGTGTGCATGTGTGTGCCCCTCAGACGTACGTAGGCATACGGGACAAAGGGGCTCTATGCTCTTTGCTTGCTTCACCTTGAGTGGGATCCATGAAAACCAATAGCTGAGAAGAAGTGTTTGTGTCATGTGACAGACCATATTACAGAGTGGTCAGTGCTGCCTGTGGCCCAGAATGGCTAGTAGGACCTGGAACTAAGGTCCGAGGACTCTGAGCTCCTCTTGATTAAGGGCCAAAGAGCCTAATGGGGTTTAAAAACAGTAATACACACACACACACACACACGAGAGAGAGAGAGAGAGAGAGAGAGAGAGAGAGAGAGAGAGAGAGAGAGAGAGAGAGAGAGAGAGAGAGAGAGAGAGAGAGAGAGAACACGCGTGTGTGAGTGTGTGGCGTGTGTGTGTGTTCTGGCCTCAAAGATGCCTTCCAAATAAGAACCAAGTCTGCCTGTCAGGACTCTGGGGTTTGAGAGTGGAGGAAGACAGGGCTCTTTGAGAAACAAAGAGCATTTGCAAAATAAAATGCATAGCTTCTTCAGTTCCTTGACTCAGAACATATTTGTGTGTGTGTGTGTGTGTGTGTGTGTGTGTGTGTGTGTGTGTGTGTGTGCGTGCACATAAAAACTAAGAAAGGTAGAACGGTGGTTTGTAAATGGCATTTGAACTGTGGTTTGAATATGAAACGGCTCCTGACTTGTAAAGACTTGGTCTTCAAGGCTTCAGAGGTGTGGCCTTGGGAGGTCACTGGAGCATGAGGGCTCTAACTCAACAGTGGGCCAGTACATAGAATTCACAGACAGACAGTGCACTGCTGAGGAGAGAGGTCATTGGGGTGCGCCTCTAGGGGTATAACCGGGCCCAGTCCCACCCTCTCCTCCTCCGCCTCTTTGTTAGTATCAAGCAAGCAGCTTTCCTTTGCCATGCCTGTCTGCCACAATATTGTGCCGAACCACAGGCCCAAGGTGATGGGGCCCAGTGAACACATGAGCCTAAACCAATCTCCCCTTTACAGCATTTATTTTGGTATTTTGTCCCAGCACCAAGGAGAAGACCAACACAAGGTGTTGCATCTCTGAATCTTTGTTCTGAGGTTGGAGCCCACTACGACAGTAAAAGTCTACCACCTGTCTCAAGAGGTGGCTCTGGCCTATCTGTCTCCCCTCTCCTTTCTACCCTTCTCTTTCCTGGCTTATATTCCTCTCAGACTTAGCGGAGAGCAGGTCCTCTGCTGAGTATAAGGAACATCACAACAAAGCAAGAGCAGAAACCCCAGTTTCCTGTCCTCGAACTGTACAAGTTTACCTAGGGAGGTAAAGACAGAGGGAGGCAGCAGGAATAGCAGGGGCCCGGAGCAGAGGCGCACTTGCTAATCTGAGACTGGCAAGTCTCTATGGTGTCTGGTTAAATGATGTTGCACACATGTTCTTGAAATGCCTTTAAAGTCTAGCCTATGTTTAGTATGGGTGGGATGGAGAAGATAAACCTGGTTCTAGAATAAAGCTAAACTGCCCTTGTTTAACTTCTCAGGACTTGTCAGCTTTTCCAATGCTGGGTCTTAGAGTGTACGTCCCCTTTAAGCGGATTGCTGGAGTAACAGAGAGGAGAACAGCTGTCTGAGATTGTTCCTAAAGAGATCCCAAACTGGCGTGTGACACTCTCAGCTCACCACATGGACCCCATCTGCAGCAGGGTCATGGCAAGGAAGGGAGACCAGGAAATGGCGGGAAAAGAATGGCGTTGTTGCTTCCCTTCCGTCCAGAGCTTTCCATCCAGCCTTCTCTTTCTAGCTAGACATCTGAACCCCACTCTGGGTCCTATGTCTGTACAGCTCTGCCACCCTCCACTCCACCCACCGCCCTCTCCGGACTTGAGCCATCTGTTTCTTTGATGTGAAGAGGGCTGTGTAAGCAGTGGTTAACTTATTTACGCTTTGGCTCCCTCACGACAGGCAGGGACTTCCCAAGTCTCTGCCATCAGTGGGCCTGTGGAGAAACCAGAGCAGGGGTAGGCACAGAGTACCGTAACCTAGACAGGACGTGCTTTTCCAATCACTCCTTCCCGACAGCCAGATTTCTGGGGTCATCAGTTTACTCTTTGGTGGCTAAGGCTTAGCAAGTAGCTACGGTTCCATCTCTAGACAGTTTATCAATAGCTGAACTTGGAAATATTCATTGGAACAGTATGAAATTGCTGTTTGGGTACATTAAAAATGACTGGAAATCAGAAAATACATATACTCAAACACACAAGGCAAAGCTTAGAAATGCAGCAAGAAAGAGGAACAAGCGGTCTGGCAAGGTCCATAAAGAGTCTGAAGAACAAACAAAGTAACCATGGTGTGCGCAGCTGCATCCATATCAGAGAAATACATAAACTAAGCCCAGGATTGGCCTCCAAACACAAACATTCACCCGAAGGCTGGTGGGACTACAGAGGTAAGCATCTGGCTAAGGAGTAGAAAGAGGGGGGGTACTCTTTGGGGCCATCCTCTCCAGGGGCCAGCTCCTATTTGCAGGGATGGACACCCTTTTTTCATCTGTGGCTTTCCTCCCTTGCTCCCCTTGATCCACAAAAGAACCTTGCCAACCCTGCCTCCCAGTGCCAGGCCTCCTCTCACTGGGCCCTACTTAGCCCATCCTTGCTCTGTTTAGTAGCAACGTTTCTCCACCCTTTGAGGGTCACCTTCAGGTCTCTTTCTTACAAAGGCAGTAGAGGGCAGTTAGTGGCTTGACCTCCCATGTGGGTGGCTGGTGTTCCACTAGCCTTAGGTTGGAAGTAGGGTGTTGTACAGTGGGCGCTCGGCACTGTGCTCTGCTGGGGACCATGAGAAGGAACCACATTGGCACCCTTTCCTTCCTGCATTCCGACGGTCTTCTTCATGCCAATTTGAGTCTCATTTCCCAGAAGAAAAACTAATGATCCTAATATAAGAAACCAGACCCATGTGGAACAATTATTAATTATTAATATTTATTAAAGGGTCATTAGCATGACAGACCTGTGCTAAAGTCTTTATGTCTTTTCTAAATTTCGCTCTTCACAACAGCTTTATGAGGCAGGGACTATTATTACCCACATACAATGTACCTACGTATGGAGGGCTCCAGGACTATTATTACCCACATACAATGTACCTACGTATGGAGGGCTCCAGGACTATTATTACCCACATACAATGTACCTACGTATGGAGGGCTCCAGGACTATTATTACCCACATACAATGTACCTACGTATGGAGGGCTCCAGGATTATTATTATCCACATACAATGTACCTACGTATGGAGGGCTCCAGGACTTAGCTCAGAGGTGGCCCTGGGTGGTGACAGAACTAGAAATCCAGTTAGCCAGGCAGACCTAGAGCACTGGCCCTTAGCCTTCCTGTAAACCACCCCCAGATCACCCCATTTTTCCACAATATTGCAGGACATCCATAAAAAGATTCTGTACATTCTACCTCAGCAATTAGAAACAGGAAAAAAATCCAATATATTTATTAAAAGAAGTAGAGGAAAACAAGCTTTTCCACAGGGTAACTGCAGGATAAGCAGTGGTCAGTGGTAACAACTGGAGGCCGAGAAGACGATCCTGAGCACTGGCAGAGGCAGACCACGGCCAGGCAAGGAAGAGCTATGGGACTATTTCTCAAGAGCAGACCACGGCCAGGCAAGGAAGAGCTACAGGACTATTTCTCAAGAGCAGACCACGGCCAGGCAAGGAAGAGCTACGGGACTATTTCTCAAGAGCAGACCACGGCCAGGCAAGGAAGAGTTATGGGATTATTTCTCAAGAGCAGGAGAGAACTGATTATACTCACCTGGGGCCCACAGTTCTGTGAGACACAGAGCTGGGAGCTGTGGCTACAGAGATTTTACTGTGGGTGGGAGCCATGATGAGTGCCCACCCCATTCCCAGTTTCAGGATTTCTGAGAGGCCACATGAGGGTCCTCACATGAAGTTCTCCACAACATGAACTCAAGACCATTTGGTAAAGTTTAAAGAAGAGCTCTGGAACTGCCTCTCCATGGTGCTGGAACAACATTCATGACCATGGAAAGGAAATCCTCCCCCCTGCAGGGGACCAGGATGTGGTGTGTGGCTGAAGGACCAGAGGGGTGTGGCGTGGCTTCATAACAGAGACAGCACCGAGGTCATGGGGACTTGTCACGAGTTATAGAAATATTGCTCATGTAACCTTAAGGCCAAGAGGGGAATGTGTTGGCTCATGTAACCTAGTCAACCTGGGACATGGAAGAACAGCTTAATTTTCTTGAAGTCTGGTGTCTCCTGTGCAACACAAAACATCAATCATGACAGCATCATCACAGCCTATGGTTATAATATTTTGTGTTTTAATACGTAAAGCTTGTCTGAAGATTGGAGTGCAAAGCTAGCCACACTAGTCAGCCATACAGGCCAGGCAGTGGTGACACACACCTTTAATCCCAACAGCCATACTAGTTGGCCACGGAGGCCAGGCAGTGGTGACACACACCTTTAACCCCAGCACTGTAAGGACTATAAGGCAGGGGTTCAGTGCAGTCTCAGTCTGTAGTCTACGGACTTGTGGAGGAAGAATCTCATCCCTTTGGTCTGGAGATGTGGTAGAGGTAAAAGGTCTCTCTAGTTGTTGGCTATTTTGCTTTTCTGATCTTCAGTTTGAACCCCAAAATCTGTCTCTGGATTTTTATTACTTGTGTTACATATGGTTAAGAAGAAATATACCCCTTTTGCTTCTGTTAGTAAAAGCCTAGACAGGAAATCCACAAGGCCCATTATTGTGGCCCAAAAGGTGAGGTATTGTGGTCGCTGATCCCCCTAAAATCTAGTAGGTTGTGAAAAGAGTGGCTTTCCATGAGGATTCTCAGAAGGTCTGGAAGAGGGGCTGTCTGTCCCCAAAGGCCTTCCACTCTCTGCAGTAGAGTGGATCCCTGCCCCTGGGGAAGTGGCCATGGGATCAGGACAGGGAGTTGTTGAAAATTGTGTTGTGAGGAAATGTTTTTCAGAACCCAGGTCTTCTGTGTTTTGGGAAATTCTATGAACAAGCAGACTAAGGTCCTACAAGGGAGGGGTCAAGACATGCCATAATTCCAGAAACTTCCCTGAGCTTTAAAATGTGGCATTCCAGAGGGGGGCTTGTACACATAAGGGTTGGGGAACACAAGCTGCCTCACCTGAACTGGGCAGAGCTACTGTGACAGCCGGCCCAGGCCAGGCACAGCAGAGGCCAGCACTGCTGGGCAATTCCATTTACATCAATAACCCTGACATACCACGTAAACATCAGATAACCACGAAAGTGGCAACATCTAGAGAACATATGCCACTCTCAGAGATTGTTTCAAGAGGCAGCAGAAAAGGAGCCCTATGTGGCCTGAGTTTAAAAGCAACAAAAACCATTGGCAGCTGCTGGCAGCCATCAGCAGCTGAGCCCAGCAGTGGTTTTTCCTGACACAGCACTTTACGGGCTCTTCCAAATCCCGGGTGACCCTTCACAAAGCCCCTGAATACCACAGGGCTCCAGCAGCCACCCCTCACCATGCACATTTGCAAGGCTTTGTTTCTATTCCATCCAAAGTCTTACAATGGCATGCACACACTGGACTCCAAAACCAGAGAAAAAGAGCAGGGAGGCTACCCCTGGAGAGATCCATCCTATGTCCACTTTCTCTTCCTCAGTCTCCGTTTGAGTCTATCCACAGCACCAAGCCTTCCGCCTACAGTTTTAGGTGCCGGACCACTGTCCTCACCTCCACAGCCGACCACAGATACACTCACACTGTCATTTGTTACTGTAAGCCACACTAGCAGCACTCGGCAGTGGCTGCTTTTAATTAACGAGCCAGTAGGCACTGTTTTAAAGGGAGCTCCATTAAACTTGACATTGAGTCTCCTTGTGCAGCCAGCTCAACAGTAGAGGTGATTATGAGCCAGTGGCCATCTCCAGCCCCCCTTAAAACACAGGCTCATTGTATATGAGGAATCAAGTTAGACACAAAGAAACAAGGCTCATTTTCTCTTATTACATCCAAATTGTTCCTTCAGACTAGGCAGGGCTATTTTTACTCCCCAAGGTGGGAGGAAAAACAATGACATTTTAAAGTCCAATTATGAAGTACACCTATGTGTACACACTTGATCCTCCTTTTTATTGCAAGGTCACGAACTTGGGCTTACCTATTAAAATCCACCTGGGTTGTGAGGCCCTTTGTTAATATTATAAGGCAGACTCTGCATGTTTGTTTATTTCTGGCCAGGAAGGGAATTAACTGGGCTCCTATCCCAGCCCAGTCTCTGCTGAGTCCTTCTCTCACTTCTGCACGGGGGTGGGGGGGCACAGGCCGGAGGACTTGAGGTTCCCTCCAGCACTAGTGTTCTACACAAAGTGATGGTTTTCACACGATTCAGGAATCTGACAGTTGACCTTCCCTTATGGTTCCTTCCTCCAACCCCCAAAGCTGACTTTAGTCTGTTTACCATAATCCACTATCCCCATGTCCACAGTCAGCCGGATTTCCTCACCCCCAGCATAGGCACCAGGACAGAAGCAAAGTTCCTAGCAGGGGCATTTAAGTCTCGCCCATCAGCCACTGGCTGCCAAAACATCAGGAGGGATTTCAGGTCAGGGCTAAGAAAACAATGGATTTTACACAGCTTTGGAGGCCTCTTGCTCCCAAAGACATCTGTATCTTCTAGAAAACTCTACGGGAAGGAACAGTTTAACCTGGGAGCCGATTTACCATAAATGATAACCATTAGCTAAAATCCTACTTAAGTTATGAGCCTAAGCTCATCTTCAGTAGGCTGAAGTGGTTTACGTGTATTAGCATACTGAATCCTCTCTGTACTCCTCAACATTGGGTTACACGGTTAGTTCAGCTTTACTAGGAAGCCCGTGTGAGGTCTCTCTGGAGGTGGACAGCCTGGGATGGGCTGACTCTCACCTTTCTGGAAAAGGTCTTTCTAAACCTCTTTTAGGAGAGGCACAGGTACAGAACTGCTTCAGGCTACTGACTGGCTCCATGAGTTTCAACAGGTCCCTTAACAGTTACCACGTGCAGGTTCTCTGCATCAAGTAGTTGGTTGAGTGTCCTCAGGGACGGTGAGTGGAGTCTCTCATTAGTGGAACTCTCTGGGCACCATTCCAGATCTACAAAATCCAAATTCCTGGGGACAAGACCCCGGAGACTTATCTGCTAACAGGGACCCAAGCCGATTCTAAAGTGTGTTCAAATCTGAGAGACCAACACAAGTGATTCCTAAGTCTCATGCAGCTCTCAGAATGGCCCATAGTTTTCTTCAGTTAAGAAACTCTCCAGGAATGCAAGGTTTTCTCTTTCACCGGATCCAAAGTTAACCCCCGAAACCTCAAATACCTTCTTTTTAGATCAGCCTTCCCCAACAGCATGATCTTGCTTCTTATGACAAGCAAACGCTTCATTCTCTAAAACAGATTCCAAACAAATTCCTGCCATCTGGAAGGAGTGCAAAGCAAGATGACATGACCTTGGTTAAAAGGACTTTCTTAAAGCTGTTTCACAAACACAAGTGAGCAGCATACGGAACTAGTTACTAAGGAGAGGGTATTAGATCAGAGAGCAGTTACAGTACAGAGGGGACAGAGGAGATTCCTAGCTGACACTCTCAGGAGAAAACAGCAGGAATTTAGCTATTCAACAACAGGAGAGCAAACGGGCTCATTTTCACTCAGAACAAGAACCTTTGGCCACAGATTTGACTTGAGTTTTCCTATTAATTTATGCCATTACTTTCCTTTTAAAATGCCCCCTTATTCTTTCGTTTTGACTCACTGACTTTTGTCCCATCTTGCTGAAACTGAAGTCAGAGCGATAAAATGACCTGAATTCTGGGTACCAGGGAATTTCATTATCTTACTCCCCAGGATGAAAAACAAAACAAAAACCACAACAACAAAAAACAAAACAAAACACCAAGATCTCTTCCCCCTTTTCATCTAGTTACCACCCTTTCTTACACACACACACACACACACACACTCTTTCACCAGCAAACAACTCACTAAGTGCTGACTATGTAAAGCACTATCTCAGATGTTCAGTGGAAAACAAAGATGTAACTTGGAAAGGTGAAGATTTTAGCATCTAGGCTTAGCAACCAGGAGTCCCGTAGGCAGTAAAAAAAAAAAAAAATGCATAACCATAGGAAGGGGTTGGATAAAAAAAAAAAAAAAAATGGCACTTCCTCGGGAAAGTGGATGCGACCCAGGCCTTGGAGGAGAGGCTGAGGGCTGGCTGGGCCTTTGAATAGAGGGAACAGCTGTACCTCCATTCCCGTTTCTTTTGATCCACTGCCCATTTGGTGACTGTGAGGGTTTGTAAACAGGCCACTGATCTAGACCAATGTAGTCAGACTGCTGGAGCAATCGCCTTTCCTTTGTCTGGAGTTGCACGCTCAAGGACAGAACCGGTGCTATGGTGGCTGGTTTTGGTGCCACATGGATGGAGAAGCTGAGGGTGAAGGCAGCATAGGAAAGCAGAACCAAGACAAAGTCAGACTCCTGAGGACAGAGACAAAGGGAATGAAATCTGACCCTAGTCCTTTATTTAATATGAGCCAGTCATGTTAGTTTATTTTATTGAGCTAATCTGGGCTGATTAGGAGCGGTTTGTAATTTGGAGGTGGAAATCCAGTAAGGGTATTCACAGAAGAGTGGGGAAGCAGACATCTGCGCTGCTGAAGATCAGAAGTGAGATGGGCCATGTGCTGGAAAGCTGAGAAGTGGCTGTTTATCACTAACAAGCAGGAGAAACCGCGGGCAGCTTTTAAGTAAAAAGGTACAGATGCGGGAGGAGATGCGAGTGTGAGGGAAGGCTGAGCAAGATAACTCACGGGCTTCTCTCTACTTAAGGCTTTGCGCAGGCGCACGAGCTGGGGGTGAGACTGAAAAATAACGACAGGAGGGGCCAACGATGTCGGGGTCCCGGTGAGAATAGGGAAGGGAGCTGGGCCAACGATGTCGGGGTCCTGGTGAGACTGAGGAAGGGAGCTGGGAATGAAGTAGACAAAGAATTGGCACAGTGTTGATGAACGGACATAAGGAACGCAGGAAGAAGGCAGATGATGTTGAGTTTCTGTAGCTCAGAATGAAGAGGATGATGGCTTCCACTAATGGAAATGAGGTGTGGAACAGGTTTGGGAGAAGATGGATTTTCCCGAGACTTCTGAAGGAGTGCGTAGGTTGGACAGGGCCTTGAGGTCCTCTCCAATTCTAGCGCTTTTTGGTTCAGGAGCCAGTCAGGCTGCAAAGGAAGACCTGAGCATAAAGAATCGTATTACTAAGCGAGCTAAGAAGGCACCTAACACAAAGATGAACCTATGGCAGAAATGACCTTGCCTGATGCTCCCTTTCAGCCGAACGCTAATCATCTCTACAACTCCTGATGCCACCAGCCCTGTCCTCCGGCAGTGCTAACATAAGGGATTCCCTTTTGTAGAGGTGAGGCAGTTTTCCCCAGAACTCAATCTACATGTTAGAGCATCTTCTCCTAGCTGGGCTGGGAAGTATGGTGGAGGTCATTCTTTAAGCACAGTCTCAGGAGCTGAAGCAATACGTCAAGCGACAGCTGCTCTAATGCTATGAGGAGAGCAGTTCAGGGGACACAGCAAGCCCACAAGATAGCCTGCCTGTCTCAGCTGTACCCCACCCCATCAGTGTAGGAAACCAGCCTCACTCCAGGCTCTCCTGGCGGGGTTTGGCTCTGAGAAGTCTAATCCCTTTGTCCGGGACAGCTTATCCAGTATTTTACTATCACGGCCATTCTGAAGCTTTTCCACATTACATATCTCCACGGATGAGACAGCTAAAGCTCTGTGCTTGGCTGAGAGCCCAAAGGGACAGAAGAGAAAGAATGGCCACTGCCTGAAAACCACACAAAGGAGACTTGTTTATGCACAGTTCATGGATGGCCTCTTTCTCCTCCCCTAGCCCAACACACAAACACTGGCTTTGTTTTACTCAAGAAGTTCCTAAACAAACACAGTTTTACAAAGCTGATGTCTCCAGAAGTACTCTATTACCAGGAAGGCATTTTAATTACCCTCTATTAGAAGGAACAAATGTAACTTCCTATGTTTGTAAATTGTTATCAGAAATAGTCTGGTCATTAATTAAGCAAAAACAGTAACAATAACACAAGTGAGATTAATATTGAGACTAAGTTCTATTTTTTATTGAAAAAATTAGTTTACTCTGTTGTTATTGTTTCTACCACTTTTTTTTCCTGAGGCAGTTTAGGATTGGAGGAACAACTTTGAAAATGTTTACATGTACTTAATTGTTTTGTATTAAGAATTCCTCATTGACTTCTCTTTTCTATTCCTAAGAGCCAGGTTCAAAGGCTACAACTTTCTGAGAGAAACTATGTTTTTGTTGATATTTAAAAAAAAAACTTCCTTCATGTTCATTATCCAAAATAACTCTACTTCAAATACAAGTGTCTTAAGGCATAGTTACAAATTCAACCATCTTCTACAGACTCCGGCACCTGAGGGGATACAGTTGGTGGCAAGCCCTTGTTTTGTGTGCTTGAGGTTCTAGGTTTAATCTTCAGCAACAGAAGGGGAAAAAAGCTTCCCATCAAATACATTCAGTTACCCTTCCCTGTCTCTTCCAGCCACAGCTAATGACTCTGGTTCTCTCTCAGCCTGTTTTCCCACCACAAGCCACACCATTTACAAGAAGAGATGGGGCCAGGAGGAAGCTTCCTAATTTCCCCATCCGTTGAATAAGGCAAGATGCAGGTAACTATGAGACTTTGGAGTTCTACACTAAGTTGCTTTGTAAATGGCTAATCAAATACAGGAAAACCAGGAGATGCTTAAGAAAAATTGGACCCTGGAGTGAAGGATTAGTCACACAGCTGTCCTTCCTGTGCTGCATTATTCTGCTGTGACTGGAGAAAGACTCACACAGACTTACTGAACTATTTCCATTGAAAAGCTCAACTGTAGATCAATAAAAATCAACATCTCTTTCTTTTTTTTTTTTAACATCTCTTTCTTAGAATAAGCTACTTTCTAATGATCTGTGTATCAATTTTAGAGATGGTAAGCCTCCAAGTTGCTGTATTCCAAGACTTTAGATTAATTAGTACAGAGAAATTATTTTTATCTATGCATCATGTAAGGATTCAAAAACTAGGTCCTCGTCTGCCCACTAGTTAAGTTGGGCACTGGTTGAGGGTACAGGAGCAGAGCAGAAGGTGAAGACAGATTGGATCTGGGCCACTGTTAAGTCATTAGTTAGTAGTAACAGCTAATTGCTTTATCCAACATGTCCAAATTTTCCAAATTAGGAAAGAAAGACATTTGGTTATAGTATGAATGGCCTTCGTTTTTAAGAAACCAGCGTCTTCTTTAGCGGCCCCTGAAAGAGCTCTGTATTCATCCATATGCCTAGGCATGCTTCATTAGAGCTGCAAACGAACTGACCTGAGTTTTCATTCTACTCAACAAAATTAGCTCACAACGTGAAGACAACACACTCAGTTACTATAATCCACATCAATTGCCAAGAGAATTGGAGGTTACAAATAAATGGACTCAGAGTCAGCAGGGACCCTGGATCCTAATCAAACTCCCAGCCAATGTAGTTGATTGTTCATCATTTGCTAGAATACTTCTAAGGACGGCCCAGCATGCAACAAGCTGGTTATACAGGCATCTTAAATAAAATAGCAGCACCATGGTAACTTAGTTACCAAGCAATTTAGAAAACTGTACCATACTTTAGACCATCCCACAATGGAAAAGCCTTGCAGAAGCTGTGAAGAATCACAAAAATGACATTAATTATTGATTCAAAGCAGAATGTGTGACAGATACAAAAAAACAAAAGGCTTATGTAATAACCAAAGTAATACGCACACACACACACACACACACACACACACACACATGGACACACACGGACACACACGGACACACACTCACATGGACACATGGACGCAGACACACAGTGACGCGCACACACAGATGTGAACACACAGACAGACACACATGCAAGAATATCTATTCCATGATGCATTGAACACCTGTGTGCCACAACCATCATTTGGTAGAGGCTAAGCTTAAGAATATCAGGTTTTTCGCATTAATCTCCCCTTGTCCATATCCTAGTACGTATTTTTCCCTTTTTCTGGGCTCTATATTGGAAGTACTCTAGGAAATTAAGTAGGTTCTGGAGGGTCCCACATGTGAGAGTCTGCTACCGCCATCTTCCTCAGCACGTGACGCCTCACCTTTAGAGAACAGACACTGGCCATCGATTTCCTGACACAGCCCAGGTCACATGGCCCCTGAGATATCCCATGCTGGCACCCACTTTCCTCTACTGTCGAATATGTGTTTCCTTAGTAGTCATGCCCCTGCCACACGGATAGTCACTATATCCCCCCTCATGTGTTCCTGCCTTGTCACAGCTTCCTCACCCTCTCCCGTGTCAACCGTCAGACTCTATATGTGCCTTGTTACAGTACTATGAAGATATTCTTAATGGTGCCCATACTGCTACCAGCTTGGGCACCCAGCAGGAATGAGCAGAGGACGTGGCAAGGCTGGTCCATGCTCCTGTTAGCACCTTCTCCTGTAAATAGCATGGCTGGCTGGGCTAGGCCACAGGTGGTCAGTCACTCCACCACCATACACTTGGCCCAAACCTGAGTGATTTTATTCCATCTGGTTGGACAGTTATAAGAGGAGCTTTGAACGTCACAGTTCATCCCTCCATAGCTAGGGCAGAGAGACAACATCTTGACTCCTTCTGCAGTCACTATTATGCAAGTGATTGATTTTCTCTTTATGATCCTGCAACAATAATTTCATTATTGTAAGAATTAGAGCATCGTGCAAATATACCCAAACCAGAGTTTCCTGGGAGGTAAAAATGTATCATATCATATTTGAATCTCACTCACAAAGGTTTTCTAAGACCTTTAAGGGACAGGAACAAGATGAGACTTAAGATGCATGGTCCTGTAAAACTGACAGCTGGTTGGCTGGCTTTATCAATACTTGGCAGCTGAGCCCTGACATGTCTGGGTCTGCACCAGACCACCTAGCTTGCAGCTTCCACCCTATGCTCTGCTCCGCGCCATCCTGTCCGCCGCTCACTAGCAGTGTGCTGCTTTGTTCTAAGAACGTGTGCAAGGGTGTGGGTTTAGTAGCCCTCCCGTCTGGAATATGAGGCACATGACCGACTCAATGTCTGCTCTTGTGGCTCCCTGCTACACAGGTGCAGAGTGGAAATAATGGGAGGGACCTGGCCCTCTTCCAGCCGGGACCAATGAGCACCACGCACCCATCACTGTGACCAATCATCTAGGGTTCTACGTCCCCCTCTTCCCTCCCACATGACTGTCCAGGCAACATTTGTAACCTGGTTTCAGGCTAATATAATGATCTTTCCAGCAATGTAAACCACTCCTTATTCTTCTCACTTCCTGTATCTTAAAAAAAAATAACCTTTAGAGTACAGGTTTAGAGCTACTGAGGAAAATCGTCAATGGGGAGGATTCCAAGAGTTGGTTAAAGTAAACACTGACAGACACCTGGGCAGATCCATGGAATAGATCCCTGGAAAAGACAGACACCACAGTTGTTAATAACAAAGTATTGCACATTTAGAAAGAGCTGCTGGCATAGATTCCAAATTGTATCTAACTATGAGAAGTTAATGGATATGCCAGTCTGATGTAATTGCTTCATAAGCACTCACTACACAGAGAACAGCTGCATGCTGGGATGTGGATTCCCCTCCGTATGCTGTGAATATGTTTTTATTACCATTGGTTAATAAAGAAGCTGCCTTGGCATATGGAAGGGCAGAATAAAGCCAGGCAGGAAATCCAAACAGAGATAAATCTACTGAGAGTGGGCAGAGTCATAGAGACGCCATATAGCTGCCAAAGGAGAAGGATGCTGGAACCTTACAGGCAAGCCACAGCCTTGTGATGACAACAGATTAATAGGAATGGGTTAATTTAAGATGTGAGAGCTAGCTAGGAATATACCTAAGCTATTGGCTAACAGTGTTGTAATTAATATAGTTTCTGGTCTGGGTGGCTGGGAAACAAATGAGCATTCTCCATTTACAATGCTGTCCACTGTAAATACAATTTTATTTGTCAAGAGTTAGTATATTTTTTTTGAGTTATAAACTGATTGGCCCATTAGCTCAGGCTTTGTATTAGCTCTTAAAACTTATATTAGCCCATTATTCTTATCTATGTTAGCCACATGGCTCAGTACCTTTTTCAGCGGGGCAGTACCTGCTTCTTCAATATCTGGACAGGACTGCCAAGTTATGAAGATGTTACAGAGATTTCTCACATATTTCTGTATGCAGTTTTCCCTATTGTTCATATCTGACATCAGTGTGGAACGCTGTTACTATACACCTTTTAAAATATTTCCTTTTAAAAAAATTGAAAGCAACCACGTGAAAATGTTTTAGTTTAAGGGTTGGGTGTAGCTCAGCGGTGGACTAGCACGTGAAGGAGTTCTTGTATGAACTCCCAGCGCAGGGAAAAGAATGAGTGTGTGGCTCACTGCAGTAAGCACAGCTCACTACTACTTCCTACCCATGAACCAGAACTCCCCAGTGCTCCTACTCCAAGCTCCTGCCAATCAGTGCTTTAATTTCTGAGTACTCCGAATACCCGGTGGAAGTGCAATCATACGGTATTTTGTCCTCCTGTAATTGGCATAGTGTTCGAGACTCCCTGTGTTGTCCATAGTCAGCACTCTCAGGCAGCTTGCAAAGAAACAGCCCTTACATTCTGGCCTACTGTGCTTCTCAGAGACTCTCCACTTCCCGGTCATCCTCAGTCCAGCCTGTTTCTAGTCCTGAGACTTCCCCATCAAATCTAAAATCAGCACCTGAAATCTAAGACCCCTTAGGAGACATTTTAAAAACACTAACTAACGGCAGTCCTTTTCCGGAGCAATTTGATAAATCTATTTGGCTTCCTGACTTCCTGACTTCCTAGCGAGGCAGGGACTAGCTTATGTGGCTCCACTTTACTGAGCAACACAGCATAGGGAGGTGCAGAGGCTTTCAAACGGAATTCAGTTAGCACAAGGCAGTCCCAAACATCCGGAGGTGTCTCCCGCTTCCTGCCGGTCCTGGCTCTCCTTCCATGGGGTAGCTGTTCAGTTCTCTCCTCCTAATACACCCACAAATAAACACACGATTCACTGAACTACAGCTGTGGCTATTTCCTCTCAGCCGCTCTTTCAGCACCATTTGTCAGTCTGGGCCTCATGGTGCCAGCATCTCTGAGCCATGCCTGAGCTCGGAGGCTCCTGTTCCTGACCTGCTGACCACCTAGACTCAGGAGCCCCTGTTTCCTGCCCTGGTCGACATGAGTCAACCTTCCCCTTCCCTCCATCATACACCAGTAGTGATCTATTTTTCAGTTTCAACTTAACTTCAGCTAGTCTTCTCAGTCCTGCATGTTTCAGTTAAACACAATTATCCATGGCAGCATGGGTGGCTTTCAGAGCACACCAACATCTTACTTTATTGGAAGACTGAAGCACACAATTCGACGTCCACCATATTCCTCCGACTTGGTTAGCAGAAGAGCTTTAGAGTGGGAGCCACCACCACTGCTAGAAGAGCAGCACAGATGTCAGTGTGTCCTCTGTGCACTTCTAGAGTCAGCTCTGTTCTCAGTGGGACCTGGGGTACCGCGTGCCAGGCACGGGGTGTGGGTGCTGTCATTTGGCTGTGCAAAGGGAACTGCTGACATTTTCCGTGTTGGGTGCTAAAGGCATTCTTCGTGAAAGGCTTAGTGGATTCTTAGTGGATGGCTGCGGTAGGAAGGAGACAGGTGCTGAGGATGACAAGCTCAACTGAAAAGCGTGCAAATCCAAACACAGGTGCCTTTGCTTGTATCCTACAGTTGGGCTTTCACATCTGATCTTCCATTGCCGCTGCGGGGCAAACGGGAATGGATGTGTGTGTGTGTGTGTGTGTGTGTGTGTGTGTGTGTTTAGCATGTGTGTATGTTTAGCATATATGTGTGTGTATGTGGTTTGCATGTGTGTGTTTTGTGTGTGTTTAGCATGTGTGTATGTTTAGCATATATGTGTGTATGTGGTTTGCATGTGTGTGTTTTGTGTGTGTTTAGCATGTGTGTATGTTTAGCATGTATGTGTGTATGTGATTTGTGTGTGTATGTGTGTGTTTAGTGTATGTGTGTGATTAGCGTCTGTGTGTGTTTAGCGTGTGTGCAGCTGCGGCTGGCTGACTTAGAAGGCAGCTGCTCTTATAAATTCTTCACGGGGAAGCAGGAGGCTCCCACAAAGGTGGTGAGGACCCGGAGCGATGCGGCAGGATCCCTGACTTGCAATCCCTTTGCTGTGAGACAGAACTAGACAGTGTGAGGAGGCAGCAGCTGCTGTGGGGGCTGGCAGCAGACTGTGTGTGGGTGTGTGCGTGCATATCTGTGTAAGAGAGAGGTGGGAACTGCGCACACTAGGTATCGCACGTTCACACAGCCAACTGTTACTTACAAATATATGTTCTAAAATCCCATCGCTCACTGCTTTTGTTCAAGACCAGGAAAATGGCTTGGTAAATTATACTTTATGATAGAATTTTGGAGTTACATAGGCCATCCTCAAGCGTTCCATCTTGTCTTTCAGGCACACAGCTACTACACGTATTATAACTCCACTCCTCTGGATTTGGCTTGTGGTCTGACTGCCTCTGGGGTGGAAAGCTAGCTGAGGTCACAGGCACTCCTTCCAGGAAGAGCATTTAACAGCCACTCTGTAATTTGTGGCTCTTCTCCCCCAGCAGCAGCAATTTCAGATGGCCTGCCCCACCTGACCTTTTGAGTCCTGGGGAGACTATGGTGAGCAGAGCCCTCTCCTGGCGAGAGTTGGGATTGCAGGGAGGGAAGCCTGGCAGGTTTCTTTCACTAGCACTTTTTTAAAATTAAATTTTATTCTCATTTATTTTACATCCTGATCACAGTTTACCTTCCCTCCTCTCATCCAGTACCCCCTGCATCCCCTCTTTCCTCCATCCACCCCTCCTCTGTTCCTGTTCAGAGAGGGGCAGGCCTCCCATGGATAGCAACAAAGCATGGCATATCAAGTTGAGGCAGGACCAAGCTCCTCCCTGTGTATTAAGGCTGGGTGAGGCAACCCAGGATGGGGAATAGGTTCCCAATAGCAAGTTTGTGCCACAAGAAGGGTTCTGGGCCAGACTGGACTCCATAGAGAGAAGTGGTCAAAACAAAACGTTTGTTTTTGAGTTTATTTATAGTTATTGGGTGCTTATTGTGATTAGTCTTGGATACTTAACAGGTCATATTCTGCTCTAAAAGTGGCAAATAAAGTAGCCGAGGCAACAGTTCTGGGTACACAGGGACAGAACCTGAACCTCAGTAGCATGTGGATATTTGCTATAAAATAAAGAACAACCAGGTTACAATCCAGACCTAGAGAGACTAGGTAACAAGGAGGGTTTGTAGGAGAACACCCAGATCTCCCTGGGAAGGGGGAAATAGAAGAGATTTCGTGAGTGGACCGAGGGCGAATGGGTATGGGAACAAACATGAGAGATCAGGTTGCGGGGGGGGGGCAGAGTACTGAAATAGACTACTGAGCATGTGCTTAAAGAGTGGGTGCTGGCAGGGAGGCCCAAAGGAATCCACAAGGATAACTACAGTTAAGACTCCTAGCAGTAGTGGAGAGGGTGCCTAAACTGGCCATCTACTGTAATGAGATCGGTGACTACACTGTTATCAGAGATACTCTATCTAGGAACTGATGGAAGCAGATGCAGAGATCCACATTTAAGCACTGCACTGAGCTCCGGGAGTCTTGTTGAAGAAAGGGAGGAGGAACTGTAGGATTCAGGGGGGTCATGATGGGGGAAGCCACAGAGACAGCTCACCTGAGCTTGTGGGAGTTCATGGACTCTAGACCAACAGTTAGGGAGCCTCTATGGGACGGACCTAGGCCCTTTGCATGTGTCTGACATTTGTGCAGCTTGGTCTCTTTTAGGACTCCTAGCAGTGAGATCAGGACCTGTCCCTGGAGCTGAGCTGGCTTTTGGGGACCTGTAGCCCAGCCTTGACACAAGGGGAATTGTTCAATCCTGCCTGAACTTGATGTGCTATGCTTTGTGCAAGCCCATGGCAGACCTGCCTCTTTCTGAATGGAGGGGACAGAGGAGGGGTGGAAAGGGAGCGTGGTAGATGGGAAGTGTGTGTGTGTGTGTGGGGGGGAACCAAAAAGAGAGGGGGGAGGGGAAACTGTGGTCGGTATTAAATGAAAAAAAAGTTACTTAAAAAAAAGAGCAGGCACTGGAATATGAGCAAGACACAGAGCTCTATGCCTCTGGCCCTCAAGAGAGAAGGAACATTGAGAGGTGGTAGGTTTGGTAATGTCACACAGGGAATGAACTCAATTCTTGACAGAGTAGTGAGAAGTAAGATGTATAGAAAATTTATTACCAAATTTAAAAGTGATAAAGAAACCCAATGTTCTGCTTATCTCTCCCTGGGTGAAGGGGACTCCTTTGGAGCAATGGGTATAACAAATGTCCAGCTGCAGAGGCCTGCCAGGGGCTTGGGCAATGACACAGCCTTTACTTTCTGTATTATCTTCAGGATACGCTGGCCTTATTTTTACAAAAATACACACTCACAACAATTTTTCTTGTGTGTTATTAGAAGTTCACACTTACATGAAGTTCTTTATACTTCACCATCTCAAATGCACACTGACAGTGAAGGGTTTTCCAAGCAAGCCGGAGACTTCATTTACATGTGCCCCTTTTCCCTTCTTTTGAAAGGTGCCTTAAGCGATTAAGACCATCAGTCCTGAGATAACAAGGTCAGCCCTTCCAGACATAAGATTGCTGCAATGAGGACTCAAACAGGCTCTGGCATTGTCCTGGAACTGAATCTTTGTCATTGGGAAATAGCCAATTCCAATTATTTACACTCAAGAGGAAGAGACACATACTTAACAGAAACGTGTAAACATAAAACATGTTTGCTTTCCTTTTGGAAGGAAATTGGAGACACACATTCCAAGATAGCCAATCATATGTGTTGACTGCCATACCCTACATTGCCACCCACCAATCAGAAACACACTCTCCTATTATCCTTCCCCACTCACTTGGTTCCCCAGCATCTTTTCCCATCTCTGCTCCATGCTTTCCCTCTAGGTTTTCATCATCCTGCATTCATTCTTGTTATATTCTACCCAGAGCTGCACACAGTCTAGGTCTCGGGGTCCCCTTTAAAGTGCCTACCTAAGGTAGGCTGTCTTCTGGAGATGGAGCACAGCCTGTCTCCAGCCTTCTCCACCCCCTCACTACTTATTAAAATACAATATGGTTACACTATACTATTTCTTAAACCCCGAGCTCTGATCACAGTGGTGATAGTGAAGATGGCTGGTCCCACTCCCATTGTTAGGTGTGATCTTTTCCATTTCAGAGCTGATGAAGTTCCACGGTAGTGAGTCATTTGCCAAGGTCACACAATTTCCATATTCCTCTTCTTTTAGAGATAGAATTGTATCTGAGCAATGCTCACAAAGGAGGTACCAGGCTGGGGTTTTCTTGGAGGCTTGAGAATGGAATGAATCATGCCCTGTGAGGTGGTGTGGTGGGACCACAACAATGCAGTGTGTAATTGTGTCCCTCAGGACTGAGCGTGAAGCTTACGAGAGCAGGAGGTGCACACCAGGCCCTCCATGTTGTGCTTACACCCTCTGAGTCCCAGCTACACCCAGAGGACCATGTGTTTCTCTGCACACCTGGTTCCCATTCTTGGACAGGTAAATACCATGTATCTAGCCTGTTTGTCAGATCTCCATGGTGACGGGCACCCTTTGTGACTCTAGAGTTCATATCACATCCCACCATTGCTTCCCCCAGCTTCTGACATCTTTCTACATATGGCCTTTGTGCTACACCACGAGCCCTTCATGAGCATGGCTCAGGGTCCACTCAATTCCTGATCTTGGAATGGCACCTGGTACCCAGAAGGTACTTAGTGAAGTATGCAGAAGATGGGCTGAGTTGATGAGGAGTTGGCTCAGTTTATAAAAATATACAGTTTAAAAATTTGCCTCCATTTTCTATGGCATATTGGTTTAAGGGCATCTAACGGGCAACGGAAGAATTCTGGTTTGGGTGCCTGACAGTCTAACTGGAAACTTGGAGCCACTGCTATGCTGGTGAGAATAGCATCAAAGAGTTTAGAATTCCAATCCAGATGCGAAGCCACAGAAAATGGTGTATCCAGACAGAAACTGGTGAAGGATCAGTGAGTTTGCTTTCTGTGACGTGCATCTTCTCTTGCCCTGTGGGGATGATAAGTTTTGCAGTGGTCTTCAACCTTCCCAACATGGCAACCCCTTAATACAGCTTCTCGTGTTGTGGTGACCCCCAACCATAAAATTATTTCCACAGCTATTTTATAATTTCACTACTGTTATGAATATAACATATTTATAATGTAAATATTGGATATGCAGATGGTCTTAGGTGTCCCCTGTGAAAGGGTCATTGGTCTCAACCACAGGCTGAGAACCCCTGCTTGAAGGCATCTCACAAAGTACAAAAATCCCTGCATTAATTGAGACCATTGCTGCTAGCATATACATCTCATTTCAAAGCTTGCATATTCCTGTCCTAGGAAATATTTTCCAGTGGGCCTGTGGCTAACCTCTCATGTTATTTCAGGATCAGCTCTGGTGGAGATTTATTGAAAGAAAAATCCAAGAGATCCACTGTCTTTCCAAAGGAAACAAGAAGGCCTCAACTAGAAAGAAACGCACTCCCTTAAGCACACAGGCAAAATGTAAGGTCCAGAAGGTTCAACAACATCAAATTGTGAGGCAGAAGCACGGAGGAAAGCTCTGAGTCAGCAGGAGCATGAAGCGGGAACAGGGCGAGGCAGCTACAAGCTCAGGCTTGGGGGACCACCATCAGCGCCTCTAGTAGCGCCCCGAGATTAAAAAGGAGCAGTGAGACACAGGTGTCACAGGAGCTGGGGGAGGACAGCAAAGCGAAGGCTCACGGCCAGGTGCAGGCTAAAGAGCACAGGGCCCCTGGTTGGTAGGGCAGGGGAAAGGAATGATGGGTTTCAGATCTACCTTTCATTTTGTTTTAGGTTTGCAAAATGTTTAAAAATGTAATTCATTTATTTTATGTGTGTGAGGGTTTGCCTGTGCGTATGTAGGTGCACCACATGTGTGCACTGCTCATGGAGCTCGTAAGAGGGCGCTGGATCCCCTGGAGTTGGGGTGGTGTATGTGCACAGAATATGGGTGCTAGGGACCAAATCCTGATCCTAGTAAGACCAACAACTGCTCTTAACTACGGGGCCATCTCTCCACCCCCGACCTGTCTTTTGAGGGTAGGTCCTGTTTAGCCCAGGCTGACCTTGAATTTGCTATGTAGCTGAAGAGAACTTTAAATTCTTGATCCCCCTGCCTCTGCCTCCCAAGTGCTGAGATTACAAGCATGTGCCATCAGACTTAGCCTGCATAGATGTCAGCATTGGAATCATGACTATTTGACAGGAAGGACTTAGAAGTAAGGAGGACGAATCAGAGATAAGTTCTGGGCAGACAGTGGAACTGTTTATAGATAGGGAGATATTGATGGAGGAGAGTTATCTGTCTATGTTACTTTCATTGGTTAATTAATAAAGAAAACTGCCTTGGCCCTTTAAGAGACAGAAAATTAGGTAGGTGGAGTAGACAGAACAGAATTGTGGGAACAAGGCAGACGCTTCAGGCAGTCACCATAAGTGAGTCTCCATGCTTCTCCTCTCCGAGATGGACGCAGGTTAAGATCTCTCCTGGTAAGCTACACCTCGTGGTGCTACACAGATTACTAAGTATGGGTTAAAGGAAGATATGAGAATTAACCAATAAGAGGCTGAAACTATGGGCCAGGCAGTGTTTTAAAAGAATACAGTTTCCGTGTAATTATTTCGGGTGTAAAGCTAGCCGGTGGCCGGGTGGCGGGACGCAGCCCCGCCGCTTCCTTTCTACAAGATATGAGTACAAGGGACCAACAGGCTGGCTTTAGACACAGCCCTGCGGGACCAGAAACAGAAACAGTGCAGTAGCCATGGAGGGTATCTGGCACTAAGAAGGCATGACTGCCATTATTAGTGTCACTGCCCTATGACTACCAACCACGGAGAGCCACCAGAGCAGCAGAGCAGAACGACGATGCTTGTATTAGGGGCTGGCTTGCCTACACTGTAGTATCAGACACATTTATTGGTAAATTGGTTCAAATGCCATGAACACTGACAGCAGACTGGCTTCACTGACGTGACACTGGCTTTGATGGCTCTCTCTGTAACTCCATGGAGGCCTGCTTTGCCCCGACTCAGAACTGTTACTGAATGTTTCCATTCTTCCAAAGCAGAGAGCTTTAACTCGGAATAAACAAGCACAGAGCTTATCAGTGCCAAGAGCAGCAAGCCTCCTAGAGCACTTTCTATCAGGATAGTCATGCCATAGATGCACTCAATGACCACAGGAGAAAGCCTCTTTAGCTTCCAGGGGACGGCGTCTTCTTAAGTGAGCAGAGCTCATCTTGACTTTAGCTGGGCAGTGTGCTCTCTTGCTCCTCTGCTGCTCTCTACTGTTCAAGAAGAGTCAGCAGCCAGCTGAGGCTGTGAGCGTAGCCAGCACTGGGGAGGCAGGAGGCTTGGTGGTCTCTGTCTGCTTCATCCACGTTTATTCCAGGGAGACAGACACGACAGACATAGTTAAAGAATGATCCACATGGGGAAACAAACAAAGAGAATCCACTGTCAAGGTTTTCCTGGTGACATAATTTACCATTGTCATTCCTTGCTTTCCCTTCGAGCCCGATTTGATTGGGTTCCAATGTGGACTACTTGGTCCCTTACTTTACTGTGGTGGCTTTAACAATGGCACAGTTTGGCTTACATAGGTATGTGACTTCACCCTGCAACCTGGATGCTGCCAGACAAGAGTTTTCAAAAACAAATGACTAAATGGACAGACACGCATGAGAAGGACAGCAGACTCGCAAACCAAATTGAAATGTTTCAGTCATTTCCCACTGCTATAGACTTGGTGTCCATGGTGATACGCACAACTACCTCACTGCTGTGCCTTGCAATGAGCGCTACATATTACATAAGTCACAGCATCTATGACTCCTCTTTCTGCTACATAGAACAAGAGGCCACATTTTAAAGCAGACAATAATTTTATGATTGTGGTTGAGTTCAAAGAAGTGCATTTCGTTTCTGCAAGTGTGTAACGAAATCCCAATATGTCACTAAAATGTTTCACTAACAAGTGTTGTCTAGACAACTGCAAGCTTCTTTGTGTAGAATCACGTGGCCCACAGAGGGTCTCTTCTCAGTTTTGGCAGCTGAAGGGTCGGCTTCCCAGATTCATCAATGGTTTGTGGGCTTTAATTTACAGAATCCATGGGTTCCTAGATTTAAGACTAGAGACCCATTCAGATGGGGAAAATGGTGACTTCCGCTGACGTAGGGAGGCAAGTCACAGAGAAGGTTCTCATTATCTGGAGCCCAGCCTCTTCAACTGAGGGCCGCAGGACTGAAGGTGTGGCTTGTGCGGAAGCTGGCAGCAGCAAAAGGGTTCTGGATGTGCAAGAACCAAAGACTAATTCCAAACCCCACTGTGAGTCCTGGGTGTTTCTGACAGCACTTGCCCATGCTGCATTTTGAAGCAACTGCACTGCAGCCTTGGTTCTGAACACATACCACCCACAGTTAATGTATGCCTTCATAGCACACAATACCAGGAGAGGAAACATGGACAGACAGAGGACTGTCCCCAAAGCAGGGCTTACTCATGTTGTCGTCTGTTTCTCAAACAGGAAGTTATTTATACCACTGAGCCCAGCAGGAGAATTAATCCCAAGGTACTCTGTGTCAGATAGATTCATATTGAAACAAAAGGGAGGAAGACAATAACAATATTCAAATCACTAGCACACAGTTGGGGAAACTGAGGACAGGCATATCTTTAAGAGAGATCTTCTCTACTGATCTATAAACTATCTACTTCAGCACTGGGCCAGGAAGACATCACAGATAGAGGCACTCTGGGGACACCGCTCTGAAAGCCCAAGTTGCTCTTTAATTCCTTATCAGGGAAACAAAAGTGCCCCCAAGCTAACTGACACCGGCATCGAATATTTCCCAGAGGGAATGAACTTGGAAAAGAGCTCATAAATTTACATTTCCCTGAGACCAGGTCCTTTGGGAAGGTACATGACCTACAAGTGACTGAGATGTGACAGA
This sequence comes from Arvicola amphibius, assembly GCF_903992535.2. Lineage (NCBI taxonomy): Eukaryota > Metazoa > Chordata > Mammalia > Rodentia > Cricetidae > Arvicola > Arvicola amphibius. The sequence continues at coordinate 29,103,441 of NC_052047.1, read as the reverse complement.
CTGAATGGCAAATAAGGGAAAATGATTCTGTTTCCTTACCCACACTTTTATAATCCCATGTGTGAAAAAGCACAACACCTTCTGAAACCTATTAAACTGAATTCTGTATCCTAGAGCACATTTTAAAAAATAACTAAACAAACAAAAAAGCTATGGAGAGTTTTGAGCAAGACATGGGCATTAAACACAGAACACACTCACTTATCTGGGATCCACAGAGCTAAGACTCAGACAATGTATGCTTTCCCATTTCTCTTGTTTCTTAGAGAGTATTGATGATAACACGCTTTTAAAATACTGCCTGACTGCAAGACTGCTCCCTGGTAAAGGGCAGCCCCTGCCAAGCTTCCCCAGCTCTGGAAAGCTGGGCAGAGCAGTCAGCATGCATTAGTGAAAACACATGAGCATACCCGGCATTCTTCAGAGGGTCTGGAGACAGCCCTTCCTCCAGCAGCAAAGTCATTTTTATTATTTCCAATAAATATTTATTTCATTTGGCACAGAGCTTAGTGTCATGCTTTATTAATTAGCCGTATGTTTCATCCTAAATACTAAAATAGAAGCCTTTCAAGTTCCTCAGGATCCTAGAAGCCTTTTCCGTGGTATGCTAATATCACCTGGGGACTTTGGCGATTTGAGCCCTGATACTGGATGGGTGTCTAGTGCCATACAGAGACACCATACAAAGCAATGCAAGTTTTATTAGTAACTCACACTCCCAAAGGTGTCTGAAAAACTTCCTTAGAAGATCTCAAAATGCCAGATGTGAATTTTTTTTTCTACTAAAAAATTAGCCTAGAAACACAAATACTCAGTGCTTATGATTTTAGAAGATGCAGTATCTCTGTGTGTGGAATTCTGGGTCAAAGACAGCACTTAGGGTCGACTTAGGCTTAAAAATGTTTTTTCAGATATGCAGCAGATGCCACTGCAATTCCAGTTATGCTCACTCATCCCAGGAAGAAGCCCTCGATCCACCGGGGCATGTCCTCAGATAAGGAAAGCAGCAGTGGGGCCTGTTGATGAGTGTGCAGAAGCTGCCAGGACATCACTTCTCCTCCGGCACTGAAGGGACAGAAGGGGCAGGCCATTCTTTGCCAGCTCTGCTTGTGTTCTGTCTGCCCTGACAGGGGTGGAGAGTCATAGGTCATCCAACCTTCTTCCAGCCTCTCTTGAGTTTGGTAGGTGTTGGGGGCTGAAGTGTGCCCACTCTTGTCTCCACAGACGGCAACACCTTCCCTCCACGCCCCCTTTCCTGAGTGATTAGAAAGGAAAATCCTACCAGGTCGTGTGTAAGGCTTTGGACTTTTGTGGTTTTTTTTTTTTTTTTTTTTTAAACTTACTGCTTTGTGTATCAGAGAGAATCGTACGAATTCCACAAACTCGCAGCTGACAATGAAGGGTCAAGTTCCAGCTTGGTGCTATCTGAGAGGTGAGAGGTTCGCATCCTGAGTAGCTACCATGCTCGGCACGCGGTGGGGATACATACCCCTCATCCCACAAAATGAGCGTCTATCTAGATGCACCGAGAAAACACCTGTATTCAAGTGTAAAGTTTCTAGACTACAAGGAAGAGGTTGTGGTGAGAAGATAAAGCATATGTCTAAACTACATGAACGGCTACATGAGCAGCTTCTGATGTTTCTAGTCGAAATTTCATGCAGGAGATTCACCTAACCCTCTGTGAGAGGGCAGAGGTCTGGACATACTATTTGGTGACATTCTGCAGAAAGCCAGGTGTTAGGTAGGAGAGGGTCTGAAATGAGCGATCACTGTGTCGGTCTCCTCCCTGATTACTGAGGCTGGTGTTTTAAATCCATAGCTGAACAAACTCCGATCTTCTGTTGACCTTTCTTTTCCATAGGACTTTCTCTTCAGGATGCTTCTCCATGTCCACAACGCTCTAGTCACTGAACCATCGAGCAGGAAGTGTTTTTGTAGGTTCCATTTCCTTTTCCTTTCCTTTTCTTGAAGTCCCTAGAGGAGGTTCCTAGCTCGTTTCTCTTTAAACAGGGCTTGCAGACGGGTGAGTTGTCCTGAAGGGTAGCGCTGCCACCATCCTCACATACCCTCAAAATCCAGAGTAACTGAGAAACGCCACTCAACTGGAGTGGCACTCATGGTGCCTGGGAGAGATGGAATAATGTCCCTCCAGCAGAGGGAACAGCAAGAGAGATCTCACGAGCTAGGGGAGGCGCAGCTCCTAAGACCCCTCCGAGGTACAAGAGAGGAAGATCCAGCTCGAAGGACCTGCTGAGACCAGGGAGTGAGACATCAACCTATGACAAGTGCCAGAGATGAGCCTTGCCAACCCTCCCAAGACCCACAGAGGGTCTCAGTTGCGTGGAAGAGGACCTGCCTATGAGGAAGACAGGAGGCATGACCACACACACCTTCCCTGGACTGCAGCAGGCAGTGCTGGGGAACGGCCTTCATTTTCAGTAGTGCTCACAGCTTTGGTGACTGGGGACGGACATAGAAAGGAGTGAACTGAAGCTGCTGGTGCATTCTGGGTGTGGCCAGGCAGCTGTGGTCTTGTTCAAATGTTCCTTGCAGGTGGAAGGCAAGGGCCAGGACCACTGAGCTGTCTAAGTCATAATGAGGGATAAATGTGCTCTAGTTTTACCTCCTGAGCCATCTTTGTCCAATGTCTTTGGGGTCAGAGAAAAGATTTGAGATTGGAGGGTGGGCTCCAGGAGGAGGGCTGCACCTGTTACTCAGATTTCTGAGTACTAAAAAAAAATCATAAAACCCAAACAGGTGTCGACCGACGCAGCCCATTGTCTGTGATTTTGTTTAAGAGACCAGTTTCCTCCTAACCAGCAGAACTCTGAAGTAGAAATTTCATCCTCCGAGGGAGCCATAGCATCTCATAGAGGGTGTGGTAGAATTTATTCCATTTCTGTACCAGTTTCTCTCCTATACAACAACTCAGAGACAATGAAGTCTCTGCTTCCATGTTCCCATAGGATAAATGCACCCCAGAGTGATTTCTTTGGTTGTTTTCCCTGATTTAATTTCCCTTTTCCCATTTTGGATGATGCACTGATGTTTTTCTTTCTTTGTAATCTTTCTTCCTCCTTCTTTCTTCTTTAACAGTGTCTCTCTATTATGTAGTCTCCCTGACACTATGTAGACCAGGCTAGACTCAAACTCACAGAGATCCACATGCCTCTGCCTCGCTAGTGCTGGGATTAAATGTGTGTACTGCCATGTCCAGCCTGCTTTTTTTTTAAATTATAAAGATGTTTAGCATTATTTTGTGCCACAGGAAAACAATGGTTATTAGTCGCCTTCTTACTTTGAATATAGGTGGCCTCTGACTTGCTTCATTTGATTTACTGGTTTCTAACTTTACAATGGAGCAAGAGTGAGATCGATTCAGTAGAAACTGTACTTGTTTTTGCCCCTTTCCCATGCTAGGCACCCACAGCAGTGCACTCTTGTGTGATGCTGGGTTGTGGCGACAAACATGGCTCCCAGGCAGTCACACACTCATACAGCTGAGGCTCTATGATTGCGGTGTGTGGTCCACAGAAGGTGACAGTGAGCTAGGTGTAGTAAATGCAGTTTCACCACTATGGGTTTTCTTTCTATAACACAGCTTGTTCATCTTAAATGCCTTTTCATATGAACACATTTTCAATTATGATGTGCTTCTCGGGCTGTAACCTGTTGTAAGTTGAAGAGCTCCCATGTCTCATACACTTCATTTCTAGTGCCCACACTGATCTGGGGAGGAACAGAGCAGCACTCCCATTCTACATGAGAACCTGAAGCCTCTGGGAAGCCAAGGTATTGGTTCCAGTTAACTGGTTAACACAGGAGGAAATTCTCTTTTAACCTCGGTGCCTGCTTCTTTCCTATGTGGTGAAGAGAGGTGGCAATTATTTAAATGAGCAGGAAACCTGGTGATTGGTATACAGCAGCACTTTTATATTCTTTGGAGAAATAAACACCCATTTATTGCTCCTAAAGGGATCACTATAGATAATGTGATTTATATAGATGAATCACACTGGGAGGTGATTTAAAGAAATATTATGATTTAGAGCATAATTTAAGTTTTGTCTTTACCAGTGCTATAATTTCCAATATAATATATATCATGTATAACACAATACAATATGGTATCATACTACAGTATTTTACCACAGAACTGCCTGCATTTAGAACTTTAATGTACAGTAGGACACTGCTAGCTTCCCTGCTTTGTTTGTTTGAAATATAATGTGGAAAATGGATAAAACTAACACAGTACACTTCCAGAAATGCCTCTAGACGAGCGTAGGAATTTTTGCTCAGACTAATTTGCTCTTTTGCTAGACATAATCTTGAAATGTAATTTGGTGTTAAATTTTTATGTATTTTCTTCTTTAAAATTAAAAAAAATCTTCTCAACTGGGTTATTACTCCTCGGTTGGGTAATGATGACATCTGCCCTCTTACTGCACCTCTCCTCTCCACTCCCATTGCTTCCTCCACACATCTCCAAGCTGGCCTTCCCTTCCTTCCGCTGCTTTCACAGTCCACATTCTGGTCTCAGCCCCCTGACTCCCTCCCTCCCCTCCACTCATCTCTGCTGCATGTCTAAGTCAGCTGAAGGTGATCTGTCATTCACACGAATGCTCTCAGGTAATTCACCATAGCATCACATGAACAGTAGTTAATGTCAGGAGGCAAATTTAACATGCTCATTTAGTATGTTCTTAAAGTGCAGAAGCAGGTCACAAGGAAACGACAGCTTTCATGATTCAGCGGCGCATGAAAGGTGAACTGACCCTAGTAAGAAAGCTGTCTCCTTACATGCGAAGTTGGATTGCACATGTGTTTAAGGAGACAAATGTGCCAAGAGTTTGTAGGCCCTGAACATTATGAGCATCACGACACCCAATGCATTTGAATTAGCCTTGTTTTCTGTTACAATGAGTACTAATCTGCCACTGCACACTATCAGTGTGATACCCCTGAATGTCTCTGATGCATTTGGAGCTAATTGCCTTGCTGAAGAGTCTTCATATTGTTGCCTAACTTGTATATTGTACCACGGAGTTCAGACGAGATGAAAAGGTAAGGGTGCCTACAAGTCCACAGGTAAAACTAACTTTATTCCCATTTTTGTGGATGTTAAAATGAGGCAGAGATGAGTTATGAAAGCACAGTTGAGCTATATGGAAGAATCACATAGATTCAGGTCAAATGGTGATGACAAATATATAATCTATCGCACAGAACAAAATTTCCTTTTTATTTTTGATTGTCAGCCTAGCTTTTTTGATGAGCAATCCTTCCAGTCTCCAAATTCCCCCTCTAAAGCAAACAATTAGCAGGACTATCTTAGACTGTCCTAAACAACTAACTATTCCAACAATGACTGTCTCTCCATGGAGAGTTCAAGAATCTAATAGTTCCTTGGTCCACAAGGCTGGATGTCTCAGCTGGTCTTCACTACATGTGAGACTCCTGAAGAAGTAGACTCTAAAGCCAGGGAAGGAATGAACTTGCCAGTGAAAGTGAGGGCAAACAGGGATAGAGCAAGCACTTCCTTCTTCCACCTCCATAAGCTGCCACCAAAAGGTGTGGCCCAGATTAAAGGTGGATCTTTCCACCTCAAAAGATCCCAATTAAAGGTGGGTCTTCCCACTTCAAATGATCCAATCAAGGAAAATCCCTCTATCCAGTTGCTTGGGTTTTAGTTAACTCCAGGTATAGGTCAAGTTGGCAACCAATGATAGTCATCACACACCTAAAGGACTGATTCCCCTGCCCCCCTCCCTGAAGAGAAATATGGCAATCTAGAAGAAAGCACCCATTGTTGTAGCTCTTCAGCCTGAGTTTTGCATTCACTTCTGTGAGAACCAGGGCTGAAGGAGGGGACAGGTAAGTCTAGGAGACACATAGGAGCCTGCAGAAGCCTGGGCTGCAGCTGGGTGACAGCAAGTGGGCTGCTTTGTGAAGAATCAGGAGAGTGGGCAGAGACCAGGAAGGAGGGCAGCTGAGCGGTGTGTCTAGTGAACAACACTGAGAGTTCCTGGGGTAGAAACACTGAGCAGAGCTGGTCTGAAGGAATGTTTGTTTACAGGTCTTGGGAGCTGAATGATGGGTGTGCAGTGGGCTCCAGGAGCGTACTGCTTACAGAAGATGGTAACCTTGCAGGATTTGTGTGCTGGATTCTATCTGAAGTACCCATGGGCACTGTATTATTCCACCCTTTGCACGTGGATCTTTGAGGCTGCTACAGCAGCTACGCCCCCCCATTTAAAGATAAGAAAACAGCAGCTAAGTCGTCAAGCTTTCAGGTTTCAAGGACGGTAAAAGGCGGTCATCACAGATCTACTGAGCTCAAAATTCCCATTCTTGTCCTTCTACTGTAGGAGGAGGAATTAGAGTGGAAAGCGAGACTCCCTGCTATCAGGATGACCAGGGTGAAGACCGAAGGTCACAGGGCCTGAAAGAGCTGAGAAATACATGTTTTGAGGATGGGCTCTGGTTTGAGAGCAAACCTGACTCAGGGATGAGGCTGGGGCAAGGAGGTGACCCCAGGGACAGGCTGCATCCTAGAGCCCCCTCTAGAGTCTCCTCTAAGCCTCTAGCTGCTTATCCATTTCTGAGCAGGGGAAATACCTTTAACCCTAAGAAAAACATTGATTCTGGAGCCTCAGGCAGGGCCATCACTGGACAGGGCAGGACACTATATAGGCAGGAAGCCATTCTGACAAGAAAGCCTGAGCTCTGATTGTATATGCCAATATTTCTCCTAAAGCTATCTCAGGTTCTTTTGGAATGAGGTAGGGTATAAATGTAAAACATGTACATGTCTGCAACAAAGATTATTTCCCCTAGGCAGCCTTACAAAGTCTGTTTTCGTTAACTGGATGCTGTGCTTATGGGCTGAGACGAGTGGTCCGCATGCCTTCTGTGTGCTGAGCGTGGACATGAGCAGCTCCATGTTTTGGTCTTCAGAGTTTGGAGGCTCCATGTAATTTTTTACATGTGCTGTCCCTCTCCTCCAAATGACTACTTAAAGATGAAAGGAACAGACAGTGGCAAGGCGCTGGCACACAGAGCCTGTGGTGGAGAAAAATGCCACTGTGGGTGCCAGAGGAAAGCTGACAGCATCCTGGAGTTCCGCCCCAAGCTTCCAAACTGTGATGAGAAAAACAGCCACAGGCCTAACAGAAATCTGTGTGGCTCTCAAATGAGCAGGTACTTTCTTACTGAGACCGAGATTCTTAGGCTCAGAAGAAAAGAGCTGGAGACAGGAAGTGTGGAAGACTAGGTGTGTCGAACAAATGATGGGGTTGGGAGGTTGTCCTGAAGTGCAGGCCTTAGTAGCAGTATCAGAGAGTGCAGAGACACCTTACCTGACCCTCAGGCATCCTCCTGAGGCTGGTAACAGACAACTACAGCTGGGATAGAGGTGGCTCTGGGGGCCAGTTCCCAGCAGCAGGAGCAGGGCCAACCTAGGGCATCCTCGGGCCAGCACAGATAAAGACAAAGGCAAGAGCTAAGGAATACAGAAGTGGATGCCCATATAGTCTAGACTAATTCATCATTCACAGAGCATGACCAAACCCAGAAGACTGCCTCATAGCTCCCCTCATCCCGTCCTTTACTGTTCTGAAAAGGCTGCTCCTCCAGCATCCTGTAAGGCCCTGGTCCTCTGAAATTATGAACAGCAATTTCGGTACCAGAAAGATGGACTATCCTCCTGGTTCTCTCATATTTCAGACAAGGTAACTGACCTTTCTGGCCACAGAGTCCTTCTCTATCAAGCTGGAGGGCAGACTGCAAGCCACGGTGTTAAGTAAGGGATCTGAGAGAACCTGGCTCTCTGCCCCTAGGACTGCATGGGCACAGGTGGGGCTGCTTTTCCCCCAGCCTGCTCTCTGTGTTGTGTCAGACTGTGGCAGAGTCCTATTTACTGTGAGATGTCACAGAGAGGAGTGACTGACAGCTTTCTGCTGTCTCTGTTTACAATACAAAGAAAATAAGGCAAAATAATGGGAAGGAACAAACATACTTGTATGATATCACAAAATGTATTTATCATTGTCATCATCATGAATCTTACTGTGAGGATGACCCCACCACATCTGTTGCTGGAGGAGGGAATTTAGCTGTAAATGACAACTCCTGCAAGAGAACACAGGTGGCTAGCAGAGAGCAGATCCTGCCCTGGCTCATGTCTTCCTCCTCTTCTAGACTTAGGGAAGATGTGTTTGGCCAGGAGTCAGCATCATGATGTCTGGTCCAGGGAAAGCAGTGAGGGAAATAAAATCTACAGATTATTTAGTATGGTTTCAAGATGAACTGTCCCCCTAAACCGCTCTTGTGTTTGAACATCTAGTCTCTGGCTGGTGGCAGTGTCTTGGGAGGTTCCGAAACCTTTAGGAGGTGGGGTCAGTTGGTGTAACTGTGCTGCCGGGGACAGTGCCTGAAGGCTACAGTGAAGCCCCACTTCCTGGTTGGTGCTATGCAGAAAGGCAGTTGTAATCTGTCATGACAGACAGAGCGCCAGCTGCCACACCTTCCCTGCCATGACAGACTATCTCCTTCTCAAACTATGAGCCCAAATAAATCCTTCTCCCTGGTTATTTATTTCTTGTCAGGCCTCTGATCAGAGTGTTGAGAAAAGTAACTAATCCACATCCTCAAAGCTGCTGGTCTCTGTTGAAAGCTGCTATGTACTGATGTGTGGTTTGGTTTTGGTGACATAATGCCTCTCAAAACCACCTCTAAGGAAAGACATAAGGAAAAAGGGAGAGAGATGGGGCTCGAAAAGTCTCCACCAGGTGGCAGGTGCTGTAAGTGGACCACGATGGGATTCCTCACGCCTTCCAGAGCATCTTCTCCACGCTCTGCGGTTACCCACTCCTCCTGCACGTGAGGCAGTGAACATATGTAGCTGAGCTCCCTCTCAATGTCAGATCCAGGAGGGGGACACTGTCTAAACAGCATTGGAGCAATGACTGAGGTCTGGGGCTGCCTTTGAATCCCTCTCTCCCCGTGTACCTAGTTTAAAAAAGCACAACTTGACAGTGAGCACACAAGTTACCACTTTCCTACCCAGCTCAGAAGAGGACAAGACTCACTTGAAATCTTAAATGCTGAAGGAGGGTTGTGATGACATCCCGAGCCTCTCTAACCATTAGGACCCACTGTCTCCGGCTGCAACAGAGACTTGGAGATGGGGTGGTGTGCAGTTGGAGTGGGTACTGGGCCTCTCTGGACCCTGCTTCCTATGCAGTGCTCGTGCAAATGCACTGCAGTCAGTCTTAAAAATGTGCTTTACGTTTCCCCGCACTTTCAAGACATCCCTGATTCTGCATCCCAGCATCTTCACACACCGTCTCAAAGGGTCCATGTTTCCATGCCAGAGCTTTCCCTCCCTCCCTTTTGAGAAATGGAAGGAATATTCGATGCAGGACAAGCAGCTGTAGGAGTTTATGAAGATGAAGGGGAGCATGAGACTACCCTGCTTAGCTCAGCACCCCTCAGAAAAGCAGAGCTGGACTGTGTATGACTCTCTGCCTCAGAGCCACACATGTGTGGTCTGCGGCCAGTGCTCCTCCCATTACAGAAAACAACCTCACGTGGGGAAGAAGCAAGGTCAGCCAGAGAGAGGAAACAGGGAAGACTGCACTCCAGGCCTGCCCTGAAGTGACTCACTGGAGCTCAAGCTAATCTTGTCTCAAAACCTAAGATGAAGGCTCAAATGCACTCGCAAGTTTAAGATACTCATAGTGGCAGCAGTATCAGGCAGTTTTCAAATGTTAAATTTTCATCTTGCTTTGGGGGCACGCACAACTTCGCACAGGCTGCAGACTAGGTTTGCTTCCAGGAAACTTGACCTGCTGGCCTCAAACCCAGGGTCCCTCCCTGGGTTGCAGGCTGGAATCCTCAGGGTTGAATGAGTTGGTCTTGTCTCCCTCCCCTCCCCCACCCCCGCCCACCGCAGGCCCCTGCCTGTGTGCAATGAGCTGTTATTCTTGGCTCCATGGGTAGCTTTTGAAAGGAGCTCCAGGATGCTTTCCTCTCCCTTGGCCATCTAAAGAGAGGCCCTCTAGAGTAGATCAAGGGCTTAAAAGAGCTCTTGGGAAAACACAGGTGGCCTCAGCCATTAAGGCTTTCTGTGGTAGGAATAAGAGGCAAGAAGCCTTTAGTGTGGGTTCTCTCATCCTCCCCAGGGGCAGGTGCAGAGAGATCCATGCTGACAGGCTACCCACTTCAGAGTGGAACTGGGCACTGGAGGTCAGCTGCGGGCATGTCAAGCAGGCGTTGCTCAAGCCTTCAGAGACCAGGAGATGCTTTTCAATTGCTTGTGGACCTTAGGAATAGAAAACATCCAAAAGAACAACTTAGCTGGGTGTGCTGGTGCACGCCTTTAACTAGAGCATGTAGCAAGCTGAGGCAGGAAGATTGGAAGTTCAAGAGCATCCTGGGTCACCAGTTGAGATCCTGTCTCAAAAGGCTCAAGAGGATGGGTTTGGGCCTGGAGAAAGAAGTCCTTTTGCCTTCCTGGGAATAGAAAGTAAGAACCATAAAGGAACGTGTATGGCACGACCGCTTGTGGAGACGGGCAAATGACTGGGGCTTCCACCCATTTTCTGGATGCTGTGACCTAGCTCAGTCTCATTGTCACAATAAGATGACAGAAAGATGTCTTGAGGACAGATCCTCACTGAGAGCCAGAATCACTGCATCCTGAGGATGGGCAGTGCTCGCAGACCACATTCTCACCAGACAGCAGGATGTGATTGTGTCCTCTTACATAAATAAAATGGAAGTGAGAGGTGACATCAACCTGAAGGAATTGTGGGTGATGTCTACATAAATGGGGGCATTATTTTTGTTTTGGTTTCTCACTTGAAAAAATTGCAAAAATGAAACTAAACAAAAGACTTAGACAGCTCATACTAAACAGCTGATGTGTGTCTGACAGCAAGAAAACAGTTTTCTCTCTGAATTCTGGAGTGTGTGTGTGTGTGCACATGTGTGTAAACACCATGCTATAAAATACGATGGGTCATGCTTCCTTGCCAGCATCTGTTAAGCGTAGCATTGTGCCCTGGTGACAGGGAAGACAGGCAGCTTTGGGCAAGACCAGAGTGTCACTGTGATCCTTGACAATCTGGTCCTTGTCACCCATCCAGCTTCACTCCCACTCTCTCTTGTGCACCGCAGCTGGGTGACTTCTAGGGCCTCTGAATGAGCTATTTCCACTACCTAGAACATTCTTTCTCCTAGCCTATCTTGCTAACTCCTCCTTACCTATTGGGCTCAACTTTGGGTACCACTTCCTCCAGGAAGCCCCCCATGAGGTTTAGTTGTGAATTTTGAACCCCGCTGAGCCCCTGTGAAAAGTCTGAACCACAGTTAGTACTTTCCCCACATGCATCAGACAAAGCAACTGCAGTTTCAGTGGCGAGTCTTCTCCACCATATGTCCTGGATTTTGATCTTGCTGGAGAAGGCGTGAGAGGGGCCAGGGCTTTTCCCAGAACCATACACACTGATGCTCATCAGGGAGTACAAACCAACAAGATGCAAAAGGGCTATTTTTCAGACCGGCACACTTGGATGTCCACAAAGTAAACTGCCCTTGATGTGTCCACACAGGGTGCTTTACTGTTGGTGGATAGTTCAGCTAGCTGCATGCTTCATCTGGGCCATCAGGCATGCCGCTGCTCAATCTGGTGTCCACCTGTGAAATCAAAGAGGCCAGAAGACAGGCTCTGAAGAGCCTGGCACTTGGATGACTGGGGAGGTCTTGAGACGACAGCACAGTCGTGTTTTCTCATCCACAGCCTACACACATAGGAGGAGGGGAAGATCTTTTCCCTGAGGCAGCAGGTATACAAACATGGCTTCTGGTTTATTTCACTGTTATCTGGAATTCTCCACAATTCTGGAAGTCTCCATACCATATTCGTGTCATTTTGAATTTTAAGTTTATACTCAGGTCTTTCTTGGGCAAGCTACTGCCGAAATCTCGGTGGAGACCTCCAATTGCCGAGCACAGCGCCCCGTATCTGCGCTCCATGTGCTTGAACCCAGTTCGTGAGTTTCGGGCAAGGGGCAGGAGGTTAAAACACACAAACACAGACAGAAAGACAGCGACACGGGTCATCCTTGAATTCCCCAAGAATGCCCCCTTTATTGTGTTCAGGGGCAGATTATATAGAGATAGCCATGCCCCAGCCAAACCCACCAGAAACCACTCTGCCATCAGGAACTCCTGAAGGTCTCGTGCTCAGAACAGCTGTAGGCACTCAGGGGATTACAAGAAATTCAAGATCTGGGGTCTCACTGCTCCTAACAAGCTACGACTTTCTGAAGTCACTTGATAAGGCCCTTCAGGTTACTATGGAGTCTCAAGAAGTATCTAAGAGAATGTGTCTGCCTTGTTCTCTGTGAGCCCTCCTGGACTGCTCTGAGCTGGGGCTTGGATTCTTGGAGCTGGCTGGGGCTGCATTCTCCAGCACTATGCACAGAACTCAGAGTATACTGAGCACACATGCACAGTTAGTGTCCACGGCAGGTGGAGGACAAGGGCTCTTGGGGCCATGTGCTTTCACAGTGGTTTGGTCATCAGGCAGTGGAGAGCCCAGGGGAAGCCACTCTTACACTGGGAAGGCTTACAGGGGTGACAGCCTACAGCTGAGCTGTCAGAGTCCCTGCATCGCTTTTTTCCCAATAGCTAAGTATCAAGATGATTTCACACAAGAACAGATATTTCTAATGACTCTTGAAAAATCCCATCTTGCAACCTTAGGTCTGCATTCCAACTTGGCACTGACTAGAATAGCAATTGCTCTTTTAAGAGTGATTTGGTCTCTTATCATCCACCTTTTATACTTACACTACCCATGTGACTACTAGCCCTGTGAGTGACCTCTGATCGCTGGAACACAGGTTAGAAATCCAGCCACACTTTGGACAAAGGAGCCAGGAGAACTCCAGTGTGAGCCCCGAGTCTCCCAGGTCTCAGGACAAAGCGCAAGCATAGCATCCAGAGTCTTGGCCTGTCTTCCGGGCAGCCCACTGGTCTTGGTTCTGGCCACATGCAGCCTCTGAGCCATTCACATATGTTTCTGGAGATTGGCATGGCAGTGTGCACTTAGATCCCTGATACTCCAGGAGCAGAGGCAGGAGGCCAGCCTGGGCTACATGGTGAGGCCCCATCTCACAAATCAAACTACCCATATGATTTGCTAAACAATTTCTTTGTATACTAAAATAAAACTATGTATAGATAACTAACTCGATTAACAAGAGAGATGCTGTATTGTCCTAATACAGCATCTGAGATTTAATCAAGTTGTACACCAGAGAAAGGAAAACTGGAGATCCTATATCTGAAGAGACAAGACAACTCCTGAGTTGCAAGATTTAAGACTTTTAAAAATTAAAGTAAAAGAGTGCTAAAAAGAAAAGCCGTGCTGTCTGCTAGTCCCCAGGATCTGGTTAGAATATTCCTCTGGTGGGAAGCCATCTGCAGCTCCCTCCCCACTTCCGGATCAAGTTCTCAATTTGAGAGATAAGGTCTTTTGAGATCAACCCAAACCAACCTTCTGAGTACATACTTCCGGCCTCAAACATATTCTCTCTCTCTCTCTCTCTCTCTCTCTCTCTCTCTCTCTCTCTCTCTCTCTCTCTCTTCCTCCCTCCCTCCCTCCCTCCCTCTCCCTCTCTCCCTGTACCTATCTCCTCTATTTCTCTCTCCCTCTCCCCAGCAACTTGTAGTCCGAATTGCTTTGTTCTCTGGTTTCTCCATTTCTTGTTCATCTGAAAAACTGCATTCACTTCTCAAGCCTACTCACTGGAGGCAGCAACACTGGCTGTAAGGAGGCAGGGCTGGCGCAAGTCTCCAGAGCATTTGCCGGCCCCTTGCTCTGGTGTGTTAGTCCCTTGAAGACAGGCATGTCCTCCCCAGTACTTTGCATTCTAGCAATTCACAGTTGAGAGTCTAATCTCTATTCTATATGTATTTATATTATATATGAATACATTTTGCAATACCTCTGAAGTTCTAATGAAAGATTTGAAGTGAGATGAAAAGTTGTAAGGTACATTGGCTGGAAGAGAAAGCCTGCCGCAGCCTAAGGGCAGGAAAAGTCCTTCTCAAAGTTAAATGACAACTTAATGACAACACAATTCAGATCTCCTGCGTGGATAATCTGAAAAGAGGACACACTTCTAGAAAGGGGCACAAGAGCAGCTTACAACCCCTGGGGAATTCTCATTCACAGGAAGTAAACAAGAAGCATGCTCTTATTTTGGAAAATAAGAGTTTGCAATAAATGTCTGAAATAGTCCTGGTTCCTAAATATCAGTATGCCCTTCAAAATGAATGCTCCAGGAGGCCTGCCTTCTAATCAGCAAGCATGCTCGTCAGAGCCAGCTATAAAAAGAAGCAGTACTTAGGTGTCCATTCCTTAGCCACAGAAGGAAACTGAATAACAACATGCACATGCTATGCGGTCAGTGAGGGAGATCTTTGGGGTCTTGTTCTGAAAAGCTCTTGTCCTAAGCAGTCCACTCAGCTGGGCACCTAGCAACCCGAGAACTTTAGAAGATTGGAGAATGAGCAGAGGAGACATAAACAAGTGTTGCAGAGAAACCAGGATGGGAGACACCAGGGACCAGTGTCTGCTGACCAGGGAAATAGAGGGGGTAATTATCCTGTAGAAAGACGACCTGGTGGGTGAAGTGACACCCACCCACTGCCGCTGTCACCAGAATATGTCCTGTAACTATCACTTAAAGGCCACCCTACAAGGTAGTTGCACTCTGATTCCTTCTGACAAATGAGAAAACTGTTAGAGAGGGTAACCTGCTGGGGTCACAGAGTTAAGCAGGAAGGAGCCAAGAAGAATGAGACGGGGGGCAGGATGGTGGCAGGACTCAACATCTACATAGACCATTGGAGGAGGCATCCTGGACACTCTCCAGGGTGACCCCCTCAGGGCAAGCCTCTGAGGACATGCCTTGTACCACTGGAGGGAGGGAGTAGAGAGTCGGGGAGCCCACTCACAGCTGGAGGTATTTCAGGGTGAAGCATCTCCCTCCCTGACTAGCCAACAGAGTCTTGAGCAAGATGGGGAATTTTACTCTCGTCTAAGGCCATACAAGTTGAAGAGATCTGCAAATTCTGTACTTTTCCAAAATTCTACGGGGAAAGAACGTCAGTTGCCCACAACTGCTGATATCTGATGATGGGAAAGCCCCTGGCTGGCTTGCTGGAGGTCAAGCATCTGATCCTGCTCAACAATGACCCACAGCTTGGCCAACTCTGACCCTGCAGCTACTGCCTCTTTCCTAAAGAGGTGTCTGTGGAATGTGGGAGGAGGGGAGGAAGGGGGACCTGTGGTTGGTATGTAAAATGAATAAAAAATTAAAATCAAAAAAGAGGCACTTGTGAGGTCTCCTCCTTCTCATTCATGAAGCATCAGTAAGCTCTTCACCTGCAGGATTATGGAATATAAACATACCAGCCCTTTCTGTTAGGAAAGATGATTCATTTTGTTAATTTTATCTATACCCAGAAGCCCTTTGTTTCCGTAAAGATCAAGGTATAATAAGATAAAGAAGAAAACTTCCAACCAGAAACCCAAAGAAGGTCACACTTACAAAGAGGCTTGTGTGTACACTTAACAGGGATGAAGCAAGCCTTCCAGTTGTGATTATAGAAACCTCTAAGTTCTACTGAAATCTCCTATGAGGTGTGAATTCACAAGTGTCAACATGAGAGTATCGGCTATGCACTTCACAGGAACAACCGCAGCACCTGTCTCGGAGCACACACTACCGTATGGTCAGCACTCTACATACGCTCCAAAAGCCCCTCTCATGTACAAGCCCCAAACTTACTGCTGGGCAGCTAGGGAGGTGCAGAGACACAGGGATGGGGGCAGGCTGGTCACCCTCAGATGTGGCGTGCACGCACCATATTAGAAGAGGCCAGTTACTACTCAGGTTTGGCCAATGGTTGCCATGAGTGATGGGTGGCAGCAGCATATTTCCATAGTTCTCCAGGAGATGCTTGCTGAAAATGAGAATTTTTAAATAAAATAAAAATTCTTAATGATAAGTTGAAATGGTAACTTGAAAACATGGTGACTGGTGACTTGGTACTGTGCTGAGAATATGGCTTTCGCAACTAGACCGTCTAGGGTCAAACCCTTGCTCTTGTGCTTCCTGCAGTTGTATCCCAGGCCATTCCATATAATGTTCCTATTGTCAGAATCTGTAACTGCACAACGGAAATGATGAGCTCCCACCCTCAAGTCTACAACTTGTTTGTCAGTAATGGGAAGCCTTCCACAAAAGTCTGATAAGAGCCAGTGGCTTGCCATTAGTCAGGCTGACGCTGGCAAGCTTGTCTTAGGAAACCACTCTGAGTGCAGAACATTGAGCTCAGTGCACTTAAGTCACAAGGGCATTTTTGCCCAGATAAGAGGGGCAGTTGGTAGGGTCTGGGGAATCTCCAGAATAGACTCATGTAGAGCATAGACTTCCTTAAGCTGAACTTGATCCATCCTCTATTGGATGATACTATTGGCCAAGCAGCAGAAGAACAGAGAAGGTTATGAGAATGGGAGTCAGTGTCAAAGTCTGGGCAGGAAACCGAGGGCGCACCAGTTTGAAGAGAGTTTAATGGTGGGGGCGGTGCTCCTGCTTATGGCCAGGGTAGATGGAAACTAACAAGAGGAGGTCTAGCACTCCAGGGCTGGTCACAGACTAGGGTTCTGCCTGAATGGACAATGAAGGAGTATCCAAGTCACAAAGGAGTTAGTGAAATAGTGGCCTTGTTCTTACTACAGTCTATGGCTGGTACCTCCAAGTAAGGATTACTTGGAATCGCAAGCAGAAGCCACAGGGCCAGGGACAGCATGTGTGCAGCCCACATAGGATGCCAGCCTTTTCCCTGTCCCTGTACTTTTCTCTCCAACACCACAATGTGGGCGTGTAAGAAGGGACACGGAGCAAGGGAAGAAGCGACAACAAAAAGAACAAATGGAAATGTGTTGGCTCATGAGACTGCTAGGCTAGCCACTTGCTCTCTCTAAAGTCTAACAACAACACTGGGCAAAGCTGAAGATACTGTAGAGTGCTAAAAAGACACTGTGGCTCTGGAAACCCCCGGGGGAGGTGGGCAAGGCAGGGAAGGATGGAGAAGAGAGTTAATGGATGCTCATATAAAACATGTTTTTCCAAACAGTGAAAGGTGTCTAGATGTGGGGAATAAGACAAGTCTACAAAAATGCTCAACTTGAATGCCTAGCAAAGTTTTTTAGGGGGACAAGATATAGAAAACAGCTGATATTTTGTAATGGGCATGAACTCAATGGAATATAACTGTCTTCAAAGTCCAAGAGAATATTTTTCAGCTCCATCTTGAATATTCATGCAGAACGGTCTACTGATGTTATCAAAAGTTAACCAAGTTTTCTCTGTGTATTTCTCTCTTGGTAGAGAAAAGAGATGTGTGATCCCGATGGAATGATCTACACACAGAACCACTGTGTGGCCCTCAGCTTGTTCCCTCTGCACTGCATCCTGTCCTCCCACTTACAGTCACCAGCCATAAATGGCAGGCAGCGTCTACTCCTCAAAACCATCATTTTCTCCCAGCACCGGCTCTAGCAGTGACATTTCAGAGCTGTCAGGCAGTATTTTCTCAGTCTTGGATTAACTTTCTTCCAGGGACCTTAAAAAGACCGAGGCCAGTTTTCCCCGAGAAATGTTCAAAATCCTCAAAGGAACTAAATGAACAAAGGATTCCATGGCTGAACAACCCAGGGAAACCCTGGTTGCACAATTTAATGAGTTGTCCTTAAAAATGGCATTTAGAGAGTTTTTGCTGTTAAATGTGAACAGCGAGTGAAGAAAAAAAAAAACATGCTACACAGAGATTTTCACACTCACATGGTGGGAGATATCTTTCTGTAGTAAGCACCTTGTAAGACGGGGACAATGTTGCATACTGGGGTCCAATGAACTGCGATATCTTCCTCGAGGCTTCAGACCTGATTATGGCTTTTCCTGGGTCTATAACATTGAGATTTAATGCTGACCTCACATATAATCTTTTCAATAGATATACATTGCCTCACCCTCCATTTCTGCAAACTGAAGGGTCTCAAGTCTCAACCAAAATGTTGTTTCCTACCATGGGATCTGACTTCACTTCTGAACTTTGCTAGTGACTTTTCCAGTCACTGTGTGAAAATGGTGACAGAAGCAATGTAATGAAAGGATTTATCTCGCCTCTGGTTTAGAGGGATTAGGTTCATCGTGGAGAAGGCATGGCAGCTCAGCTCCATGGTGGTGGGAAAATGTGGTAGAGCTTCTCATATCAGGAAGCCAAAAGATCAGTCTGAAAACAGTCAGACTACAAACACTCAAAGGCCCCCAGTGACCCACTTCTGACACCTATGCTGAAAAAGGCACCCCAAATAGCATCACCATCTGGGGATCATATGTTCCAACAAACGAGCCTGCAGGGGACACTTCAGATCTAACATACAACAATTCCCAGCATCTTCCTTGAGGACTGAGGCCAGGAACAGCATGCGCACTCCAGGTGGAAACGGAGCGGCTGTGCTCGTGTGTTGTGCCTTTCCCAGCCTCTGGCGTGCAGGACCTCACTGCTCACTGTGTTTAGGGGCTGTGTTGAGAGCTGGGTGCATACCATCTTATAAGTCCAGGGCTGAGGTTCATTTCCTCCGCTGGTTTAGGCTGCAGACGATCTGTTCTGGCCCCATATCTCCCATGGTGTCCACAGCCTCCACTGAGATTAGGACTTCTTGCTTGGCCAAGTTGATATTTTGGAGGTTTCTTCCCTAATTATTATCATGTTCTGACATCCAGGAGAATATATTTGCCACATTTCTGCAGTCTTTGCAATAGCTTGGTGTTTGTATCTGACAGTTATCTTTAGACTTACTTCAAATTTATAGTTTCTTTTTTTAGGTTACTTTAAAAAATCATTCTCCATATACTGGTCTGGGGCCTAGCACCACTTTCTAAGATGTCACAGAGATTTATATCCAATTAGAAGATTACCTCTCAGGCAGATGATGGCTTCTGCACAGCAGCAAAGATACTGACAGTGAAAAGAACAGTTCGGTGCAAATAGGTTTGTGCTTGGAGATGCAGGCTCTGACTTCTGCTGAGTGTCAAGGCTGACGGGGAGTGCAGCTGCTCCTTCCACTATAGCAATGAGGATGGAACATTCTTGGCTGGAGCCCCTGTCCTTGTGGGAAAGCTGCCTTTAAACCAGACCCCCCAGTACCTGGCACAGTGTGCTGGGCTCAGTAGATGCTCAGTAAACATGTTTTACCAGACTATGACTGGACAGAGGAATGGACCAGAGAACAAAGAGACAACACGAAGACAAACTATTGCAGGCACAAGCTTGGCTCCCAAGCCAGGCACTTGCTTTCCACGTCCTGGGATCCAGCCCTTCCCACACGCGTTTTCATACTCTGCAGACACTGCGCCAGCACAAAACAGCAGGGGGTAGTCTAGTCAGCCACATCCTTAGAAAAATGAAAATTCACAACTTTTTCACCTCTTTTGTTCCAAGAATAATTAATGTCATAAGACATTAATGAGAAACCCTGCATAATGCACTCAAGAAATGAAGATTTCTATAGCGCATCTTGAGAAAACACTCAGTTCAAACTCTCGCAGTGCTAGACATGGCTGATTTCATACTTTACATTTGGACTTGATTTTCTCCCTAGAAAAACAGGCAAAAAAGACAGCAGAATGCTGTCTGCCAATTCACGGAGCAATTGTTACTATTCTGTATCTGTTTCAATGAGGATATTGTTACCCGGCTGCGTTTACAATAAAACCTCCATCTGAAATCTCTGCTCACCTTATGAATTTCACTCCATCTTAGCTTTCCCCCCAAAGAAGTCACTCAGGTTCCATTCCCTGTAGAAGCAAATTTCTCCAGCCTTCCACAGCTGCAGAGGCTTACGTCCTGAGAGATTTCCAGTGTTACAATGCATGCTTCCAATCCAAACAGTGCCGGAGCTGACATGATTTAGCGAGAAGAAGGACTTGATTAGGGTCCAGCACATTACCAAGCAAATATTAAACGGCAGGGGATTTTTAATATGCAATAGTTGCTCTGTTCGCAACAAAAACAAGCCAAGAACAATTTCCTGTTCTGCAGCTACGTGAAATGGAAGTTTGTTTTTAGGCTGTTGTTGTGTGGTGTGCACATTTTGGGAAGCAGTCTGCACCTAGGAGATGTGTTGGCACCTTAATTAACTCTGTCCTTGCTTCAAATGGAAACCAGCTGTCCCTCCACACTGCAATGAGGACACCTATCTAAGAGGTCGAGGCTGTGCTAGAAGACGCCTCCTTGTGACACTGCAAGCTTCTTTCTCAGCTCTCTAAGTCTGGCCCACACTGAACTGTCGGGGACAACCTGTGGCCTGAAACTTAATGCTTTGATGCTTTCAAACTTATTTTCTCTCTCTCTAGAAGTATAAATACGTGCATTTTACGCTATGAATTAGAGCCCGAAATGGACACTGATTTGATATATAGAAAGAATGGTTTTGGAAATAATCTGCATATTATCTGTAGAGAAAAAGTGACTTTGAGTAATTTGAGAGAAGTCCATCTTTTCATACTGAGAAATATAGTAACCTTGCCCCCACAAAACCCAAACAACAACAACAAAGGATAATTAAAAGGCCCTGGCAGAAGTCAGGACATCATAAGCAGCTTTCAGGACCGGATATGTTTTTGACACTGACAAGAAGTCCAGCCTGGTTATCTGAGTCACTCCATAACAAGAGCTCCCGTCGTTCAGAGGAAACTCCACATCCAGGCCCCTGCACTGCCTGCCGTATGGACTGCAGCAGTGTGGGCACGGGTGTGATTGGGAAAGGCTGTTGATGCTTTATCAGTGTGTGTGGACTGGCAGGTAGGCTGCCCTGTGATGTTCTCCACAGTCCCAGAAGCTCCCTGGGCTTCTCATTTGGTCAGGAAGGCACATGTGAGCTTATTGATACAGTTGCCTTGAAAGTAAGCTTTGAGCAGAAAATTCTTTCTCTTTTATTGCTTGGTACACATAGGGTAAAACCCATCTCTCTCCACTCCAGGGCCTTTCATCTTTCAAAAGAGGTAACTCCGTGCCTTTCCACAATGCTCCATCATCTACTCTAGCCAACTGAGCAAAAATGCATCTGCATTTATGGAGCTAAAGGACACCTTGTTAATTTGCTGAGCTTCTCTTTTATAGCCACTTCATTATTTTTTTTTAAGGAGAGAGAAAGCTAATGCAAACCATGCTTGTGTACTCAAAGGCACACTGGAAATTCCGGACTCTGAGGAGCCTCACACTGCACAAGTGAAACGAAGGGAGGAGTCTTATTTACGACAGGAATGGCCCCACTGAACTAACTGTGCCACACTCACACAGAACAGAGTCCCTCACCAACCCCACCAACAAACCCAGAACACTTCCACGTTCAAAGAAGAGCCACCTCACACACAAGGAAAGAAAAGCCGTTTTCACAAATCCTTCAAATAAGTACTGCTGCATCAAATTACTGGTCTTTGACATTTATCCAGTATTGGCCAAAATAAAGCTATGTTACATTCATGGCCTTAATTTCCCCACAGACATGAATTTTACTATAGAGTCATGGGACCTTTTTTGTGTAAATAAGTACTGTAAATGCTTAAATAACCCCCTTCCAACAGAGAATGCCACTTGTGCCCTTTAGACAATCATTCCTTCCTTTCTGAAAAGTTCAGTGTTAGGGAGGACATTTCTTTTTCGACTATTTGGATCTTTGTAGTTTCTTTTTACGATTTTCATTCTTTTATACAGACAACAGAAGTCATTTGCTTTTGTGTGCAAAAGTTATTTGGGAGACAGTCAGCACTTTTTCTCCTCGACCACTCACAAGGACTCTACAGAAGTCTCATTACTATTATGTGGTTTCTTGGCAGTAATGCAATACTTTTTTAGTATTTAAGTTGGAGTTCCCAAGAGCAACATTTGCCACAGCAAATGTCTACCATCTTAGACCTGCCCTTGATGTGCTGATGAGGACACAGGTTTGAGAGCAGACCCTATATTACAGGCCTTCTTTTTATTTTCAAGGATATATTTCTTTGGGGCAGCAAAATGGCTTAGCAGGCAAAGGCACTTTACCACCAAGCCTGATGACCTGAGTTGGATCTCTGAACCCACAAGAAGGAAGGAGTGAACTTACTCCACAAAGTTGTCCACCGACCTCCAAACATACATGTATGTACCTACACACATATACACAACACATATAAAATAAATAAATGTAGCAATAATAAAAAGAATATGCTTATTCTTTTATAGTAAGATAAAATAAAAACTAACACAACAGAACTGGACAAACAGAAGGAAAAGAGCGCAAGAGAAGGCATGAAACTCAGAAACCCCTTCATTGGCATACTCAGGATTCCCATAAACACACTAACCTGCAGATAACCTGGTGCAGACCTGTGCAGGCCCTGTGCATGCTGCCTCAGTTTCTATGAGTTCACATGAACTCTGATAGCATTGATTTAGAGGGTCTTGGTTACTTGGTGTCTTTCAACCTCCCACCCCCCCAAGTGTGGCTCTTACACTTTTCCACCTCCTCTTCCACAGAGTTCCCTGAACCCTGAGGGAAGATATTTGATAAAGACATCCCATTTAGGGCCAAGTATTCCAAGGTCTCTCAAGAAATATATTTTTTTTTGATTTTTCGAGACAGGGTTTCTCTGTGGCTTTGGAGCCTGTCCTGGAACTAGCTCTTGTAGACCAGGCTGGTCTCGAACTCACAGAGATCCGCCTGCCTCTGCCTCCCGAGTGCTGGGATTAAAGGCGTGCGCCACCACCGCCCGGCAAGAAATATATTTCTTATGGTCATCCAAACCCTCCCATTTTTACTACTGTAGAAAGGACATGATTGCTTGAATTCAATATAGGGAGGGCTTTTGTATTCCTCCCATTTAACAACAAATAAAAAGGGCAAACTCACAAAAATATCTAGGGTCCTGAGGTTACATAGATATGTGACACCAGAGAGCCATTAGGAATTAACTATCTGATTTGATCAGTGCATCTTTATTAAGCCCTGAAATACCATAAAAGGGTTAAGTACGGAGGCAAACAGACACGCCACTCTTCCTAAGTAGAGCAGAGATGAGGACGCCCTGTGCCATGCAGCAGTGGGGTAGGCACATGAGGAGGATGTGTAGGCTCCTGGGAAAGAACAGGCTTCCTGCAGAATGGAAGGAGGGCAGGTCTGGCAGCAGTGGCTGTGATGTTCCAGACATGAAGACTGCCTTGCATTGAGACCTGGTACCCCGAGCTTCTAAGTTTTGTAAGGTCAACATCAGCAGACACACTGGAGGCAGGAGTTGGAGGGATTACAGGCAGAGTCTGCTTTCACCCACCACACCTACAATCCACACGTTCCTTCCTTGCCTTGCCCAAGTGCACATTCTACGAGTGGAATGCAGTGCTATTTGTGTGGCTATTCTTACTATTCCCAGACGAACTGTACAGTACACAGAGGTGACCCACTTGCCCTGAGAAGGCCCCATATACAATGCATGCAGCATTAGTGTGCACCTCAATTGCATACACGCCACGGTGCTGCCTTAGACAGCTGGGCATGCATGATTCATGACAGCCCAGTGCAGGCACACTGTATCAGGATGCCTGGGGCTCCTTGCAAGGTTGGGGGAAGGCACCCTTATCTACATTCATACCCCATACAATGCACATGGTAGGATATCAATAAACAAATCCATTAAACAAATCTGTGAGTTTAGTGGGATACAGTTCAATTCTCAAACATATTCAAATACACTTAAAGCCTACAAAGCACATTCTGATACAATTGGTCAGGGGAAACTTAGACATAGTTAGGGATCCCTAATCTGTGAAAGCCAGAATAATTCAGCATTCCCTGCTGTTAGAAAATAGAGGACTACATTTACCCTAAGCTAGCATTCACTAGAAGATGTTATTGATGAAGTACAGCAGGTAGATGTTATGAATAAAAAATTGACATTGCAAGATAATGATTCAGCAGATAACTAAAAGCTATAGAGTCAAGGGGAGAGGTGGAGGATGACGCTCAAATGCCTAGCTTTTTTACACGGCTGCTATTTTCTACCTCAGTTTTTCATTAAGCAAAGATCACTATATTTAAGGCAATTTAACAAGAGTAAATACAGAGAAACACAGTAATAAAAACTAAGAATATGCCTGGCTGGCTAGGGGCATGCCACAATTATGGATTCTGTGTCTTGAATGCATCGCAATTGGTCCTTAGGCATTTCCCAGTCACCCAGCAGTGAGCTAGGCATTGGGCTGCATGTCTGGGTACAGAGGTGAGGAAGACAATAGCTCTCCTCTGAAGGAATTGGAAGTAAGGGATGCAAGAGTGTGAATGACCAAAATCCCAGCTATAATTTTATCCCAATGTATGGAAGAAGCAACAGGGGAGTTGGTACAGACTTGCCAGGAACATTACGGGCAGTTCAGGAAAGACTGAAAACCGGTCTGTGTGTGGCTCCCATCACCATTGGTGCAGCAGCTCTGTGGAGGCCTCCAGCATGGCCGTGTTATAGTGGCCCAGTTCTGATGCTTCCGATAGCTTATTCAGAATACATCCTGGAGCTGTGCCTATATTAAAAACCCGCCTCTGTCTCCAAGAACTTACTAAGAGCGGGGAGGCAAGGACACTTCGTTTTCTTTCTGTAGTAACCTATGTGGGCCACCAAGAGGCACTATGGATTAACAAATGAGTGTGCACCAAGCTGTGAGGTGCTCTAAGGAGCAAACACAGCTAATCTAGCACCAGAAGGCCAGCACTTCTTGCAGGAAGACAGATGTTTGTACAGCACAGAGTACAGATTTTTTTTTTTAACCAAAGTTCCAAAATAAATCTTTCTTATAGAGTACGGTCTGAACACCGAGGCTGTTTCTTACAGAGGTTTCTAAAGCTAAAAATAACTGCTTTCTCCGTGCTCACCTGGTGGGAACATTGAAAGACAAAACATTAAACAACAACAGACAAGAAAAGTCCTTACAAGCTAAAATGAAGCTCCAGGGACGATGAGAACATCTCTTTGAAAGGATGCATGCTGGAAGGAGCTCTGATAATGTCACCCTTGGCCTCGGTTTTGAATGACCCTATTGAAACAGAAACCGTCCTTAACCTTCAGGCGGAACTGGTCAGCAGTACATGTTTGTAACGTTACAGTCAGTTGCCATGGAGGTAATCTACTGTCACAGACATCGCCTAGGTTATCACTCCTGGATCACACAGGCAAAAGCACTCGGGCAAATGGTATCTTTTATGTGCTAGTATGTTCTATTCAGGGCTTAGTGAGACTCAGAAAAACTGAACATAATTATTATATTTTTTTTAAAAAAAATCTTCTAAATACTTGTGCAGAATTTTGGAAGTAAAATTTCCACTGATCCACTCTACAACTCACTGTCATGAATAGGTTTCTCATTTTCTTTGCACTAGACAAATTATGGCCGGGTTATCGATGTAAGTGGCTCCAACTAGGATAAAAGTGAAAGAGATTCAGCTTCCCAGAGTCCAGAATGTTCAGTCTGAAACTAGTTGTGTAAGGATTTTTCAAAAGTCTCCTAGAGGACCTGAAAACGCAAGTATTTCTTTTCCTAAGGCTTCTTAAGTATTTGACGGCATTAAAAAAACGCTCAAAATATTACCCAGCCTTCTCCTCCCACCCACATCCTCTCCCCTAGAAGAGAGAAGAAGCAACAATCCTTGCCATAATAATCATATTTGGGTGGGCACCGCTGGCTAATTATAATACAATGGACTATTTTCAGCTTCCTAAAAATAAGGGGAAACTCATCGAGTGCTGGGAATGGTTGCGTAAGGGCACCACATGGACTACATGACACCCACAAGAAATAAACGTGGAAAACATTTCAATCACATGAAAAGCAGAGAGAGAAGATGAAGAAAAACAAGTTAAATAGAAACATGCCATGGGAGTGACATAACTTGTCCAAACTTCCAGTGATGCTGATGTGATCTATTCTGTGTCAATTCGTCATGAAAAACAGCAAGTGCCATACAGGTTTGCATAGGAATAAAAGGAAGAAAACAAGAACTTTTTGAGACAAGTGCTTAATATGTAGTCCAGGCTGGCTTTGAACTTAATAGCCTCCTGCCTCTCCCTCCCAAGCACTGAAATTACAAGCATGTACTACTATGCCTGGTCCCTAAATAAAATGTTTTTTTAAAAAAGTTGTTACTTATATCTTTTAAATTAAAGCCATTTGGATTTCACCAAATATGAGGCTTAAAATATCCGATGGTAGAAACAATAAGTTATTTTAAAATGAATTTTGGGGGAAAATATGGAACTACTTGCTGTAACACATGGGGCATGAGATTAGAAATGCTCTACAGCCAGGACTGTGCAGTGGGAGAGTCAGACTCACCTGTACACTACCAGGTAGAGCCAGATGGCCTCTAACGCCTCGTGTGGAGCCACCAGTGCAGGTCTTCATTGTTACTAGTGAACTCTTAGGTTGACCAGTCCTGAGAGAACCTCACCCACACCAGGCTGCAGGTGGAAGGTGGCAGAGGCTGCGACCTAAAGCCTTAAGGACTTCTGTGATACTAGTCTCTTCCTCGTGTAACTGCAGTGTTCATGAGCACACAGATTCTTCCTCCTCCTGCATTTCTCTGGTCCAACCAGCCTCCTGCCCTATTACTTATTCTGTCTTCAGTCCTCTGGCCTCATTCTAGCTGGCTGCCTGACCTTTGCTCCGCAACATGCAGAGCCATCGGGTGGAGCCTTCCTGATTTCTCAATTCTCCTCTCCCGAATTCTGCCCCTGTGCCATCAACACACTCCTTTCCTCCACGTCGGTAGACAACATACCTCTCCTGCCAACCCAGATCACCATCGAATAATGCCATTTCTCTGCTCAGTTCCCCCATGACCCTCTTTCCG
This sequence comes from Arvicola amphibius, assembly GCF_903992535.2. Lineage (NCBI taxonomy): Eukaryota > Metazoa > Chordata > Mammalia > Rodentia > Cricetidae > Arvicola > Arvicola amphibius. The sequence goes on along the minus strand of NC_052047.1, from coordinate 29,076,416 downwards.
CACAGGGACAAAGTTCAAAGTCCCTATGGGAGTCATTGAGGTCCACTTCCTCCCCCAGCCCCCATCCTTGGTTCTGCCACTTAACCAGTTTTCCTTGCTCCTTCTGGCTCTCTTAGCTGTGATCTGGAAAGAGACTCAGCAAGCCACAACATCAGGGCCTTGGCTGGTGGGTCCCAAGACACACTGCTTTGCTCCATTCAGGTCTATTGAGAATCTCCTTCCAAGAGTCTTGTCATACAAACAGCACATCTGCAAAACACTCTGCACTCTCTTTAGCCCACCTCACCCCATTCTCCAAAGCTATTATCAACCTGGGTGAGACCACCTATTGGCTCACTGTCATCCACACTATACTGTAAGTTCCACAACAGTGGAGCTCTCTTGGTTCTGTGCACTACTTCAGTCAACCTGGGGTCTCTGACAGGTGTAGGCCTCATATTTATTCAATGTTCTGATTCATTTCGCCATTGTTAACCATTTAAGAAATTAAAGTTGGAGAAAATTTGGTACTATTGCAGAACAATCGAAACATTATAAATATAGATAGTATACACTTGCCAGTAGTGGATGGCTAAATTAGAAAAAAAAATAATAAGTGGCACATGCATGCCCAGAGAAACTATAGAGCAAACCGAAGTTCGACAGAGATGCTGTGTCCTGACAGGCATTGGTCCTGACGGCAATAATCCAATGCTCTCACACTTCAGAGGCCAATTTCCTTCTGGTGATTTCTCCCTATTCATCCTGAGTGGGCAGAATCACACAAGTCATGGTGATTTAGATTCAGTCAATCAGTTTTCTGTCAGCAGGACAACTCCAGTGGGCCTACGAAGTGCAGTTTTCACTCTTGGGGGTCCATTCACTGTTGGACAATTATGGGAAAAAGACCCAGCATACCGACCCTGGAGACCAAATACAATCTTCCCCAAAGATGCTGAGGACACACAATCTAAGAAAACTCACACCAGAGCAGTCCTGTTATGAGAAACAATGTCAGTACGTGCCGCTACGGGTCAAGTCTTAAGTGGTCGTGTCTTCTCTCATTAGCCTTTATGTGAGGACAGCAGCAATAAGCTTTGTTGTAAATGTAGTAGGGGTGACCCGGTATTAAGCAGAGCAGAGCATAAAGCTATAAAGGCCAAGGCGCATCCTATTTCTGTTTGGTAAGTAAAGAGCAATGCCCAAGGCTAGGATGACTTTGGGGAGGCAGGCCCTCTTTCCTGGTTGGCGGGAATATACTGCACAATTTTCCTGGGGGTACAGTGTGATGACCTAAAGTCATCAGGAGCCTGAAGAGTGATTGTAACCTTTGACCTAGTGATTCCATTTCTAGGCCTTTACCCTAAGGAAGTAATCAAAGATAAGGACAAAGATTTATGTGTAAGGATGTCCAAAATCTGGAAGCAACTAAATGAACAAAAATAGAAAAATGCCTAAATAAATAGTAATAGGTCTTAAAATATAATTCATATATTACAGTAAGTTTTTGTAAACAAGTAAGTCCCTGATACGAAGGTTAATTTGTATAGAAACCATATATGTATATGTGTGTATATATATTTTTATATATACTTACCAAAATATTTATAGTGATTATCTTTGGGTGATGGGATTTAAAAGTTAAAGTTGATTAAAAGTTTATCTTCATAATTTTCTATCATTATTAGGTATTCCTTAATATGGAAGAGTTGTTTTGGTTTGATTATAAGTGAGACACATCACAGAATCAGAAGATTGGGGTTCAAAATTCCATTGGACTCAATGGGGCTGGATAACCTTGCTGTTTGATAAAAGTCACCAAAATCCTCTTTTGATTAGGCATAGAGTTTTTTTTTTATCAAAAGTCAGTCTAACGAATATATAATAGCACCCAGGTGTGCCACCAGGCACAAGTCCCTGTCTTCCCAGTGGGTTTTCTGGTGGTCATTCTAATTTAATCTGGATGAATACGGTAGTCTCCACGTGGGGTCCCATGCTCTTTACGGTCATAAGGAACAAGGACTCAGAGGGCTTAAGGTTCAGCACAGAGAGCTCTGTCTGCCTCTCTGTTATTTGGCTCATGGAACTGTAAAAGTCTGGTGAGTCAACACAGAGGCTCCGAACACAGAGGTCAGTGCTGGGTTGCTGATCTTGCTGACCCTACCCCAGAGCCAAGAATTGCAGTGTAGCCTCCTCCTCCCACGCTAAAACCATTAGCAAGCAGCTCCTCCTGCCCAAGCTCTGTTTTGAATAGGTAATGGCTCTTCCGGTGCCCACACACTAAATTAGCATGTCATTTCATGACTTTTCTTTACTGTAAAGGCCTTTCATGTATCTGTAACAGTACCATGCTTGTTAGTGCTAATTCACATTAATTAGATGATACTCTCTTTGAAATCAGACTGTGATCCCCTGAAAGTCATAAAGTCTAGAGTGGATATGGAAGCCAGTTTATACACATCTGATGTCTTAATAGGTCACTGTTTCAGGCAACAGGCAAACCATTCCAAGCCTTGCTTGGTGACATTTTAGAATGTCTTCAGACACAGGGAAGGGTTAGGAAACTGTCAGCACTACCCTCTGTCTTTTTAATTTCCCATCTATAAGCACCTAAACCTGCTGGTTTCAATACCCTCGGCAGGTTGTGGGTGGTGAAGTGCTTGTTAGCATGTACAAGGATCAGGACTCAATTCCTAGCACTATAAAAGAAGAAAACGAAAACAAAGTCTAAACGGCTCTGTGTGTGTCTTGCAGTACACCCCCATAGTTCCAGTCCTGAAACAAGGCTGTCTGGGAGATGTTCCCAGCTCTCTTGAAACCAGATAGCTGTTCACCAGGGTGCTAATGTCCTCTTTCTCCTGGGCCCCTAGGAGATCACAGATCCCAGTCTCCCTGCTGGGAGGAGGGGGTATGTGACCACTCAATCTCAATGGTAGAAGCTATCATTAAGGATGGCATCTGGGTAAGGTATGCTTGGTCGTGAGCCAGTGTGAAAACCTGTCTTTTGAGAAAAATTTGGTGTATCAAATTTTAATGCCAAGAAAGAAAGTCCAGCTTTCCCCAGCTATTTCTCATTCTGGGACTGTCGCTGTGTCACACTGTGTCACACTGCCATTTCTCCCTAAGCTGTCCATGCTCATCTCTAGGAAGCAGACCTCTTCCTTTTAAACAGACTTTTTCTTTTTAAAACTCTGTTAACTAATGCTGTGTAACAATCCTCTTGTTCACTGTAAAGCTTTGTCAGTTGAATAAAACACTGCCTGGCCAGTAGCCAGGCAGGAAGTATAGACAGGGCAACCAAACTGAGAATGCTGGGAAGAGGAAGGGTAGAGTCAGGTGTTGCCAGGCAGATGCAGAGGAAGCAAGATGAGAATGCTGTACTGAGAAAAGATACCAATCCATGTGGCTAAATATAGTTAAGAATTATGGGTTAATTTAAGTGTAAGAGCTAGTTAGTAATAAGCCTGAGCTACTGGACAAGCATTTATAATTAATATAAGCCTCTGTGTGGTAATTTGGGAAGCCTACAAACTAATCTATGGCTACAAACTAGTGAAAGTGGGATCACTTTGTTTCCACTATATATGTACATTATATATATATATATTATATATATAATAGTTGAAAATAGGTCTCTATTGCAGAATACACCATGCACTTCAGATGCAGGATCCAAGCTGCATCTGACTTAGAGCTCCTTCCTTGAAGAGTAGGTTTTGTAGTAACAGAAAGTGCTATGAATGCCTCCAAGGGATGGAAGCAACCAATAGTCCTATCCAACTACGGCTCCTATGAGCCACTACAATGACCAGGATGGCAAGGTATCCCAAAGGCACCTATATCAGGGAGGTAATCAATAACTGTCTAATTGTTCTTAACGCTCACTCAACAGGAGGGATCGTGTCTGGTACTAGAAACCCAGTCAAACATCCAGGGCTAGTGAGGTCATGGAACTTTGAGGAGAACCTACCCCTGCCACTTTACTAAACCACGCTAAGTCCTAACTGCATTCTACATAATACTCTTTTATGTAGACATTAGTATAGCTCTCACTCATCACAAAACAAATTCCTCTGTGTAACAGAGACCATTGCAGATAACCATGACTGGACAAAATACAGAGAACAACTGATCATGGGGTGCCAAGCCCCAACTGATAGATGTACAACCTGGTTGCTGCACCTAAGTCTCAGGAAACACGTGGTGGTGGTGGGGGGGGGACTGTAAAAGAGAGAAGCTGTGAGTTTGTGACTTCTAGAAATGACAGGGAAGCTTTACCCATGATACCTCAACAATATGGCTGCCTAAACAAGAGTGGAAGAAGTACAACACCAAGACACATGCTAATGTGGAAGCGCGGGGGGTGGGGGGGGTGGGGGGGTGGGGGAGATCCTGGGGCAAGGCCTCGGATGTTGACAAAGAACTAGAGGTAACTAAGGAATACTAAGAACAGAATAGTCTTCCCAAGGGATGAGCCTCTACATGGTTATACAATAAAAAGAGGTCAGTCCTGAAATCATATATACACAAGTAATGCTAAATGGACTGAGCAAGGAGCAGGTTTGTATTCACGTATACACACATATATGTAACAATAACAGTTAAAGGAAAGAGGGCATGAACTGAAATGGAGCAAGTATGTGAGAAACATGGGAGGGATTGGAAAGAGAAAAAAGAATGGGGAAAATAATACAATTATATTTTAAGTTTAAAAATAAAATTAAAAATTATATGTATGGGCTGGAGTTAAGAGCACTGACTGCTCTTCCAGGGGTCCTAAGTTCAATTCCCAGACCCACATGGTAGCTCACGACTCTCTATAACTCCAGTCCCAGGACAGCTGGCAGCCTCTTCTGACTTCTACAGGCAATAGTCACACATGTGGTATACAGGCAGACAAACAGGTAAAATACTTATACACACGGAAAGAGATAATTGCAAACACATGAATGTGTGTGCTTGTGAGTGTGCATGTACACATGTGGACAGGTGCCCTGGAGGCCAGAGGCAGCCCACTGGAGCTGCATGCTGATGCGCACGCTGGAAACCAAAGTCAGACCCTCCGAAAGAGCAGTGTATGCTCTAACAACTATGCCACACCTCCAGTCCCATGACAGAGTTTTTAAAAGTCTAATATATGTCTCTAAGATGATGATGAACAAATAATATGCAACTTTCAATTAAAGCAGGAATCCATTTTAGAGTAAGCATGAACTTACATGGATCTACTCTCCATGGGAAGTACAAAAAGACAAGATCTGAGTAAATTGGGATCATGGGAGAGGGTAGAAGGTGAGGGGAGAGGAAGGGAGGGGAGCAGAGAAAAATATAGAGGTCAATAAAAACAATTTTAAAATGATTAGAAAATTATACCCACCACCCAGAGCTATGTTTAAATATAGGGATAGGTTATTAGAAAAAAGAATAAGCATGAACTAAAACCACTTAATTGATGAACCTCAGCAATTAATATCTGAGGTCAGTTTTAAATGATATTGAATAGTTTCAAATATCTTGCCAGTTTTAAATAAAAGATATTGTTACTGTTTTTTTCCTTAGAAAAAGGTATGAGTCTCTCAAACACTAAATTTTCCACTCCTAACTTTTTATAAAAGAGAAGCCACTTTTAACCACTATGTTTAAATTACAGCAACTTCCAATGTGTTTGAGTCCTGTAGGTTTAGTTTACAACTAACAGAGATTATTAATGTTCTCTAAACTTGCAAATCATTTCTGGAAGGGAAACACACTGTATGTTATGATCTTTAAAAGATACAATGCCTCTTTTCCTTTCAAGAGTTTATAGTTCAGTGGGAGAGACAAGACTCAAATGAATAATAGCAGCACACCACCTTATGAACTGGGCTCCCAAGGGGCTTCCAGAGAACTGGAAGTGTTGGGAAGCACTCCTTAGAGAAGGTGACACTTGAGCTTTCTCAGGATTTGAAGATGTAGGGGAAGGAGAAGGAGGGGAGGTAGTGGACTACCTTTTTTTCTGGACTTTTTGCCTAGGAAATTTCCCAGCAAATTTCTCTTATATAGCAAAATTTTTTTTAAAAAAAGTAAATTGTGCAGGCAGATGAATACAGTAGTCATTCTGTGGAGCCTTCACCTTGGCCCTGGAGACCATTAAGATAAAATCCAGGTGATACTCTATGATGACTTGGGCCAAGCCAGCAGATGGAAGACATCACTGAGACAAGTCTATGCCAATGACAGGATGCCAGCATCCCTGTGAAAAATGAGGGGTGGGTCACAGGTCCATGTATTACGGCACATGATGGCTAGTGCCACTGGGGATGCTGTCAAGTGACTTGTATGGCTTTCAGAAACCCTTCTCCCTAGTTTCTTGTTATTGAGAGTGAGAAAAATACTATCTTGGGTTTGGAAAAGGAATTGACCTACAAAAGGATAGCAAGTGAAAGCTAGCTATTAAGAGAAAGCTGCATGGGAAATGGAAGAAACAGAAAAATGCGGTTTTCCTTCTTACTGAGCGATCAGAAGGTACAAGACTTGTTAGTGACAAGGGTTAAGAGCAGGGTGTTCTGTTCTGTGTCTATAAGCCAACCTTGAAACTATGCCCAGATCTGTAAGTTCAGGTCCTTAAGGCTATTTGAAACCAGCATTAAATCATTAGTGTGTGTAGGGGGAGGGTACAAAAAACAAACAAACAAAAAACCCTCTGTTTAGATGATTCCTCTCTAGCTGCACAGGGTTACATATTTTAACACTTGGCTCCTAGCTGGTGGCACTGTTTTAGAAGGCTGAGGGGATGTTTCAGACATGGGATCTAGGCTGCCAGGGACAGGCCCTGAAGATAGATCTGCCAGCTTGGGTTACATTCTAGCCTCTGCTTTCTCACCCACACCATGTGAAGTCCTGTCTCCCCACACTCCCACCATGGTGGATAATGAGGCCCCAGCTGCCATGTCTTCCTACCACAACAGACTATATCCTCTAAGCTGGGATCCCAAACAAATGTCTCCACCTTTAACGAGTTTGTGAGAAGAAGTCAATAACATACTGTCTGTACATTTACACCTATAGTGTTATAAAAGCTGCTGAAGTTTTCCAGACAGCAAACTGAAGGCAAGAAAAGAACATAAATACTAGCTGGGAGAGCAATCTAATAGAGACAAGGGTAAGCACTGGAGTTAGGAGACCTGGTTCTAAGTCTCAGCTCTGAAGAAACTTTGGTACACTTAAAGCTTTTCTTTTTCCCTTCAGAGGTATTCATTCCTGCCAAACTTCTCATAGGAGAAGTCAGAGATGAGCAAAAGGAACACAGTATGTAAGAAATGTTTAGCTTTTAAAAAAGTTGTTTTCCTTCTTACCATTAGGCAACAACAAAATAACAATTACAAATTGTTTGTGTAGAAACTGTGGTAATCTTATTGTTTTATTTCTAGTGTCTGGCCATGCTGAACTGTGAAAATTATTTATTAGATAATTGAAGGAATGAGTCCAGGTAAAACTATAGATCAAGCTCTTATAGAAGGTTGGAAGTAATCCAAAAGACGAAAGAAAGCCATACCATACCTCCTTAGTATATCATAGGCAACAGACTGAATTTATAATGTAAGTTTTATTATCTTGAAACCTCTGTGCACAGAGAGCTCGACAACCATTTAGACATACGGGTTTATGGTTCATGGTCTAAATGCTGAAGTAGACTCTAGGGAGGAAAAGCCTTTCCAGTGACTCTCTATCTAATTTTGAACCAGTTCACTTCTCCATGTCTCTTCCTTCCGATTTGAAAGTGCCCCACTCCAAATGAGTGTGTAAGATGAGAAATGGAAATCCCTCATTGATTTGTGATTCCTCAATGAAATTTTGGGGATACTGAGGATTAAACCTGCAATCTTGTACATATCAGACAAGGACCCTATCACTGAGCTACATTCTCAGTCCAACTCAATGAGTCCTTGATTCCAACACTATACAAAGACAGGTGAAGTCCAGCATGCTTCAGGAAAAGAAACAGTGAACAGACGTGAGCCCTGAAAACACTGTGACACTTTCGGAGGTTAAGAATCTGGGACGCTCAGGCCCTACTTGGAGGGCGCTGTATGAGGGGACATGGGGCTATGGCATGAGTCCCTTCTCCCTTCCCTTCAGCCCAAATTCTAATTTATTAATTAATCTTAGTTTCTCTTTTGTGTGTGTTTTTTTCTTGTGGGGGGTTTCTTTTTTTTTTTAACTGTTTTCTTATATGTAATTTTTTTTCTTTTTTTTTCCAGTTTATTTATTTTTTATTAAAAATTGCCATCTCCTCCCCTCCTCCTCCCCCTTCCCTCCCCTCCCCTCCACCCACACCCCCACTCCCTCCCTCTTGAGGCCAAACAGCCATCAGGGTTCTCTACACTATGTTGAGTCCAAGGTCCTCCCAACTCCCCCTAGGTCCAGGAAGGTGAGCAACCGAACTGACAAGGCTCACACAGAGCCCGTCCATGTCGTAGAGACCAAGCCCATCGCCACTGTCCTTGTGGGGGGTTTCTAGGCAGTTGTTTTGCCAACTCAAGATCAATAACCTTAAAGGATCTTGGGACTTTTATCTTTTCCTGTGTATTCATAACCACAGTCAGTGCATTTCTTTAGTGTGTCTTCACCTTCACCTCTTCTAACTTACTGTTTGTTGTGGTAGTGCATTTAAAACACAAAACAAACAAACAAAGCAGATCTGCATACATGTGTGTCTAAGTTCGTGTGTGTATGGGCTGCAAGTTAAGGTCAGGGATCAGTGCTGGGTGTCTTCTACACGATCCTGGGGACAGAATCTCACTGATCCCTGTGCGTTCAGGCTGGCTAGGCTGGCAAGTCAGTCAGCAAACTCTAGTGATCTTTTTATTTCTGCCCTCTCCCAGCACTGGGGGTATAGATCACCACACTGATGTGTTCGGCAATCTTTCTCCTCCCCCTGAAAGAATCAAAGCAATTTTATCACAGTGAAGTAGTTTTAAAGATCAGAAAGAAATACAGTCATAGTTGACAGTGGGGTCACATGAGCGAAGGTACCAGAGAGCCCCAGGTCATTGCTTAGGGCTTTCTTTCTTTTCTTTTTTCTTCTGGAGACAGGGTTTCTCTGTAGTTTTGGAGCCTGTCCTGGTCTTGAACTCACAAAAAAAAAAAAAAAAAAAAAAAAAAAAAAAAAAAAAAACCAAAAAAAAAAAAACACCTGTCTTTGCCTCCCAAGTGCTGGGATTAAAGGCATGCGTCACCACTGCCCAGCTGCTTATGGCTTTCTTAGTGGGGTCAACACAAACAGAAGACTCTCCCACATCACTCCTTCCTTTTGACCCCAAACCAGTTCAGGCCAGATCAGTCTTCCCACTCTCTACCTGGACATAAGTAGGGTAGCAGAAAATAAATGTCCTTAGCGGGAGAAGAAACTTGTTATTCTATTATTGTTCAAGATGGGGTGGGCGTGCAGCTATACTGACAGCAGGTTGTTAGGTGCACAGTTCAGAAAGGGTGTATGCGGACAGTCTGTGCAAATGAGTGTCATACCTAGGCTGCTAACTGCATTACCAGAAGAGGGTGTGTGCAGAGCCCAAAGCAAGCAGAGTCCTGACACTATTCTCTAAGCACGCGTGACTTAGTATTTCCTATGTGTCACAGTTAGATGGCATTTCACAGGGTGTTGTTTTAGTTGGGGTTTTTTGCTTGCTTATTTGTTTGTTTGTTTTTTGAGACAGAGTCTCATTATGAATTCCAGGCCACTAGAACTCACAGAGAACTGTCTGCCTCTGCCTTCTGAGTGCTGGGATTAAAGGCATGCACCACTATACCTAGTCTAAAAAACACTTCACAAGTTTTGCAGGTAGTACAGAGCATGGTACTGTCATTCAGTTTGAAATATTGAAAAGCTTGCACTGTAATTTAGTCCTTATGCTGGTAGTTTAGAAATGGGATTTAAAAATTATGAATTTAATATTTATTTTCTGTCACTTTATGATGGATTTCTTTTTAAAAATAATTTTTATTAATTCTTTGAGAATTTCATATAGTGAATTTTGATCATATTCAACTCCAACTCCTTATTTTAGCATTCCTCGAATCCCCTCCTTAACCCCTATCTTTATGTCCTTTTAAAACTTTTATTTAAAACTTTATTTTGAAAAATGTGAATAAAAAAAATCACACACCAAAAATTATCTAGATTCAAAATCTCAATGAACATCTATATAGTTAGAAGATCCATTCTGAATCTGTGGAACTTCACCTTGGATTTGACATGCTTACTATCAAACTTATTCTTATGCATCATTATCATCATCTGCCACCGAAATGAAAAAACCATGACATGTTAGAGCTAGAAAAACAACTGTCTTTGTTTCATCTTTTGTAACTTGTTAATTACCAGCCCTAAATTGTTCCTCATCCTCTAATATTTAAAATATTTTATTCCTTTTCTACATGCTATAATGTACTCCCTTGGACATCTATTTACAAATATATACACATTATTGGCTCTGTGTTGCATATGAGGGCAATCATGCAGTTCTTTTCTTTCTGAGATTGTATGACCTCACTTAACAGCACACATTCTAAGTCCATTCATTTTCATGCAAACTTTGTGATTACAATTTTCTCTAGAGCTGAACAGTATTCATACACACACACCAAAACCTCATTGCCCATACTCGATTGTTGATGGATAACCAGATGGATTCCGGTTGTTCGCCAAAGTGAGTAAAGGCTGGCTGTGTCAGTCCACGGCTGGGGTCCGGACCGAACAAAACGCGAGCCTGCACTGAGCACCGGCGTTCATCTTCCTTTGCTTCCTAAATGTGGATTTAATGCGATCAGCTGCTTCCATCTCCTGCCACGGTGCCTGACATGCATGCCTTCCCCAACATCATTAACTGTGTGCCCTTGAAATATAATGCAAAATAAGCCTTTCCCCTGTCAGGAAATGAAAAGAGCAACCAATACAGGGATGCGCCTTAGTCCTCAGCAACCTTCTGCTTCCATGTTCCTCTAACTTGTTTCATGGAAACAAGATTTAAAGCCCTTTTAAAACACAGAATGACTGACTTGGGGAGGGGACAAAGGCTGGGGGCAGCAACAGGAAGGAGGTAGCTATTACATATATGCTGAATGAAGACTGCATGCGCGGGCAGGAGGCTAAGGCACTGACTGATTTGAAGACTGCTGTATATACTGAGTTGGGGCTGATACTGTTAGCAGACTCTTTAAACTAAAATAGCCTGTGCAGTTCTGTAGCAGTCATGGGGGTAGGTTTGTTAAAAGGCTGTCTTAAGACCTCTAGACATCGCCCTTGGGTTCAGCCCCTCCAAAAGAGGTTTTCACCTGACCCATACGAAGGCATTACTGTCAGAGGTTGATTGTCGCTGTTACTCTGCCTGTCCTCATTTCAATAGCCACAGTTTGGTCTAGATAACTGCAAGGCAGGGGCAGTTAGAAGGAAGTCTATGGTAAGTTGGCATCACTGATGGGTCCTAACTCACACCCCCACCCTCAAGAATATCAGCTTGGACTCTGTAATCCCACTTCATGTGGCCCACAGGTTCCACTGTATCTTATTTGGTCATAGTGAATGCGGCACGTATGATTAACCCAACCTGTGAGCTCCTCCTCAGCCCTGCTGTGTGGCTCTTTGGGAAGCTTCTATTATTGCAGGAATAAAAGAAATAGAATGAGAAAAAGAAAGGGGACAGAACAGAAGGGGAAGGTGGCAGAGCCCTTCTGGGTGGCCACCTCTTAAGGGAAATCTATACTTGCTCATATAAATACTACACTAAGTTAGCCAAATCCTCAAATCATATTTGTGCACTTAAAATATCTTTATTTCCAAGTGAAGATGAAGCACAGATGGGGCCATCCATTTTATAACAAAATGAGAAAATCAACACTAAAGCAAACATTTCTGCTAGTCCATAAAAACATTTTTACTTTAATTGATACCAAATAGCATAGATACTTCCAAACCAAGAACACATCAAAGCAGTGAGCATGCTCTGCACGGCTGGAGAGTCTAGGAAGCATAGCTTGGGGGCAGAAGCCCACAATGGGCAGACAGCTCCTTCCCAATCACCATCGTGCCAGCTAAAGCACAACTTCTCACTGCCAACATCTTTTACCTGCGCATCTTCTCAGTATATTCCATCAGGACGTCACTCACTATTCAAGAGCAATGTATTTCCACTAGAAATGCTAACACAAATGGTCAAATTTAAATAAAAAGCCACTCAATTCGTGCAGAAAAACTACCATGTTGTACTCTCCTTAAACACAAGGAGCAAGTCTCATTCACCTCAGATGATGACCACACGTGGGAAATTCCATAACACTTTCCTCCCTAAGGAAGCTAGCATTATTAGGAGAAAAAAAACCATTCCTTCTGTTAAAACTATTGCTGATCCCCCCATATGGCTTGTTTGCCCCCAGGTTTTCTTTGAGATACCAGGCACCTTCCAGCTTTCAGCATCAGGGTTTGTCACTCATAAGGGCTTTTTTTTTTTTAATGTAAAGGAAGAGTTGCTCAGAGCTAGAGACAATTGTAGCCCTTCCAGGGCAGGAGCTAGCACAAGGCCTAATGCACAGAAGACATCAGTGAGTGTCTGTTGGATATGCAGATGGCTTAGCATGAACTCAAAATGCGGCTGGATGTAGCATGAATAATAAAAACCCAGAGGCAGATATTGGGGTTCAATCTGAAAACCCAGAAAAGTAAAGCAGCCAGCCACTAGAGAAGTCTCACCTCTACCAAGGCTGGGCAACCGTAGACGAAGCAGAGGAAGCAGCTCTCTCCCCTCATTTTATATTTCCTGTAGTGCTGGGATCAAAGACGTATGTATGACTCCCTAGTGCTGGGATTAAAGATGTGAGCCACAACCACCTGGATTTGTTTCTGCAGTGATCTTGTGTAGCCCAAGGTGGCCTTGAATTCAGAGATCCCTCTGCCTCTGTCTCCCAAATCCTGGGATTAAAGGTGTGCACCACCATTGCCTGACGTCTTAGTGGCTTAGCTTTGCCCTTCTGATCTTCAGGCAAGCTTTATTTATTAAGTCATATATAAAATACGACTATATTACTATATCTGGGTTTCAGACCTGCCCTTCTATAGCATGATGGAAGGCTCCAGACAGTGATGAAGTGAAAGGGGAATCAAGACTCCAGGACCCATTTCCATTCATCTTTGATTCAAATAAAAGGATAGAGAATGCTACAAAGCTCCATTAGATTTTTATCACATTGCTACCCGAAAGTACCTCTACCAATCACAGTGGGAGCCAGAACCTTCCAGATGCCCGGGAAACTCCATTACTCAGATGCTTAGAGCAGTGACAACTACTGATACTGCCAGGTGTGCAGCAGGAAGGACAGAAGGGATCCAATGAGATGGAAACTTTCAAACCGAAACCGCTGGGGTACAGGCAACTACAAGCAAGGAATGAAGAATGACAGATTCCAGTCTTCCAGATTTTTCCTACCGGTAAAAGTGGGAAAGCTATTCTGCTGGTCAAGCGAGCCTGAGCCGAGCACGCTCTACTGTTAAAAATAGCAGTGAATTAACTGTCAATCTAAAAATCTGACGGATATTACTCTGCTAGATTCCTTCAGTTCCCAGCTGGCTGTATTAAGAGGAGGACCTGTGCCCAATGAAGAAAAGCCACAGGCTTGCTTCCCTGCATGCTGGAAACTCAAGAGCTCCATACATGCATCCTCTCAAGCTGCTCACATCTTCTCAACCTCCAGGGCCCTTCTGCTTTGCTCACTGTTGCTTCTTGCTTACCCAGTCCATGAAACAATCTCAGAAGCTATTGACAAGAAAGAGCTGGTGCTGAGCTCAGCGTGGTGGCACGCACTTGTAACCTCAGCAATTGAAAAGGTGAGGACAGCCTGAGGTACACAGTAAGACCCTGTCTCAGAAAACTGGGAAGAAGGGCTGGGAAAATGGTCTAGCTCTGAAGTGCCCTGGGCAGTGTCCTTGCTTTCCTGACAGGCACAGACAGGGTGATTAAAGAGGACCCCCCCAGCCCCATTGTCTATAATTTCATATAGCTCACCATCTGTCACGGTGACAAGGCAAGCTCCTTTCCTGAAAGTCTGCTGGCAATTTGCAAATGAGCAGCAACAATTTACAAACAGAGAGAGAGAGAGAGAGAGAGAGAGAGAGAGAGAGAGAGAGAGAGAGAGAGAGAGAGAGAGAGAGAGAGAGAGAGAGAAATACAAGTGCATTTTTATGTTAATACAAATTTCATTATTTTCTTCTTTCTGGGTCATATTAGTGATAGTGAGTATTAAAGTACTTAAAACTGTACTGAAGTTTACTATGTAATTCAGGCTAGCCTCAAACTCATGGAGACTCATATCTGTCTCCCTAGCTGTAGAACTAAAGGTGTGTGCCACCATGCCTGGCAAGTTTTCAAGTTTTCAGAAAAATGTATGAAAGAAATGCTTAAAAGTTTTATGTACTAACCTTTTTTTTTTGTCAAATCAGACAAAACTACTATGTGTTATTGATTTTTAAAAGCACACCCCAGCATAGCTAGGTTTCACAGCATAGCTCTTTGTGAGTCATACTATATTATTTAGGCCTGGATGGTAGATGTTCCCTGCCTTACAAACAGGGACCACCATCGTTTCCTTTCTGTGAGTCTCTACTGGTCTCCACCTCTGTAACACGGATGGGCCCTGGGGGAAAGAAAGAAGGGCGGGGAGGAGAGGGAGGAAGGGATGATGGCAGGAGGAGGAGGCTCCTCACACATCCTCTTTTCCTGGTCAGGCATTCTGTGAGTTACTACAAAGGGGAAAGTAACTGCACGGCTCTTTTCAAGTTTGGGGAAAAGACTTTTCTCTGAATTCTTCTACGATTGAGTTGCTTATAAAATGTCTCCAGCATCTGGAGAGTTTGTAGGCCAGAGTACAGTAAGCTGGCAAATAGCAAGGGAAATAGAGGTGAGAAGGTACGTGATTTCTAGAACTGCTCCATTGAGGGCTGTGTGCAGCACATGCTGGACACTTACTGTGAGATCCTCTGGGCTGAGATTTTTTTAAAAGGCAGCAGTTTTTAATACTTTGTTCTCATACAAAAAGAAAGTTCTTAGTAACAAGAAAGAGCCCAATTATTTTTGGCTTAAGCAAATATCAAACATTTCTGAGCTATAAAATTTTTCTTCTGATGTGGTGTGTGTATGTGTGTGTGTGTGTGGAAGGAAAAATCATTCTGTGATTTCACACTTTCCCTATTAGGAAGAATCTGGAAAAGTTTAACACCAATTTTCATCTTTGGAAAAATCCTACCAAAAGAATTCAAACCCAAGAGTGCACACATTGTGTTTCATTAATGTTATTTTTCTCACTCTGTCCAGCCCTGGGGAGTACCACAACCTATTCAACTGCCCTAATGGAGTTAATGAGAATGAACAGAAAGACCCCATAAGATTTTCTTACATGCCCCTTTGGAATATCTTGTGCCTGTGCTCTATTTTAGAGGCCTACTCCTCAACAATAAAATGTACTCATCCTGACTTTATTAATTCACAAACAATAGCACAGTCTAAATGGAATTCAGTAGCTGTACTTGGAAAACTTCAGCACTGTGATAGGTCTTTATAACTTTGGAACATACCAAGGTGAGATACATGTGAACATAAATGATAATGACAGGTACTTAAAGGCAGGTCAGTGGAGAGATAATAAGCTTTTCAATTAATGGTGCTGATATGATTGGAAATGAATAATCAAAAGGAACTAAATCTTAAATGATACCTTGCATAAAAATTAACTAAATGGGAAATAGACTTGAGTATAAAAGTTTAAATTAAATTTTAAAGAAGAAACTAGAAGGGAATGTTTTTGAGGCTTCATGTTAGGCAAAGATAATTTAGATATGACACCAAATTTATATTCTGTCTAAAAATAATAGTTTTATCATCAAAGTTTAAAGCTTTTGATTTGTAAAGAGAATTGAAAGAACAAAATGACAATCACAGCCTGAAAGAAAATATTAAAAAAAAATCAATGCCAGATAATGTAATGGTATCCACAAGTTATAAATAATTCTCAAAACAAATTACAGATAATTCTCAAAACTCAGTAATAAGAGAACAACCGAAAAAGGAAATAAGACTTGAACATACATGCTAGTTAAAATGTGTGCCAGTGCAAATAAATATGTGAAGAGAGACTCAACATCATCCGTTACTATGTAAACACATACTAAAACAATAATGATACTATTGGACATCTATAAAAATGTTAAAAAAACAAAAACAAAGCAAGATGAAAACCCTGACAATGCCAGATGTGGTTGAGAAATTCAGAAGTGGAGCCATCACACAGACAGACACAGACACTTCGGGGCTATTGGCAGGTTTTATAATAGGCCCTGTCTTAAAGACAATCAGCTAATCAATCAACAAATCACTAAAGGTGGATAAGGAATAAAGAATGACATCAGAGCTTGTCTCCTGATCACAATAAGTATGCATGTATTTGTGCATGTGCACTCCTGCACGCACACAAGCATGTACACACAAATATGTGGACATATATATTAGTAATAATATGGGAAAATATGGATAAATATACCACAGAATAGGAAGGGATTTTTTTCTAAGAAGCTGGATGTTAGGGATTTTATTTTTTATGACTTATCTGTAATAATAATGAAGCCCAAATTGCTTTCATAACAAAAAGTATGATGTAATATATGTCAAACTAAAAGACATGCATGTATTTTCCAATTAAAGCAAAAAATTAAATTATTTAATGTTAAACACTTAAAAATGGGTTTTAGCAATAATTTGACACAGAAGACTGACTTTGACTTAGGGTCAGATTTGAGAGTGAGGCTGGGTGTGTTCCCTTATATGCTAGCATTTGCATGTCATTTATGAATCCAGTCCAGCAAGCACATTATAGAGGAATTTGAGGTGGCCAATCAGTAAGTGCCTGCCAAGTTAAAAAGGATGTTCTTCTATTACCAGTGCAATAATGGGACATTTTACACAAGAATCCTTATGTGTAGATTAAAAGAAAGTTTAAGAAAGCCTATATTTTAGAAGTTAATGAATGAAAACAAGTTAATTTTTATTTCAGAGCAAATCAAATATGGGATTATAACAGTAAAGAAGGCACAATGCATTAAAATACTACACTAATCATTAAAAGTTATCTACCAAAAATTTTTTGACATCATGAAATCCTAACAATATGCTGAAAGACTGGAAACTAAAAATATAAAATAATGTTCTACACAGCAAATGAAAAATGCAAACCAGTGTGAAACACGCCTGTAAGCATGGCTCAAGGAAAGGCTCAGCCTCTAGAAGCCTCCAGTTTTACACTAGGCTATCTTTTCACAGAGAAATGTCTGCTCACTGTAAAGCCACACATGTCCACTGTAGGCCAGGCTAAGGGAAAAGATCTGGGACAAACATGACAACAATCCAGCAGGAGAATGTCACAGCCCAAGTAAACCTTGGGAAATACAGATCTTGGATATTTTCTTGGAACATTACACCTCACTGTAAGCCAGAATATAGAAATTTTATGAAGATTGCATTCAGTGAAAATAAAATGATTTTTGCCATGAATTTCTGAAAGAGTGCTGGCCAACATTAGACTGTAAATGTAATACTTTTTGAAAATTAATTGGAAACATAAACTGACTCTAGAAGAACCGCATGGTTCCCAGAATTTTCCTTAATAAGAACAATATGTGGAGAAGATACTTCTGAAAAGAAAATGAATACAAGTCTAGAAAAGCAGGATTTTCTGATTCACTAAGGTATTGACTGGCACCCACTGGAGTCTCTATCTGTGCCATAGGCACATCCTTTCATGAACTGAAGAGGATGGCACCGAGCAGCCGTCTCCATAGATGACTTCGTCTTACCCTGGCTCAGCCTCGACTGTAAAGGCAACAGCATTTTCTCAGATATTTTTCAGATTGATAATTGGGCTCCTGTATATTACTTTACAGATGTTCAAGCATTGTCAGAAGGGCTCATTCTCAGCCACTCTCACTGTAACAATCTGGTTTTGATGAAAAGTAGATTTTCAAGGAGAGTTTGCATAGCAGTGAAGCCTCTGCTGATGTTGTGAGCTCTCCCACTTGGAATTCACTGCATGCATGATAGGACAGTGAGAAATACACACACACACACACACACTATATGTTTCAAGGGTAACTGCAAGAGTATTGGGTGAGGATGATAACAGCAAGATGATAATACCACATACACACGCAGACACACACACACACACACACACACACACATAAACACACACCACACATTCTCCCCATGTACTCCACAGGCACACTCACCACATATACACACATACCACACATTCTCCCCATTATCCCCCCATGCACACACACCACATACACGTGCACTTGCACACACACACATCCCCCTATGCACTTCCCCCACATGTGCAATGCACCCCCACCCACCATTTTAATGGTAAGGGGAAATCCTATAGATTCTCAAGGTACTGTGATTGAAATTCAACTATTTTTCCTTCTATACCTTAACTGCATAAGAAGGGGTTCCTTCAAACCAATTTAATTTCCTAGAATGCAATGAAGTAAAAAATACAATAGCATGACCTGTGACTCTCTAGTTTCATTCCGAGAGTTCTGCAGCTCTTGAGAAGTATATCGATACAGAAAACACAGAAATATACTGGCTGCTTTGGTCTAGGATATGACTGAAAATATGTCTGCGAGGGTTTGAAGCTGCAGGATGCTCAACACCTCTGGTTTTCAGGTCTCTGATCTTCTGTTTCCCCTCCCACCTCCTGGCAGTGTCATGTTCATGGCCCCCACATGGCCAGTGGCTGTCCTTGTTTAGTCTGAAGTCTTAGTAATGCTGAGAAGAGTTCTACCAGCAGTGAAATGAGAACTAACCTTGAAAGCGGTTGAAAAATTCTAAAATTATTGATATAAAATCTTTTGCAACCTAGACAAAGCCCTTGCTAAATTAGACAACTGCACAGGTTTTAGATGTTTGCTCGCTTTCCTATGTGGGAAGTGGGGTGCAGAAAACCATGGGGACTATTTAATCCATAAGTCGGCTACCAGACATATGCTCTGCGTATTTTCATAAAGACTTTTATTATGTTGGTCCTTAACCAGCATATTCATGCCAGATGGGTGAACTGGAATATAAAACACATTTCAGAAAAAGCTATTATTGGGTCAGTAGTATGCTAATTAAAAGGGCTTATGCAACCATCTGTGAGACCCCCAATGGCAAAGGCTTATTTCTAGACCTTCAGTGTGGCTGCACCCTATATTACCTATTATATGTAGGGGTGCCTGAGAAATTACCATTGTTGGTACTGGGGAAAAGAGGGTGGCAAATCTGCTCCGTTCACAATGTGTTTTAGGCTTGGAAGGGATTTGCAATCATTGCATGACTTGGTAGACTCAGCTTTATGGTCAAATTTCTGTAACAATTCTCTGCAAGTTACATCACTACCTTGCTACATTTATAGATTTATCACCCGTGAGCACAGTAAAATAGCATTTAAATAAGGAGATAAAACATGGTGTGAACCATCAAGAGAGTAGTTTGTATACCCAAGTACCAAAGTTGAGGGCAGTATAAGAATAGCATTGGGTGAGGACACAGGCAACAAATGAACCCCATTGTTGCTGCCTCTGTGCCTGTAGGTGAGGGATAGTTTGATGTTGGCCTCAGGAAATACATGAACAGATGCTTCAAATACTTATTCACATTGTAGGTACTAAGAGTTTGCTCTTTATCCAGCCCTATTTTCTAGGGCTTACAGGCTCTTTATTTTATCATTTGTTATCCCTATTAATTTTATTTTTATATTTGTCCTTATTTTAAAAATTAATTTATTTTTTAAAAAACTTTTTCTCATTTCACATACCAATCCCAGTTCCCACTCCCTCCCCTTCCCTCCCATTCCCTTCCCATTTCTCCCCATCCAGCCCCCATCCACTCCTCAGAGACTTCCCATGGGAAGTCAACAAAGTCTAGCACGTTGCTCTGAGACAGGACCAAGGCCCTCCCCACTATATCTACTGAGCAAGGTATCTCTCCAAAGAGAATGGGTTCCAAAAAGCCAATACAAGCAGTAGGGATAAATCCTGCTCTTACTACTAGTGGCCCCACAGACTACCCCAGGCATATAACTGTCACCTACAGTTAGAGGTCTAGTTTTGTCCTGTGCTGGTTCCTTTGCTATCAGGCCAGAATTGGTGGGCTTTCATTAGCTCAGGTAAGCTGTTTCAGTGGGTGTTCCCATCATGGCCTTGACCCCTCTGCTCATATTCTCACTCCTCCCACTCTTCAACTGGGCTTTGGGAGCTCAGCCCAGTATTCTGCTATGGATCTCAGCCTCTGCTTCCATCAGTTTCTGGATGAAGGATCTATGGCTTGTCCTCCATTTTAGTACAACAATGTGGCACATAAATATTTCACTTTGTTAAGACAAGTGGAGGGACAAAAAGGCTCTGTTGTGGAGATAAAGCAGTATCAGGTACATTCAGGAGTCAAGAGCTAGTCTTGGGGGTCAGAATCAAACATATCCAGCTCTGCTGGGCTGACAAAGCCATTCTTGATGGAGACACTTAGATGATTTTCTTCCCACTCTGTGTGTTATGGAAGCTCTAATTCCCCAGCCCGGATCTGGAAATACATAAACTCACTGCTCTGGCCTCAAGAATTCAGTGTCACAGACGTTCATTTCTATGTGGGAAACACACGGCTTCTTAAAACGTCAAATCCCATGCGCTCACAATTCGAGACCTTCATTTCTGTGGCTAAACTCAGCGAAAGCTAAACAGTGGGGCTGGATCTTGGGTCTGACTCATCTTGGTCCAATAAGCCATGCTCTTCAGCTTTCTTGAATCGAGAGGGAAGAGAAATGAACACTAGGCTTCCCTGAAACTAGGATTTTAAGGCAAGACCCAATATCTAAATAAGGAAAGTAATATGTCCAGAAAAACATACATAGAAAAGTTCTGGCTTCAGATAAACACCCTGTAAAAACACCTTTATTTATGAAGTCAGTTTCACCTTTATTTTGTCCCAGTCCTCTTTCCCTAGCAGAATGTTTTGATTTTATCCCACGTTCCTCTATTCGTGCAAATTCTATGTTCCTCCAAACAGGGCCAACAGGGGCCCTCAGTCACTCCGCTGACCTCCGTTCTCAGAGCAGCCGCCTAGGCTTCCTTTAGGGATTCAATGCTTGCTATCAAAATGAGACCCCTGGTTTGTCACAGCGAGAGGATGGGGCTTCCTCCAGCTTTTGGTCATCTGGATATCATAAGTTAGAACAGTTGTGGGGCCACAGGGACCCTTTCTGAAAGAAACCTGATCACTTCACCATTTGTAACCAAGGCAGCATACGTGACTATCAACAAACACTATGATATCATGCATTAGCCCAGTGACTTGTTGTTAAATAAGGGAAGGCGGCTAGGGAACCACCTCAGTAGGACTTCAAAACGCTGGCGGCAGCCGCTGATCAGATGAAACCAAGCAAGGCACCATGAGGAGCCATCAAACGAAGCCCCCGTCAGTGAAGAGTGAAGTCAGAGGGATGGCTTCCAGCCAAAGGAGCTCAGGAAGCAGATGGCAGCCAAATTAAAGTGTCACGATTAGGCTAGAGATCTCAGGTGGCTGTCAACTGGCAAATATAAATGCATCAGGAGGACTGAGCGTTGAGAGAAGAAGCCAGCCATGCACAGCTCTAAATGACTGCTGCCGAACTCCATGCCTGTGTAAATAAAAATTAAGTCAAACAGAAAACGAAACTATAATAAGCATCTGGGAGAAAATGCCTAGCTAATTATAACAGAACACAAGGACTGGGGCAGGAGAAGGATGTCACTGCACTGAGCCTTACCGTGCTGAATAAACAAAAAGCAATGAGCACAGCACCATTATTTTTAGTATCCTTCCATGTTTGAATATTACATATATTATATATGCACAAAATAAAATAAAAAAAGAAAAGGCTTTCTTAGGGCACATGCCCAAATTTTCAGTGGTAATTTGGAGTGAAAAGGAATCATTTGGGTCCTTTTACATTATTTATGCTTCTTAAAACTTGAATTTCTTTTGAAAATACTTCAAAAAAAGAGAATTGAGACATATTCCAAAATGATAAAAATTTCCAAAAACATTTGCAAAGCACAGAATGTCTCTTATTTTTGGACACTGACATTCTGATTACATACACTGTATTTGATAAGCAAAATATTTCAAAATAAATTAAAGTGGCAGTTCTGTCCACTTTGAGAAAGGAATCACCCTTGTCTGTCTTCAAGAAGCACAGTTAGTGGACAGCCCCCAAGGGTCAAGTCATGGCACCATCCTCAGCTTCTGAGCCCTGGTCACAGTCCCTCAGAGTGCCAGCCAATGGCTAAGACAGGGGAAATGCTAGTCTTGTGCATTTCCTCCAAACCCAGGCTCCCCAGCAGGCCACTCTCCCTCCTTCACTGTGCCTGGGGCTTCTCCTTTCTTGGAGTCTATCAGCATGGAGGCTCTCCCTTCATCCCAATCCTGGTTTTGTACTGTCTTGTCCCAGGGGTCAGAATGATGTCACAGGAGAAGGATCTCTCCCCCTTTACCATCAAGACCCTAAGGAAGTTCTTGTTCTGTCCCGGTACACTCCCTAGGGACCCAAGCAACACAGACAAAGGTCTTTGGATGTCTCCACATGCCACAAGCCCTCTTCCTCCTCTAGCCTCTGATCTCCGCCTCCACCCTGGAAGTTAGTGATTAATTCCTTCAGTATAGCAAGAGTGGTAGAAAAAGTCTTAGCCTTACTTTTCCTTCTTGAATATAAAGCTTTTTCCAACTTTAACAAAACGCCCTCAGGGACTCTGCACACCTAGGACTAATATCGCAAGGGACTATTGTATATGCCGCTAGTCTGGCTGCCCATACTGAGTCTATTATGAGTTCAGGGTTATTTCTTACTGCTGTGCTTTCCTTTTTGACAGCTCAGAAGATGTGCTCAACCAACTCACCCTAACACCCACCTCTGCTTCCTGAAGAACAAGTGTTGCCTCGGGTCTGTGGTAAACCTGTTACCCCACAACTTATAGCCCCAAATACTTGACCAGTAATAGGCTACACATAAACAACGCCATGCAATAAGAGGTCAAATAATATGCCTGTTGTCTGCGTCAGAGGACAACAGCAGGAATAGCCTGTGCTCTTGCGGTAGTGTGAAAGCTCAACCACACCTCACAGAAGAAGCACGTGCCCCACAAATACTTACCGTTCCGAGGTTTACAAGGCCATGGCTTGTCATTGACCGCAGCTCCTCCCCTGGGCATCATTACCTTTTGTTTTATACGGTGGCCTTTCACTCACTGGCATTCAGTGAAATATAATAGTGGTATTTGCTTTTCTAGCCCATGGGACCTTGTGAGTAAGAACACTTATCAACGCAATTTGTTACTTGTAATTCGCCATCACATGCAGATAATATGTTTCTTAACAGACATGAAATCCAGTTTTCAAAACATAATTTGGGGCCGGCAAGATCACCCTGTGGGTAGAGCACTTGTTGTGCAAGGCTGACAATTTGAATTTAATCGCTGGGATCCATGTATAGGTGGGAGGAGAGAACCAACTCAAGGAGTTATTCCCTGACCTTGACACATGTACCATGGCAACCATGTATATACCTGCACATCACACAAACACATGAACTTGTCATATATACACAAGTATATGTCAATAAATAATAAACCATCAAAGTTTCATTTGGATGGTTTGTAGCATTACTATGTATCCAGAATATACTCACTTTCTGCATGATGAAACAAACTTAGAATTACATTATTTCTAAAATTTTCTTATAAAACTAGATGGCTTCTTATATTCTGCCAAACAACCTATTATTCTTTGTGAACACAGCACATATATAGTGAATGTTCCAAATGTTTATTGGGTGACCACATAAATTAATGTTTTTATACTTTGTTTACTGAACTTGGAAGGTCATACTAGTTTGTATCTAACTTAAGTTCCATTAACTAAGAAAGATGTTAATATGCTCTGAGATGTTCTCATAGTTATCTAACTTCTTAAAATACAAATGTTTACTAACTACCCAAAGAATGTTTAAAAAATCCACAGCTGTTTAGAGCTGGGGTGTCTCTCAGAGGTCATTTAGTGGACCACTACATTTTAAAGATGAGCAAAAATGTAACACCCCAATCCGAAGTTCACCCAGCCACTAGGCGGGCAAATAGGCCCCTTGATTTCCACTGCAGTTTGTACTTTTCTCCTATAAAGAGGCTAAGGATCCATCCACAGTTAAAACAGTTTTAGTAGCCAAGCCCTGGTGGTGCACACCTTTAATCCCAGCACTCGGGAGGCAGAGGCATGCGGATCTCTGTGAGTTCAAGGCCAGACTGGTCTACAGAGCAAGTTCCAGGAAGGGCCACAAAGCTACACAGAGAAACCATCTCTAAAAAACAAAAGCAAAAAATAGTTTTATAGCAGCTTTATTTGTAATAGAACCTGGAAACAAACTAGATGTCCCTCAAGGAATGGATGTGGTACATTTACACAATGGAGTATTACTCAGCTGTTAAAAACAATGGCATCTTGACATTTGCAGGCAAATGGATGGAACTAGAAGAAATCATTCTGAGTGATGCAACCTCAACCCAGAAAGAAAAAGATGGTATGTACTCACTTATAAGTGAATACTGGCTGTAAAATAAAAGATAACTATGCTACAATCTACAGTCCCAGAGAGACTAGGTAGCAAGGAAGGTTCATGGGGGGACACCCGGATCTCTATGGGAAGAGGAAATGGAAGAGATTTCACGAGTGGATTGTGAGCAGGTGGGAATGGGACCATGAATCAGGTTGGGAGGGACGGAGGGGAGAGTACTGAAAGAGACTACTGGAAAGGGAGGCACCTCGGGGTCAGGCAGAAACCTGGCACAAGGGAATCTCACAGGAATCTTCAAAGATGACCACAGTCAAGACTCCTGGCCATGGCAGTTATGGAGTCTGAACTCTCCATCTTCTGTGACCAGGCAAAACTTCAAGGGGAGGGACTGGGACACCAACCCAGCCACATAAACTTCGACCTACAGTCTGTCCTGCCTTTTGGATGTGCTGAGGGTAAGGGGTGAACTAGAGATTGAGAGAGGCCAATGTGGTCTAACCTAAAACCCATGTTAGGAGAATAAGCCCACTCCTGACACTGCCCAGAGCACTAATGGCTAGACAAGTCAGAGACCCAGAATAGGACCAAACATATACTGGTGCAATAGTGGCACAAGTGTTACAGGAGTGACCAAACACTTTCTGATTGGCTTGAGGCCTACTTCATGAGATGGAACTCATACTTGACACTGCCGAGGTGGTCAGGATCCTGAGACCATGCAGATCGTGGGTCCAGGGGAAAACCTATTACTATTACTCTGCTAAAGCAATAAAATAATTCCTAATAACATACTGCTATATCCATAGATCAATGCCTAACTAAACCCACGTCAGAGAAGCTTCTTTCCTGAAGTAGCAGGAAATTAACACAGAGACCCATAACTGGATAATATGCAGAGAGTGAGAGATTATGAAGTACTCAGTACTTAATAGAAGGTTGTTGTTTGTATCAAATTCCTTCTCTTCAGGTTCAAGTATCCACCCAGAAAATAGAAAGATTATAAGAGCCAGAGAGGATGGGTCACTCCCCAGAACAGTGTCTTCTAGATTCAACAGTACTGATACATAAATGAACTCAGAGACTATGGCAGCATGCACGGGGCCTGCACAGGTTCAAGTCAAACAAGGTTCTAGCACTGAGAGGCAGAAGTGGACATGGGCTCTCAACCCTGGCCAAGAAGCTCTTTCCAATAAAGTCTCAATGGACCTATTAACCACACTTCCGGGCAGTCCCAGCCTCAGGAGTAGATGGCCAACACAAAATGAACTCAATGCTTTTTTGTTAACTTTTTTTCATTTTGTTTAATTTTGGATTTTTTTTGTCTTATTGGTATTTTTGCTTCTTTATTTTCATTTTTGTTTTGTGGATTTTTGTGTTTCTTGTTTTTTGTTTCTTTCTTTCTTTTTTAAACAAGAGAGAAAAAGGAACATAAAGTTGGATGAGTATGAAGGTAAGAAAGATCTGGATGGAAATGGGGGAGGGGAAGGCATGATCACAATATACTGTATGAAAAACTTCAATAAAAAGGACATTCATCTTAGAAGTTATTTTTCAGTTTGAATCAGGTAAAGACTGAAAATTAGAAACTATGCACAATAGACTAAGTCTAATAGAATGGTGTGCCTGACCTCAAACCTAGCCTGTTTAATTGGACACAAAAGTGTCATGGGTTCATTTCCACATGGAAAGCATTTTCTTCCGGGAAACAAACTCAACCTGTGGGCCGGATTTGTCAGAAAGGGACAATGGCCTGAACATGATGCTAAGTTCTGTCCAGTGCTGCCACTGGTAAGTGTGAACAGCGGAACCCTGGCAGGTATACTCAGGCCTTCACGGGGGTGCCTGAGAAGGAATGCTCAGTGATCCTGGGCCCAGATTATCAGCAGTAACAGCAGCAACGCAATTATGACAAGCATACATACATATGCACATACAACATGCCACGCTCTGGGCTATGCACTCTCCACAGCTGGAACATGAACACAGGCAGCTGAGTATATTCCACAAGTCCTTCCCAAGACTGAGACTTTCTGCTATGCATGGGGACCAGGCTTGAGATGGCCCTCCCCTCTATTGGCTATGGGCAGCTAATGTTTTCCATGAGGTGGGGATTGTCCTTTCTTCAGTGGTTGCCCACTGGTAAGTTTCCCATGCTCCAGCAAATAACTGCCTGCCTGTGCTTCTGTAAGCAACTCTAATTAAATTCAATATGTTAACAAAAAAAAAATACAAGGAAGTAGGAGGGTGGGAGAAGGGGGTCAGCAGGAGTGGGAGGGAGGGGAAAAAATAGAATGCAAAATGCAATTCCCGGGCCAAATGCCCTGCCTAGTAGTGGGTAATGGGTTACTTCACTGAAACATTTTCTTTCAGCTCTCTGAAATTTTCCTTTAGGATTTTAAATTTTTAAAAATCATTCTTCAGTTGATGTGAATTCTTTTGGACATTCATTCACTCAGCGAATATTTATTTACTTCTTCTATAGTTTATAGTGGACAGAAATGAAAACTTCAAAGTTGCTCAGACACGTGGACCTACGTACAACATGCCCTGTGCGCACAGCTGTAGAATGAGGGAAGCCATGGTTTCTAAGTCTGGGTTTAGTACTGTTTCCATGGACACTTCTGAAAAAGAACACAGCTCATCAAGGTCCTTCTGAGTACTGAAAAGAATCTCGATTTTCCTTTTCAATATGGGAATCTGACCCACGGTCTTGCACACGTCACTCAAGTGCCCTAGTACTGAGTGACATGCCCAGCCCTGAGAAGTAAGATCATAGAGGAGACATCTTATCCCCCCGATAATGCAGGAGAAGCGGGGCGCTGATTAAATGTTTTCAGAATGACATAAGTGCAGAGGCACTGTGTCCTATTAGCTCTGATGAAGTGGCAGCCCAACTTCACTGCCACAGTCCGGCTAACCAGCTGATGTGATTAACTGAACCAAGCAGATAGCACAGAGGCCATAAGGAACACTTCACCATGACAAAGAACACATAACTGGATTTTTAAAAACATTCTGTTTCAACAGCATAGATAGCATTTCTGTCTGGAACTGAAAAGACACTAGTACATTACAGCCCGGGAGCTTTGCACATAGTGTGGGAGGCTACAGGGGGAGAGCAGAACTCAGGGGAAAAGCTGTGTGGCCTCACATCTACTCTCTACCTTGAAGCTGGGCTTTTATAAAAGATGGGGACAACTGTGTCGTGGCTGAGCTGACAAACCTCAATAGTTTTGTACCCTAATTCTTTTATTTCTGTGGCCTAGCAGACCATGGCCATCTGTAACCCAGACCCAAGAAGATGAACATGGTATGTACTCACTCATAAGTGGATTCTAGCCATAAATAAAGGACATAGAGCCTAGAATTCATGATCCTAGAGAAGCTAAATAAGAAGGTGAACACAAAGAAAAACATATTGTTATCTTCCTGGATATTGGAAATTCACAAAATTGCCGGGCTGGGGTTGGGAGCACGGGGGAGGGGGTGAAGTGGGGTTAAGGGGAGATGGGGGAGAGAAGGGAGAAGGAAAGGATGGGCAGAGCTTGAGGGAATGGGATGGTTGGGATGAAGGAGGGGTGGATGTGGGAGCAGGGAAGTATATATCTTAATTACAGGAGCCATTTTAGGGTTGGCAAAAGACTTGACTCTAGAGGGGTTCCCAGGTGTCCAAGGAGATGTCCCCAGCTTGTTCCTTGGGCAGCAGAGGAAAGGGTACCTGAACTGGCCTTGTCCTATAGCCACACTGATGATTATCTTGCATATTACCATAGAACCTTCATCTGGTGATGGATGGAGATAGAGACACAGACCCACATTGGAGCACTGGACTGAGCTCCCAAGATCCTAATGAGGAGCAGAAAAAGGGAGAACATGAGCAAGGAAGTCAGGACCACGAGGGGTGCGTTCACCCACTGAGACGGGGGGGCGGGGGGGAAAGGGGGACAGATCTAATGGGAAATCACCAAGGCCAATTGGAATAGGACTGATGGAGCATGTGATCAAACCGGACTCTTTGAATGTGGCTGATGGTGGAGGCTAACTGAGAAGCCAAGGACAATGGCGCTGGGCTTTGATTCTACTGCGTGGACGGGCTCTGTGGGAGCCTTGTCAGTTTGGATGCTCACCTTCCTGAACCTGGGGGGAGTTGGGAGGACCTTGGACTTCCTATAGTGTAGGGAACCCTGACTGCTCTTTGGCCTGGAGAGGGAGGGAATAGGGGTGTGGGTGGAGGGGAGGGGAGGGAAGTGGGAGGAGGGGAGGAGATGGAAAGTTTTAATAAAAAAATAAAAAATAAATATTAATTTAAAAAAAGAAAAAAATTTTAAAAAAGATTTATTTATCTTATGTACGAGGGCTCTATCTGAATGTACAGCATTATGCCAAAAGAGGGCATCAGATCCCACTATAGATGGCTATGCAGCACCATAAGGTTGCTGAGAACTTAGGACCTCTAAAGAGCAGTTTTTAACCTCTGAGTCATCTTTCCAGCCCCTCATTGGAGGATTTTCACTTGCAGGTGTAGTGTGTAAGCCAGGACATGAACAGCCGAAGCAATAATAAAAGTCAATTACAGTACCTAGATGTTGTGGGAACATGTGTACACTGTGAACATGTGTCTCTGCTCTTCTGACTGGTTTAATAAAGAGAGGACTGGCCAATAGCTAGGGAGGAGATGTTAAATGGGACTTCTGGGCAGAGAGAGAGAACTCAGGATGAATCTAGGCCCCGGAGGGAGACGCTAGTGAGAAGTGAAGAGAGTCAGACATACAGAATGGAGGAGAGGTAAAGAACCACGTGGCAGAACATTTTATATATATATATATATATATATATATATATGTATGTATATGTGTGTGTGTTTGTGTGTGTGTGTGTGTGTTATAAGAGCTAGTTGGGAACAAGCCTACGCTAAAGGCAAGCTTTCCTAATTAATAATGAGTCTCTGTGTCGTTACTGGGAAGCTGCAGTCCCAAAGACAGTCTGACAAGAAAGTCAGGTTGCACCTAATACTTCTTCAGCACTTCCTGCTGATGAGGCAATTTGGAGCCATTATCCAACTTCACCTTCACAGCTGCTCCCCCAGGGACTGCCATCATTCATTTTACATGTGAGGAAACTGATGTTCCAAAGGGTACCATGACAGAAGTCTCAACCACAGGATGCGGCAGTGTTCAGATCCCAAGCTGGGTCTGTGACATTGCCGAGCCTGACCATGACCAGATTCTAACCCAGGCCTATGAGACTCGAGAGCCTGAGGCAGTGAGACTGGGACCAATCAAAGTCCCAAAGACCTCCTCGGAAACTCATGCCATAGGGGAGAGAGGCAGAAAGGCACTCTGGGCTGGCCTCTCTGGGTCTACCCTTCAGCATGTCAACTTCATAGCTGCTTGGGGCTGTTCTAGGAAAAGAGGAGCTGCTGGTGCTAGGGGTTTGAAAAACAGCCTCAAACAGGCCTAATACAAGGACATATGGTACTGTGTGGTGGTTGTGGTGATTTCCTGTAAGATATTCATCATCATCCACTAAAATGAATAGAACCACCCAGAACCCACAGGCTAACAGATCTGAAAAAATAGCTAAAACAGCTACCATAGCTTAGAGAGAAAGAAAGGGAGGGAGGGACAGGGAAAGGGAGGAAGAGAGAGCAAAGAAGAAAGAGAGAAAGAGAAGGGAGGGACGGAGGAAGTGTGCCAGGTCTCACCAGCCTATTGACAGACATATAAGTCCAGCAGCAACCTCCAACAAACACGTTGTGCTAGTAAACACCCTGTACACCATATGTCTTCTGGCTTATTTTGAGTGAATCTTGGACACAGTATACTTAGTGGCTTCCTAAGGTTTTGGCATTTGAGTGTATACCCATTAGCTTGGCATCTCCTCCACTGGCTTCAGCATCAGTCACTACTCTGCCCAGAGCAGACCACCCTTGATATACCCGCCAGCCCTGTGGCTGCTTCATGTGGTTCTCTCATCCCTGGCACTTTCCTAGGAAGGAGGAGAGCTGAAGTACCCCAAAGAGCATGTGTATCCCTGGCACTGGAGCCAAAGCATGTGGCCAGACTTTTCATGCCACTCCTCAGGGTTCCTTCCAAAACTAACATTTCCAGGGTGTCCTGGTGCTCTGTAATGCAGCTAATTTTTTTCCAGGTCATAAGGGAAGGCAAATAGACACATTTTTTTTTACATTGACAGGCCTAAAAACTAACAATGCATTGCCTGTGCTATATAATGGGCCCTTGTATTTTTACAGCTACACTGCATTAAAATACAGCCAGTGGACCTAAACTAAATCAATTTAATGACCTCAGGTGAGGACCCCAGGGCTGTCCATTCTTATAGCAAGTCCCTACTCTTCAACGTTAGCCGCAGTTTAACACTGGGCCCCTCTGACATCTCTACAATATTAATGAAATGTGTGTGCTTTTTCTTCTAAAGAAAGGACAACTCTTGCACTTAGGGTACATTTTGCACAGAAATGTTAATTCTGTTTCATTCTCAACAAACAGGTTGGCATCTGTATATTTTTAAGTATCATGTAATTAGATAACAGAATTAAAAATGTTGGGTAATTATCCCCTCTGAGGAATGGCTGGGGGGTGGGATGGGGGAAGTAGGGGACAGGAAATGGGGAGGGAGAGAGGGGGAACTGGGGTCGGAATGTAAAATGAAAAAAAAATAATACAAATACGGGAAAAAGAATGTTGGGTAATTTGTTTTAAATAGTGTAAACTGCCACGCCATGCTAGAACCTAGACTGGGTTTTTTATAATACATTGTATACTGTGCAGCTTCCTTCATATTAGCTACCAAAGCTTGGGCTCCATCTCCCATAGTTTTATGGTATTTGTATATTGTAACACTGTATGAAAGGGCACTGAGTGAGGAAAGTAAACAGGATGAGAGGAGTGGGAGGATACAGAAGGAAATTCTAGAAGAGAGAGGAATGTCGAGTCAGCTGACCAACAACACCAGGAGCAGGAGCTAGCTCATTACAGCAGGGCTAGCCTCATGTGCTATTTGAGGTTTGGAGGCAGGAACACTAGCCACCTTAGCAGTTTCTCAAATGTGATAGTCTTAGGCTGTGTTAGCAGTCAGAAAGCAATGTTACCCACACTAACACCAAGCAGCCACAGGGAAGGGCAAACTCTAGCAAGAAGTAATGCTACTATAGAGATTATTTGAATAAGAATCCTTTTTCATTCATAAGTAACACCTTACCAATATACTTACAAATAATTGTGAAGGCACAATAGGAGATTCATGTCAAAATATAAATTAATGTTAAATTTATCAAGACAAGAACAATATGTTTTAATATACCGAAATCAGATAACTTCATAGAGAGTTTTGACTACCTTTAGTTCAAATATACACAGTGTCCCGGCAAAATTGGCTGTTTCAAAAAATATGCAAAATTGTTACAGTAACGTACTAGTGTGTAGTCCTGACACATGGTGTCATCCATGAAGTTAAAACCAAACCCTTTAGCGCCAAGTCACACTTAGGGCCAATGATAGCCACAGCCCTGGTGGAGGGGGGGTACCTGGCACCAACACCATGCAGCATTCTAGTGGTTCCAATTTATAGGCAAGGTTGAAAGCTTTGGAAAGTAATACTGTCTCAACTACCTCCCTTACCTAGTGTCTGGGTTTGGATCTCTGAAAATGGAGCTTTATCAATTGCTTAAGAAAAAATGGTGGTAACTTTCAGCTAAGTGTGGAAGCTCAATGTGTTTACTCCAACTTTCAGAATGGGCAGTAAGGTGGTAAATAAGGAATAAACCCACAAGGACAGAGCAAACAGGACAGGCACCAACTAAACTCAAGAGAAAGAGGATTCTAGAAGATGGGAAGCACACAGACGAGTGGAATGGAAATCACAGCAGAGCAAAACACACTAAAGCATTCCCCGTAGTGTCCTATAAGTGTCCAGCAGCCAGGGCTGTGGCCACCACATGGACTGGGGTGGAGTTTGTCTGAGCAGCAGTTTAGAATGCTTGATCTTCCCCTTACCCCAATAGGACAAGCAGTATATCCTGGCTAAAGAGCAACAGAAACACCGTCCCTCCCATGCCAAATCAGAGGCGTCAGAAGCAGCAAAGGCCTGGGCTATTCAAACTCTCAGCACTGCCATTGAGAACTCCACGAGAGTCCATCTGCAGGGGCAGAAAGCGGGGAAAGAGCCGGGTCTGCATTCAAGACTTCCGTGGGCTCGGTGTGGCAATGCCTCTTCTCTATGAGACAACAGGCCATGCTACAGGGCAGCAACTTCATCCAACCATGTTTACAGAGACTCTTGAAGGTCAAGTGAAGAAACTGACCACACCGCCCAGGGCTGCAGAGTATACTTGGATGTTCACACAATGACGTAATTTCCTAAGCACACATTTGAGAATGTGTCCCATCATCAGTAAGGCACGACTGTATGCTGCCTGCCTTTTCTCTTCTCCCCCTTCTTCTCATAGCTCTCAGATGAGCACCTTGGCCACCTGAGGTGTGACACTACTGCAATCTACTGAGTCAAAAGGAGAAGAGAATCTACCTGTGTTCTAGTGAGCATACAAAGAATTTGTTAAAATTTAAAACATCAAGCAATATAAATATGTATGCTTTGTCACTACTGAAAATAGAATTTTTAAAAATTAATGACATATTGCTATATCACTATGTAATGAGCTTATTATTTTCAGGCTTAAGTTATAACTGATAAAGAGCAACAGCTAAGACCCTTATAGACAAAAGTCTCTGGAGGTTCTCATTCTTTATGAGTTCAAGAAAGTCCCAATTAGCCGGGTGGTGGTGGTGCACATCTTTGATCCTAGCACCCAGTAGGCAGAGAAAGGTGGATCTTTTTGAGTTTGAGGCCAGCCTAGTCTACAGAGCAAGTTCCAGGACAGCTAGAGTGTTACACAGATAAACCCTGTCTCAAAAACCAAAAACCAAAACCAACCAACCAACAAACAAATAAAAAGAAAGTCCCAATCCTCATATGACCCAAGAATTACTACTATACTCAGTCATAACACCCACAAGGGATTGTGAATTCAGAATTCATCTTATTATTTAATTATTCTTAGAAAATATTTTGCACTATATTTTTGGTTAAAAGTATTAACCATGAAGTTCCATTTAATATACTTTAAAATACTGATAATTTTTATGAATTTGTGTGAATATTTATTTAAAATATGCCATTTTTTAAAAAAAAAATCAAGTGGTGGTGCACACCTTTAATCCCAGCACTTGGGAGGCAGAAGCAGGCACATGTCTGTGAGTTTGAGGCCAGCCTAGTTTGCAAAGTGAGTTCTAGAATAGCCAGAGCTGTTATACAGAGAAACCCTGTTACAAAAAAATAATTTTTAAAATCATATCTTTCTTGAATTTTTGTACTTCTGCTACTAATGAAAAACAAAACTGAACATTTATTCAGTATAAGTAGAGACTCCTTACCTAGATCGTCCTCTATGCCAGGCCTATTTCTCAGAGCTTCTCACTAGTTCCCCACTAAGCCTACAACAATTCCTAGAGGTTACTGGACTTAGGCCTGGGCAGCTTTAACTAGTCTTTCCACGGTGGGAACGCTGGTAAGTGGGAAGGTCAGGATTTGATCCCCAGCACTCTGACTCCAAACTTGAAACAATGCAGTGGAGAGCTGAGACTCATCCAGTGCCCCCAGCCTTCAGAACCCTCCCCTCCTACTTGAAACAATGCAGTGGAGAGCTGAGACTCATCCAGTGCTCCCAGCCTTCAGAACCCTCCTCCTACTTGAAACAATGCAGTGGAGAGCTGAGACTCATCCAGTGCCCCCAGCCTTCAGAACCCTCCCCTCCTACTTGAAACAATGCAGTGGAGAGCTGAGACTCATCCAGTGCCCCCAGCCTTTCAGAACCCTCCCTCCTACTTGCCAGGGTAGAAGACACTGAAAGTGACTATGAGGAAGGACGCATACAAATCAGGCAGGCTCTAAAGAGCCCAAATGTGGATGCGGCCCCCCCATCTGCCTTCTGTTCCTTCTACACAGTGTTTTCCTTCGGGGCAGAGTTCTGCTTCTGTCCCTGCGGTATCTATTCATTTGGAAAATAACACCCTATGTGTGAAATGCTTCAGGGCTAGACAATCAGATGGCAGTTTTAAAGGATTTCTCCCCTTGGGAAGTATGTTGCATGAAATTCTCATGAAGGCAGTATGCTCCCTACTTTCATTATGTAAATACAGCTGCTGGCTTAGTCCTCTTCCATCAGCTTATAAAGAAACAGGGCGCTAGTATGTAAGTTAGTATAGAAGGGATGAGAGGCTGGACTGATGTTGTTCTAGTTACATACAGAACTAGCCTTTAGTCCAGAGAGGGAGCAACATGCTTTTCAGTGATTTGAAATACACATCCCACTATCATTGCAACTGTATGTGAGACAGCACTGTAATGAGGGTACTAATAGCAACTGACGTGTCTGCCCTGGAAGACCTACATCCACTCCCAGCAGGCTTCCTGCTCCCTTGAAGACGGCAGCTGACTGGGACATTTTCCTCTGCGTTTCTGCTGAAACAGACAAGGAATCACAGGTATTTTTATGTAAGTATTGTGATAGTTAATCTTCACTAGCAACTTGACTGGATTTAAGGTCACTTAGAAGACACACCCATGAAAGTAGCTGGAGAGAGGTTTAACTGGGGAGAGAGATCTGTCTTGAATGTGGTAGCCCCATCCCATGGGTTGGCATCCTGGATGGAAAAAAAGGAAAAGCAGAGAACATACCAATATTCACCTCTTTTGGTCTCCTGACCTTAGATATCATGTGACTTGCCCCCTCATGCTTTTGTTGCTATGTCTTCCCTGCCATGATGATAGTATGCCCTATCATCAAAATAAACCTTCCTTCTTTCTTCCAGAGGCCAGAGATCCCTTGAAGCCCAGTATTCATGCTGGCAACCAAACTCTCCAAGCTCTTGGTCTTTCCCTCTTAAGTCATCTTTGCCAGTTACGTTGTCAAAACAATGAGAAAAGTAACAAATGTAAGAGAGTCATGGCACACATACCTACAAGTAACAGACACGAGAGTGTCATGGCACACATTCCTACAAGTAACAGTCGCAAGAGAGTCATGGCACACGTACCTACAAGTAACAGACGCAAGAGAGTCATGGCACACGTACCTACAAGTAACAGACGCAAGAGAGTCATGGCACACGTACCTACAAGTAACAGACGCAAGAGAGTCATGGAACACGTACCTACAAGTAACAGACGCAAGAGAGTCATGGCACACGTACCTACAAGTAACAGACGCAAGAGAGTCATGGCACACGTACCTACAAGTAACAGACGCAAGAGAGTCATGGCACACGTACCTACAAGTAACAGACGCGAGAGAGTCATGGCACACGTACCTACAAGTAACAGACGCG
Organism: Arvicola amphibius; assembly: GCF_903992535.2. Taxonomy (NCBI): domain Eukaryota; kingdom Metazoa; phylum Chordata; class Mammalia; order Rodentia; family Cricetidae; genus Arvicola; species Arvicola amphibius. Next base: position 29,040,375 of record NC_052047.1, on the reverse strand, counting down.
AGAGAGTCATGGCACACGTACCTACAAGTAACAGACGCGAGAGAGTTATGGCACACGTACCTACAAGTAACAGACGCGAGAGAGTCATGGCACACGTACCTACAAGTAACAGACACAAGAGAATCATGGCACACGTACCTACAAGTAACAGACACGAGAGAGTTATGGCACACGTACCTACAAGCAAGAACACCGTTTCTCATCAGCTGAAAAACTCAAGAGTCAAGAGACCAAAATGAGCCCTCCCTACTGATGTAAATTTTTAACAATTTACTCAAATCTACAACTTATAATAATGAATACAAATATAATATTATAATCATGATACAAATATAATATTGGGATACAAATATGAATTCTTGGTGGCAGACAGAAAACTAAAAAATTTCAGATCAAGTGAGAGAGAAGCAAATCATACTTGCAATTTGATTGTATGTAGCTTCCTGGGATTTAGTCTCTTTTGTAACAAAGCTGGTGTTTTTACATGGAACTCACAGCATTTAATAGACACACAGTTGCTGGGGAGTATTATTTTAAGGTGTGTGACTTTTGTTTATGCTGCATTTGTTTAACTCTGTAAAGCTGTGATTCTTTGCCTGTCTAAAACACCTGATGGTCTAATAAAGCGCTGAATGGAACTAGCGAGGCAGGAGAAAGGATCGGCGGGGCTGGCAGGCAGAGTATAAATTGTATGAGGACTGGGAGAACAAGGAGAGGAGGACATCAGGGATCTGCCACCTAGCTACACAGCAAGCCTCAGAGAAAGAAGTAAAGATAGGTATACAGAAATAGAGAAAGATAAAAGCGCAGAAGCAAAAGGTAGTAGGGATAATTTTTAAAAAGCTGGCGAGAAACAAGCCAAGCTAAGACTGGGCATTCATAATTAAGAATAAGACTTTGTGTGTAATTTACTTGGGAGCTGGAAAGTCAAAAGAGTAAAATATCCCACAACACACAGTGATAGGAAAACACCATAATACATGTAAATAATCGCACCTTACCACAAATAAACTATTTACCTTCTAATAAATTTCACTGACCTGAACTTCCTTATCTGAAAACATGCACAAAGCCATTGATGTCAGGGGCCTCAATGGGAACTCAGAGGGAGGACTCAGTTGAGGACTGGCACACAGAAGGGACTCAGTCAACCACAACTTACAACAATGCTCTTAGTATTTCCTTTAGGGACATTCTTAATTTCCCAACAGCATATTTCTAGAAGTGTATTTATGGAAAAACATGCTATGTTTTAGAAAAAAGCTAGTTAATTTTTTTCCAACAGCTATAAAAGGGTAAAAGGACAACTTTAATTACTGAAAATGCAGAAAGTATCTCAAGGATGCCAGTGGTACTTTAAAGAGGAGTTCGTCTCAGTAGAGAACTGCTGCAGAAGTGGCAGGCTCTTACCAGCAGTGGTCACAGGCCACCTAGACCCACCAGCACAGTAAACACAAAGGAAGTGAAGGACACTTCTACCACATGCAAATTACTCCAAACGTAGAGAGCAGGAGTGATCTTGGAAAAGGACACAGATGTGGGTATAAATTTGGAAGGAAATCAGGGAAGAAAATGAATACTTCTGTTGTAAGAACACCTAAAATTCAAAGTGAGCCATTGGATTGGGAGAAAGCACAGTGACCTCTACAATCCTGCTGAGGCTATCACAGCAAACGGCCAATAGCAGTCTGGTTCATTTGATAATATTTATTACACTTCTTAAGTCACATTCATTTTTTAAAGACAAATACCACTCTGTTTTTACATTAACAATATCATACTTCAAAGTATGTCATAGTATCTTTTAGGTCAACATTATTCAACATACATTAATATTCTACTCCCAAAAAGTTTTATATGAGACAAAAAAATCATAATGACTTCCTTTATATTTAGTTTTCTATTTTCACACTATATTAAAGGAAAAATTTGGTTTCTTTTTAACTTAAAATTAAACACACAGAACACTTGCTACATCCCTTTACTACCATACAATCGCTGATCATTTCCAACCATCTCCATGCATGCACAGCTGCTCCTACACAATGGGGAAATGAATATGATCAATAAGTGAAGTTTTCAAAAGGAAATTATTAACTTAGTCCTTGACTAGCAGCACCATGTGTTTCCTATCCATTTTCTTGCTACTGTAGACAGTGAATAAGACTTAAAGGAACATTAGCTCGTGGCAAGACCAGACAGAATATTCTGGAACTGTGCTTTGAAGTAAAACCATTCCCTTACCATCAGGAGATTTAATACTACCATTTCACCATGAAAATAATCACAGATGAAGGCTCTGACCAGGACTAATTATCTTTGATGTACTCCAAGTTCAAGCATTCAAAACAGTGCTTGACAAAACTCTTTACCTTATCACAAAGTTACAAAGAAAACAACTGTGGGCAAGATCCAACCCCGTGGAGTGTGCATCTAAAGATCAAAGCGGGAACCTTGAGCAAAATGAGAAGGTATATAAGAACGTGTCATTAAGAGAGCCGGAATAGAAGAGTCTGACCTTTTGTCCTTCGTTTACAGTTATCAGGGTGGTGAAATAACAGCTGAACGACAGTCTGAATTTAAACAGGATCAGAACATCCACCGTGTGTGTTCTTTCCTCCTGATTGCTTATGATATGCATTCAATTTTGTACCAAGTTCGTACAGCTGCAAAAATAAATCTTATAGCCGGTGGGGAGAAAATACTGGAAGGCAGCATAATAGGTTCACAAGAGTGCTCCCTTCTAGCTGTGCGTGTCCCGTGGGGCAGAGGTTAACCGTGATGACGCGGGAGCAGTCATCCAGGAATCAGTGTCACCAAGAGCTGCAGTAATGTGTTCCTCTACCTGGCAAAGCTGTCATTCTCCCCAGCGCATGCCAAATTGTCCTTCAGGGCTTAGTTAGAGTGCCGTTTTTTGGGGGGGGAACTCTTTCCTGACTGCCAGTTTAAGCACTCTCTATTGTTTGTGTCCCACATAGCCCTTGTCACAGCTGCAATTTTATATTATTATGTGTCATTATTTGATCAGTTCTCTCCTGTTAGACTGCAAGTTTCCGAGGGCATGGACTTACAGGTGTCTGTTCCTATCATTATAGTCCCAGATCTGAGAGCAAAGCAAGGCGCATATTTAACTTGTGATTGGGAAAAGATGAAAGAGAAAATGAGTAAGACTGGACAATGATAGTTAGCTGATTACCTGGTTACTGGAGTAATGATAGTTAATTGGTTAACTGTTTATGGGCCACTACTAGACAACAGTAATGGTTAGGAATATACCCCACAACAGGCACAACAGGGTAGCACACCATCCACCCACTTTACTGAGCAGTCTGCCCTCCCTCTCCTCCCTACAGTCTCTTGCTGCCGGGAACACAAATGGAGTGAGGCATGGAGGACGGCATGGGGTTGGCATGGGGTTCTAGTCCTGCATTTTGGGCCTAGAGTTCCTGCACTTAGCTCATGCATGCTTCATAATCCTGGACCTCACACCTTGCTAGGGGCAATACAGTTAGGATTTATATTCAGCTTTCAACAAGGGCCCTCTGTGGGCAGAGGCATAATCAGAAAAGTGGTCATCATGGCACTGTGACAGCCTTTCAGAATGAACATGTGCACAGAACACATGCCCTGAAACCAGGGTCCTCACCAACACTTGCATCAGGGAGGCAGAGCCTGCCTGGATTATGCTCAGGAGGGGACCTAGGCTGCTGGCGCCTGAGCTCAAGAGGCCTAGAGGAGCCAGCCAGAGGAGGAACACTGGTGGGAGCCAGCCAGAGGAGGAACACTGGTGGGAGCCAGCCAGAGGAGGAACACTGGTGGGAGCCAGCCAGAGGAGGAACAGTGTCCGCAGAGCTCAGTGAGTACTTCTTTCTAGATGACAACCAGAGTGTCTGCTCACACGCACTGCCCCTGCGACTTGTAACAGCTCAAGAATGACGTTTCGCCCGACAGAGCAGAGTGAGCGCATGCAGAGGGTCTTCAGGAACTTCCATACCACTATTTCCAGAGCTGCTTCAGGCAGACAGAAAGGTCAGCTCCATGAGTTCTACAGCGCGCTCTAAAGGTGCGAATACAACTCAGAAAGAACGTGTTCCAAAACCCATCCCCTCAGCTTCCAGTTTAGTGACGCTTCAACACTAATTATTTTAAATTATTTTAATTTTCTCGAAATTAGAAGATGTAATAAATACTGATGAAGGAGAGAGGAAAAGAAAGATGGTAAATTCACATGTAGTCCTTTATTGAAAGTTAACTACAAAAATTGTGTTGAAGTATTTTTTCCTTTGCATATATATTTTATATGAAAAAACAAATATGACACATAGTGCATATGCTGTTTTGGTTAAGTAGTTGGAAAGTATTCAAGTAATGGAATATTGTAGCCAACCTTGCACCTTAATTAAACATTCTTAACAACTGCATTTAGAGGTATAATAATATACCATTATTTAAAAAACTACCATCTATTTAATGAGTATCTCCTATTTCTGGACAACCAATATTTATTTGCGAAACTGCAAGTATCTTTTCCCCCAATTCATTCTCTAACGCATCCTTAAAGAACAGTACTTTGTAGGGTGGGAAAATGAATGCAGCAAAACACTAGACAATTTATTTTCATCTCCACACAGGATCCTAGTGTTGCTGGGAAGCGGGAGAAGAGCTCCGCCTATGACCCTTATTTACTGGGGACGGATGTGTATGGTCCAAGGGCAGCAAAGTGATAAATAGGTTTTGGCAGCTCATTCTCCCTACCTTGAGTAGTATTACAGTGTGTCATTGGAGTGGGTCATTTAGAACAGGAAGCCAGGGACACTATGTGGTGTTCTCCCAGGGTAAATTCACAGATACCTCATAGAAGGCTTTGGCAGGATGCTCAGCAGGCACAGAGAAGCACAGAAAGTGGCTTTATTTTTTAAGGCTCAGATTCAGATGAAAGACTCACAGGGAACCCAGCAAAAGGGAATGCCTGGGCTTGCGCTCAAATAGCTGGTTTATTCTGCTTTCACAGTGCACAAAAGCTTTACTGATCTGCCCCACAGTCGTCCGCTAACCTCACACCTTAGGATAAGCAACACACACATCTTTATTAACACTGAATCCTCCATTCTGATAGGGAGGATGCTCAAGAGACTGGATTTCTAAATCCACATTGATTTATTACATTTTTCACATCTTACTGCAATTCAGTGTAGTAACTGCAAGTCAGCCCACTCCAGGCAAAGCCAGGTGCATCAACAGACAAACCCACAATCACATTTCTCAGACGCTGTAGTTCAGAATCACAACGATCAGTCACAAAGCACACAATCTTACCTGCAAGTGGCTATTTCTACAAATGAGAGCTCAGGTGGGGGTGGCTACTTTGCTAATTGATTTTCTGGTAACTTAATTTTTCTCCGAAATGGAAATAAATAGCTCATTGGTAGTCATGCCCCATCAACCTGCCTCCTAGCAATAGAAATAAAACAGAACACTATTATAAAAAAAATCCATGAACTATAGGAAAGAAACTCTTAAAAGCAAAAATTTTCTATTAATCCCATAGTCGAGAGACAGGTGTTATTAAATAGTTTGGTAGGTGATACTTAGTATTAGAGATTATCTTCTCCCTAGTACATAAATATTTGTAGACACATTAGGCATGCCTGCTGTGTAACCTCTCTATTTGACAAATGTACATATATATCTTTGTGTTGATTTATACTGTTTTTACAGCTGGATAATTAAGTATTTTTAAAACTTTTAAAGTCCTGACATAATTTTACTTTGACAATTAAATTAGCAAGACCAATGGGATGATGTGTTTCAATGTTGACATGTGGCTTCTTTTGAAAGAGGGAAACTTCTTAGTAGACATTAATTAAATAACCTAACCATTTATAGCTACAAAGTTCAGAATAAGCACAGAGAGTATGCACAATAAAAACAGAAACAAAACCATTAAAATGTCTGCAGAACAGTTTGCATTTTTAGGGCTGGCTTTATCACTTGTTTACTCTCAAACCCAATTAAATTATAATTTTTGACATTTTATGCGTTGCTCAACATGTGTTACTTAAAATGTGAAAATAAAAAGCTCAGATGATTTGTACAAAGCAAAAACATTAAAGGCAAAAATTGAATTAGACTAAGAAAGCTGTTTACTAGACTTTGTGAATCAGAAATTAAATTATGAAAAAGCAAGCCATTAATTCTCAAAAGGAATCTTGATTAGAATCTAAATGATGAAAGAAAAGGGTGTCAACTAGCTTAAGAATCTCTTCACATTTTAAGGAGAGTGCATGATAAAGAGGCTATTGGTTTCTGATGTGTAAATAGTCACTATCAAATGACAGCACCTAGTCTGCTCCAGACTGGCTAGTTATATGTTCACAACATAGATAAGAAGACTAGAAAGATATTTGCACCCTAAATGTTTCCATAGCAATATCAAGCTTTGGAGCAGTGTGATACCTTTAAAAATGTTTATATATTACATATCTCTGAGATTCTGATGGAAGATGTATCTTTATACAAATACTCATATTATTATAGACATGCATGATTCTCCCATTAACTGTTCTCCCTTCTTGTTTAGGTACAAATGCTTAGAATAAAGACTACATATTTTGTTCTTTTAGCTAGAGAAGTCATGTGGGCAAATTTTGGTTAATAAGGACAATAAATATATGTATAATGTTCCACCTCCAAGAAGTAGGCTTTGCTTTAAAATTAGAGTAGATGACCTACATAAAATAACGACTTTCATTATGCCATTTTCATACATCCAATGCACTTCCATCATATTTTGTTTTTCTTATTAATTTAATTCATGAATCTCAAAGAGCGAATAAAATTAAAATGGGGTCAAAGGAAGTGGGCCACAGGTGTGCAGGCAGAGGGGCAATGAAACTGCACCAGGGCTAGAGAAGAGAAATGCCCTTTTTCCTTCATGCCCCACCCACTCAACAGGGAATTCCCCAGCAACTGACAAGGACACTCTACTTGACCTTGTACTCAAAGCAGTAATTAGCATTTGCAAAGCCATCATTTTCCCTCACAGCTCTCCAGAGGCAACAACAACCCTTAGGCAGGCTTGAAATCCACGAGTCCCATATGCATAACAGTACTACGGTAAGGGGGTAAGGGAACGGCCCAGGTGCCCATAACTCACAGCAGCTGTTCCCAGAAATGGCACTGGCTGGAGCCTTCTCATTGAGGCTCTGGGTAGACTTGGCCTCTTGCTATGCCTACTGCTCTGCGGTGTATGGGCCTAGTTTGCTGCTTTCCATGAAGGAATGAACTGTATTTTGCCTTTGGTCACAGGCTTCTTGTTTCTCCACTTGAGACATGTCCTCATACTCTCCAGGCCTGGTTGCTGTTCTGTGACAAGGATATGGCAGCCATCACCCATGGTACACAGAACTTGTCATCCGTACCACCAGACAGCTCCAGCTCATGCAGGAAGCAGGGTCGCCCACCAGAAGTTCCAGGCCTCACTTGAACTATGATGGTGAAGCTGGAATGTGTTGCTTCTTGGAACAGAAGCTGATGAAGGAGTCATTGATCAACAATCAGCACGGGTGCCTATCTGCCATCACCTCATCTCAGCTCTGATATGGCCACAGAACCGTTCAGTGCTTCACATCCACGTTGAGCACCACTTTATTCTCTCTTGCCTCCCCTCCCCACACTTCATCTGGTCCCATCCTCATAATAAATAATCCCTTGTATACTTTCTTGTTGCAAAAAAAAAAAAAAAAAAAAAAAAAAAAAAAAAAACACCTATGTCCCTTCCATATGCGAGACACACAATGTTTGTGTTTCTAGTTCTGGTGTATTTCACTTATCAGGATGATCTCTAGACAAGACCTGTTCTCAAAGCTAGGCAGTGTGGCCTTCTATTCCTTCCTCTCCTTCACCTTTATTGGTAAGTTGTAAATAGACAGAAAACTTGGATCTTGAGCTAATTTGCAGTATGAAAAAGAAGCCCTGTAAAGAAAAATAACAAAGAAGGGGCCTGGGCTCCTGGTAACTAAGGAACTGCCACACTTGTTCTGGATGGCTTCTCTGTGGCACGTAAAGAAATGAAACTTGTTAAACCAGACACAAAATTGTGTAAACAGAGACTCTGCTTTGGTTTCCTGGACACCTGACCCGAATAGTCAGACAAAAACTGTATTAATTACAGCACTGTTTGGCTGATGGCTCAGGCGTATTTCTAGCTAGCTCTTACATCTTAAATTAAACCATTTCTATTAATCTGTGTATTGCCACAAGGCTGTGGCTTACTGGTAAGGTTCTGGCTTCTTTCTCCTTCAGCAGCTACATGGCGTCTCCCTGACTCCACCTTCTTACTCTTTGCATTCAGTTTAGTTTTCCCATCTACCCATATTCTGCCCTGTCATAGGCCAAAGCAGTTTCTTTATGAATCAATGGTAATAAAACACACTCACAGCATACAGGGAATTCCACAGATTCAGAACAGCTGTTCTGTTCTCATAGCTGAACCGAGCACTGATGATAAAAGTTAGCATGTCATTCATGGGGAGCAGTATCTATAGGTCTCAAATTTATACTATCATATTATAAATATAGAGGGTGTAATGATAAGCACTTAATGTTTATACACTACAATTTTTATGTTCATTTGTCTTTGTGATCTTCACAATCACCTATATGGTAAATATTGTTGATTTAAATATAAACAAATAAAATCTTGAAGCTTAAGGTACCTCCCATGCCCAAAATGTAAAAGGGAGTGAAAACTGTGATTCAGATCTCATGTCTTTCACTTCCTGTAACCATAGTGCATGCACAGGTATGGTCCACTTAAAAAAAATCCTTCCTAAAACATGCAAGAAGATAACCATATGTACCTCATGTAAGAACTTGAACTATAAGCTAAAATAAATCCTTCTTCCCTTCAATTGTTTATGTTACGTTGTGTTGTCATAGAAACATGAAAGGAACTAAGAAAGTAGCTAAAGGTCTTTACCAACTCAAAACTGAATCCAACTATGAGATCAAACTACTCAAAGTTTTAAATGCTTGATGTGTAACAATCCACTTGGGGATTAGCCTAAAGAAATAATAGTACAGGTTTTGATCCCACCGCATGTACTGGCTTTTGGGGAGCCTAGTCTGTTTAGATGTGCACCTTCCTGGACCCAGATGGAGTGGGTTGGACCTTGGACTTCCCGCAGGGCAGGGAACCCTGACTGCTCCTTGGACTGGCAAGGGAGGGGGGAGGGGAGTTAAGGGACGGGGAAGGAAATGGGAAGTGGGGAGGAGGTGGAAATTTTTAATAATAAAAATAAAAAAATTTAAAAAAAGAAACAATAGTACAAAAATGTTAATGTAATGTAATTTGTAGTGGGGGGAAAAGAAACTGGAAATAATCTGAATGTCATTTCTAAGGCCCTTGGACATAGGAGAATGAAGAACGTGTCTGTAACTTCTGGCATCTATAGGAGAAATGAAACAATGCCTTCCCCTGCATCTGCTGTGGCTCCTTCCCATTCGCTCAGACGTGATGTGACTGAGATATCCTAGTCCACAGAGATGGATGCAACATGCCTGGAAAAGCAGAACAAGGAACTGAAGGAACTGGAGTGTATAAAACCCTGAAAATACAACCTTTGAATTTGTTTGCCTGAACAGTTACATGGAAAAATAGTTTCCATGCTACCTTAAGCCCTTGTTAGAGAACCTAAATCTTTATCAATACATAGACAACTAATCTAATGAAGCTATTTTTTTTACCTTGAATTTGTTTTATTGGGGTTGGGGTTAGATACAGAACTTGAAGTGCACAGCTATATTTAGAACATTATATCCCACAATAGAAAACAATTTGATTAAAATCAAATAGTGTAGCTTCTTTAAGAATGAGTTAGCAGTGTGGCAACTTTCTAGAAAGTAAGTGAAAAATGAGAAACACTAATTTTGAAAATCAAATCAAACATCAAAACCTATATATGCTTGTCAGTATTCATACAAAAACTAAGAAAAAGTATAAATGTTTTTTATAATGTTTTATAATGTTTATTGCAGAAACATTAGAAATTTGGAAAAGCAGCTGAAGGGGAATAATTAAATGGGATACAGTTAATGATCTTACAGTGGTTCTATAATAGAAAAATTAAAGCTATGTAAAACTCAAAACCAGTTACATAAGCTAAATGGCGAAAGTTAATACTGGGTATGAATCCTTACAGTGCATGAAGCCACATTAAAAAAAACCCAATTATTGGTGTTAGATTTCTATAATCATATTCCCATCTATTGATTTATATTATCTCCCATGTTAAGGAGAATTTCAAATCTATACAAACCTTGAAATAAAAGCGTTGCTTTCCCCACTAGAAAGCCATAAGTATTTGGAAGTTACTTAGTTTTCTTGGATAAAGTCAACTCCATGAGTCTAAGGAGGTTGCTCGAGGCCCTGTGATTTACTGTGCCATGTTTTTGTATCCTGCAGTATAGTCTTGAATGAGGCTAGCAGACAAGTACCCAAGGCCTGCTTACCCAACAGCAGCATTTGGCTCCTTCTGAAAATAAGATCAAGATTCTAAAAAGGCAGAAGACATTACTTTTTTTTTTGCCAAAAGATTTGTAGATGTTAAGTGGGCAAAATGACGTCTATGTGTGGGGATTGTTTCAAAAACTACAAGAGAAGCAGCTTTCCAGCAGAAGGTGTAGTTTCCTAATGGCACTGGATGACCCCTGGGCCTGGAAGGCATTACTCTCCTCAGCCTTGATTCCCATGCATTAGAGGAGAAAGCGCCCATCACAGTACAGCTTTGTACATGCGCGGCTGGCTGCTTACTCAACTCCCTGCTAGTCTTTTATAAAGAAACCTTTTATATACAAAACCCTTTAGTTATTTTCTTTTGACTGAAAAAAATCCTATCTTATAAAGTAGGTGTTCTCTACAGTATGAAGGTTGATGAAAACCATACCCTTGAACAGGAAATTCAAAAGACAGAATGGCAGGCAAGAGCTGACCCATCTGTATGGAAACACATTACCATCCTTCGAGGGCCAAAACCGCTGACAAGAACACACCATTATTTATGAAAAGCCTCTGCTCCCTGGCTCTTGTCAGGCTCATTCCCAAGCCACTGGCGGGCTAAGCGGGCGTGCTGATATCTGCCTGGCCTGGTGTCCTCAGAGCTGTCAGGAGCAGAGGTGCTAGTGACATGTGAGGAGGAAAATGTGGCACACCAACCAATCGGGGCAGGAGGAGGAACTGAAAGAGCTGTGAGGAAGAAGGACCTGCCAGCGCCAAACATTTAAACACGACTCTCCATCAAACTTAATGAACCTTTAAATGGTGATGAGCAAGGGGAGGGGGCCCCTTGGCACTATTTTTCTACATTGGCCCAGAAGAGGTGTCTGGCCACAGTTGTTTCTATCCAATGCTTTTCCCTTTCCTCCTTTTCCTCTTTCTCTCTTTGTCTCTTTCTTTTAACTTTGGAAAACAAATTATTTCTACACCAGCAGCAGCTCAGCGCACACCAATTTAAGCATCAGAAGTCACCTTTATCATGACAATGTATGCTGAGAAAATTCTAGGAATGTGGCTCAGCTGGATGGTGCGTCATCACTTCAGTACCCAATGGCATCATCAGAACTTACGCCGTTTCTTCCTAAGAAAGACTTTCCTCTGCTTTTCTGAGAGAATCAAGCGTTAGAGTAGGAATACATTTATATGAATATGACATGCATGCACGCATGCATACATGCATATGCAGCCTGCACATGACCATATTTAATTTGCAAATCTCAGAGTATGTCAGGAAACATAACAAAAAAGTAGAAGTTTTCTACATGTAGTTGTTTCAGAGTGGGGAGGGGGAAGGTCAATGTATTCCAAACTTCATTAAGTGTTTGACTGTGTTGGACAGGTCATCTCTCTCTTTTAGGATCTATTTTTTACTTCTACCCATGAGCTTTCTCAACAAATCATGGGAAAGCTCAGTAATACCCTACTTTGACAAGTACTCAACTGTCTCCATGCATTGCAAGCCATTCTCTTTCTTGGACTCATTAACATTTCTTTCTAAATATGAATCAACATTTATGTGGTCACTTTGGTCAATCCTCCTCCAAATTAAGGACAAGACAAAGGACAACTAAATGATAGCTTGCACAAGTAAACATGGCTTTTGTTACTAGTTCGGTAGGTTTTACAAAGAAAATGTATATGACTTTTCACAATAAACTGTCTTGGTTTGAGCTTGGTATGCCATGATCATTCTTAAGTTCTAGCCTTTTAAAGAGCATCATAAGACCAGGACTAGTAGAACCATGTTTGCTGTGGTTTGAATATAAAGTGCCCTGAAAAAGTCTCATGTGGCATGGACTTGGTTGCCTACTGATGGGCTTCCGGGAACTGAATCACTCTCAAACGCTCTGATCTAGCAAATGCATTAATCTCATGCTAGATTTATAATATGGTATCCTTATTGGATAGTGAAGATAGTGGAAGGAAGGAAGTGGAGTCTGGTTGAAGGAAATAAGTCACTGGGTACATAGCATACTGGTCCCTTGGCCCTTCCCTGTTCACAACTGTTATATAACAGCTCCTGGCTGTTGAACTATTCTCCTTCAATCAAGGCCCTGAAACCTATGAAGATGTGAGCCAAAATAAGCGTATCCTCCACAGCTGTATATCAGGGATTTCCTCACAGCTTGTATTGAAGTAGCACTGTTAAATGACAGAGATCAGCTGGGAACGCCATCATTTGCTCTCTCCTGTGGCAGGCCAGTTGCTGGCTTTCTCTCATGTTATACACCAGGACCTGCAAGGCTCAAAAGAAGTAACCACCTGCCTGAAATCAGAAAGCAGTAAATGATGGAATGAATTTCAAATCAGGACAATACATAACTCTCAAACTAAAACTATTTCTTCTACATTGAGCTGCTTTAAACCTAAATTTGATCTTTTATTTCCTTACTTTTTATCAGTGTATTTGACATGATGTGTGTGTTTATGTATGTGCATGCTGTATGCACATGTGAATGTGCATGGATGCACATGTGTGGGGGTCATAGGCCAGCTCTGGGGAATCAATCTTCTACTGTGAGCTGGGCTTACACAACAAGCACTATTACCTGCCAAGCCATCTTGCCGGTCCTCAGTTTCCCCTTTTTTTTAAAATTGCAAATAATTCAGAAGAAGCATTCATTGGCCAAAAATCCACTTTAGTTCTAAAAGTGGAAAAGGAGCCATCATAATTAATTAACTAATTGATTAATTAATAACTGGGAGCAAAGCCCAATTCTAAGGTTTATTTTGACAGACAATTCATAATTCTTTTTTATTTGAGTGAAAATAACTCAGCATTCCCATTTGTGTTTTGTATGTCCTATGCTCTTATAAACAAGAGTCTAAATTAGAAGGACTATTTTCTATAGCAAACCATGAATTATTCCCTTGCTCGTTTATTCTGTGCACTGCTAATGTTCTAAATGGTTCATGTATAAGCATTCATTTATGAGAATAATGCTCAAATCAGGTTCAACAGCTAACTCCACATTACAGATAAGGAGCTGAGGCACAGGAAGGTTAACGACCTTGCCCAAGGGCACACAACCAATAAGCACTAGATGAGCCCATGTAATCTGATTCCAGTATCCATAGTATCATCTAAATGCTGCATTTATTGATACAAATTAGCACAGAAGGTTATCTGACAAATGGCTGTTACCTGCATTTTAGTTATATGTCAGAGGGCATGGAAATGTACAGCATACAGCAATTGATAATTCAGATGCCAACCCACCGGAGGAGTGACTCTGATGGAGGCCAATCCTGTCCAGGCAAGGCCTGCAGGACCATCAACCCTGGAAACTGCTGCTCACTTTTGCCAAAGCAGCTTGGTGTCTCCCCGATACCTGTATTGTAGGGTGTAATCTCATGGGATGTGTATATGTAGTCTCATGATTGTATCTCCATCCTATGGGCACATATAACCGTAGCTGGTCAGGAAGAGGACTTTTCATTTAGCTATATAATTTTGGTGTATGGAATATGTGCTGTGACATGCTTTATAACTATATTCTCTAATGAGGACTTTTAGACACTTAAAAAGCCTGCTTTGTCCTTTTGCTCAGACTAACTGCACACAATTAGCTCAATTTCACCTCAGAGTAAGTTCAAACTAGACTAAAGACATTTTGTAAATAGATCATCATAAGTTTAAAACCTTACAGCTACGTACAAAGTCAGAGGTGCAAATGTCCAACCAAGGTTGCTACACAAAGCACCCTAAGAAAAGCATGCCAATTCTTCGCTTGCCAGTCTGCTGACAATAAAACTATGTCTCAAAGTTTGTCACTGGACACTCTGCCTGCTCTGTGTGGTCATGGGTTACTCCTATAACCTTGGAACCTTGTGTTTCTATGGCTCAGCTCCCTATCACTTACCCTAGAGATGTGCTTTTGACCAATGAGAGGTAACTCTTGTAATTTTTTTTGTAACCTCAGGCTCCTGTAAGAAGAAGAGTTTTTTAGAGAAGAAAAGAAGAAGAGGAGAAGAAGCTAGGGAGAATTAGAATTAGGACAGTAGAATTAGAATAGAAGCAAAAGAATAAAGAGACTGATTCGGAAAAGTCTGTTCTACTTTAACCCAGAGTGATAATTAATTTCATGTGTCAAATTTACTGGATAAAGGATGCACATAGTGACACATAGTGAGAGGGCTCATTAATTTGCCCTCAGATAACCAAAGTAAAAAAGTTCTTTTTCATTTGCTCTTGTGTCCAATCTGAACCCTGAAGAGAATCATGGGGCTGAACCCCAAAGGCTTTCGATAGTTATATTCATATATGTCAGTTCTCCAAAAAAAGAACTCAGTGTGTGCGAGAGAGAGAGAGAGAGAGAGAGAGAGAGAGAGAGAGAGAGAGAGAGAGAGAGAGAGAGAGAGCTGAGAATGGGAACCAACAGTATTGACCACATAGCATGGGTTTGAAACTGAAATCCCAAAAGCAGGCACCAAAGGTTTGACAACTTGTTTGTAACTCCAGTTCCACGGAACCCAATGCCCTCTTCTGACCTCCTTGGGCAAAGGCATACACGCGCTGCACAGACATAAATCCAGGCAACCACTAATACACATAAAGTAAATAGAGCTTACAATAGGAGTCAGAAGCTGGAACATCCACTTCAGAGAGCAATTTTATTCGATTCCGGCCCTTGATGCATCCATCGGTGGACGTCTGCCTCTACTAGTGAGGATAACGAAGGTCTTCGTTATGCATCTAACATCTAATCTGCAAACAACCTCAGAGACATAACCAAAAATAATGCTTTGTTGCTTCTCTAGGCATACTCCATCCAGTAAATTTGACACATGAAATTAATTATCACTCTGGGTTAAAGTAGAACAGACAACATGTAAACTAAGGAAGAACACAAAATTCTCTTGGCTCCGAGATAGGTTATCATGGGCCATCCTGCAATTACTCTTCACGTACTATCATAGGCTGTATATAAAGGCACTAGAGTTTATTCACCTCCTTGTGGCTGGCTCTGAAAAGAAAGCAACAGATAAGAAACTGCCCAATGCATGTGGTCATCGTAGTGCCTTGTTAGTGCCTTCAAAAAAGGAAACGTACAGAAACAAAAGAATGTGACACCTGAAGTTATTGTGTGATACAGTGCTCGTCCCCCATGAACATATTCAGTACAGCAAGCACATATCCCTTAGTACTTATAACTGCTGTGTTCACTATGTGAAATGTAGCTTCTTCCCAGAAGCCTTGGTGTGCCTTGGTGCTATGTGCTTCTGTCCCATGAGAGAAATTAGGGTGCAATGAATCTTTCATATACCATCAACATACTCTGTCTTGCGATCTTTTTAATGTTTTTAGTAATATTAATTCAAACTAAAAAGCTCTGGTATTCAAAGCATTCAGTAATTATTATGATATGGTCCTGGCACAATGACTATCAGGCTCTTCCTGATGCTTATGTTTTGTTTACATGTGCTTTGCCACTTGAATTAATCTAAATTCAAATCAGAGGGCTGGCTGGGGAGAGAATGAGAATTGCTCTCCATATTACAAATCACCACTGTGCTAAAAGTCCCCAGGGAGTGTCCAATGGCTGCATGGCTTATCTATATTATAAAGAACACACATTTAATAAAACTTACAAGTATGAACATGCACTTCAGTATATACATGTAGGAATTCCTTTCTCCACATAGGAAGAGTGGGACAGAGGTAAGGATTAGTACACGCAGTTAAAAACAACGAAGCTGCCTTGCGAAAGAAGTGTGCCATCACACAGAACAGGTATCCTAAGAAGGACAATAACCCTTTCCTCTCTTGTTGCTTCTTGATATAAGTTTGCTGAGTTCTCATGGCACCTTTAGACTTTTTAGAAGCACAATATGATGGAGCAGGGTCTTCTATCAATCTGTTGATTTCATTGGTTAATTAATAAAGAAAACTGCTTGGCCTGATAGGTCAGAACATAGGTGGGTGGAGTAGACAGAACAGAATGCTGGGAAGAAGGGAAGTGAGTCAGATGCAATGAATCTCCAACCCAACATGGACGTAGGCTAGAATCTTCCCAGTAAGCCTCCCCTCGTGGCTACACACATTACTAAATATGGGTTAATCAAAATGTGAGAGTTAGCCAGTAAGAGGCTGAAACTAATGGGCCAGGCAGTGTTTAAATGAATACAATTTGTGTGTTGTTATTTCGGGTGTAAAGCTAGCCATGCGGGAGCCGGGCGGGATGAAAAGCAGGCCCACTCCTCATCACTACAACAATATTTGCAATAACCATGTTCAGTCTGTATTTGAGGGTAAAACAACATTTTTGAAAGTTATGATTTATAATATAGTCCTAGTTTCTAGCCAAAAACCTTTGACTCTCCGTTTAAATGCCTTAAAGAAGCCACGGGTAAACTCTGAAGTTAACTGCATTATAGGCTATTTTAGTATCACTACAATGTTATATCAATACAATTACTAAGCTTAACATTTCTAATGAAAATAAAATACAGAAATACACACACACACACACACACACACACACACACACACACAGAGGACAGTTTCTTATGCTACTCAGGCCAGTACTGAATACCAAATACTGTGGCCATTCAAGTCCTGGAACTACAAGTCTATGTGACCATAAGCAGCAGAAACAGGATTTTGGATTATCTGATTAAGGTTCCATTTTTCTCTTTAAATTGCAAGTGGGACACATCACAGGCCTTTCTCTTTCTGCTCAACAAAAATGTTAATTTAAATTTCTCTATACACAGCATAAGGATGGAGGTCAGAGGACAAGTTAAACAGTCAGCTCCTTCCTTGAGCTCAGGCCCTCAGGGTGAAACTCAGGAGTCTTTACTTTTTGAACTATTTCCAAGACTGAAAGGCCATCATTCTTCATGTTCACAACATAAAATGACTGGGAGGGGGTGTGGGAATATTTTACTGACCCCGGAGGACTATTTTTATGCAATTAGGAGATATATCAACCACCAGTTGTAAAGCTTTAAAACAAACACACCACTGAGGAGTGTGCACTGGCAGTGCTAGGGAATGCAAAGGCCTTTCAGGGACTACAACGTTAACCTGACATAGCTAACCACTCTCCAAAGGTATATAAAACAACCCACGCAACAAATAACTGTCATGCGTCATCACACCAAAGAATCACTCAAAACCAAAGACACTAAGATTAAAAATAAACAAACAAAGAATCCAAACCCATCCATGTAGCCTAGAGTAGAAGAAGTAGGCATGTGAAGCTGCAGCTCAGAAACTATCTAGCCATATCTTTGATGACTTGTCCCAAATTATGACCTACTTCCAACTGCCCCATAAAGGCAGCACCTGGATAAGCCTATGTTGGAGAACATCTGAAGCAAGTTCATCAAATGCTGGGTGTGACACTGCCTCTATGATCTCAGTACTGCGGGAAAGGTTTGCGTTTGTAACTCATATTCCTTAGCATTTACCTTTATAAATAAGATCTTAGGTGAGAATCGTCACATTTGGATAGCTATATGAGAGTTGATTTTCAGGTTTTCTGTGTTGAATTTTCTTTTTTCTTTGATTTCCTTTTTCTAAGTATTTTTTTTATTTTATATTGTTTGTACTGTCATGATTTTTTAAAAATTAAGGCATTTTACCACAATAAAACTCACTACTTTATAAAATATGCAAATAAGTTAACTTTATCATAACCATCAACATGACATATACAATGGTCAGTACTATCTAATTCCAGAACATTTACATCAACCCTTTAAGGAAATCCAGATCTATCTGACTTCATTCCTCATCTCCCTCTCTTTTTCTTGCTCTCTCCTGTATCCCTTAGCAAACCCTAGGCAAATACTCATATTTATATATCTTTAATATAAATGAATTCATAATAACGTGTGTGGCTTTTGCGTCTTGCTTTGCTTTTCAAGCCCCATCCACATGGTGGCATATGTCAGTACTTCATCTATTTTCAGGACTGAAGACTATGGATATACATCATGCTAAACTGTTTCTAATTTGAGGTTACTGAATAACTCAATAATAACTAAACACTGATGGATCAGTTTTGTGTGTACATCCTTGGGGATGGGGTGGAACTGATAGATTATTGGGAGATGATACGGGTTACATTAGGTTCAACTTCCTCAGGTTGCTAAACCATTTTTTTTACAAATGTTATTATTTTACATTGCTACCAGTAACAGAAAAGATTCAAACATCTCTGTGACAATACTTGTCTTTTCTTATTATTATTATAAGTCATTGTAGTAGGCAGGCCTAAATAATTAGTTTGTGGTTTTCATTTGCAGTCCTCCAAAAATTAATTGGGCTTAGCATCTGTATGTTTCCTGATTTCTCTCTTTGGAAGAAGAATGCTTAATCTTATATGTTAACTTAACTGAACTAAAGGATGCCCTGAGAGCAGGTAAACTTAAATATTATTTGTATCTTGTGTATGTGCAAGTAAGGTTGATTGCAAAAGACATTAGCAGGTGAGTTGGTAGACTGAGTAACAGAGATCAATCCACTATAGGCCTGAACAGAACAAAAGCCTGGGCAATACCACATACGCATTCTGTTTTAGTTAGGACTTCCATCTTCTGTCCAGAGTGAAGTTGCTGGTTCATGGCCTTAAGGAGTCACTACTGGCAGAATGTGCAGTTCCTCAACCTCTACAGACACATAAGCCAAACCTATAACCAGCCTCCATATCTCGCGACTCATATCACTCATTGGTTCTGTTCTTCTGGAAAACCCTGACAGATACAGATTTTGAACTGAGAATGGGGTGTTGCCATAACAGATGCCTAAAATATTGAA
The DNA here is from genome assembly GCF_903992535.2 of Arvicola amphibius. Taxonomy (NCBI): domain Eukaryota; kingdom Metazoa; phylum Chordata; class Mammalia; order Rodentia; family Cricetidae; genus Arvicola; species Arvicola amphibius. The sequence continues at coordinate 29,021,053 of NC_052047.1, read as the reverse complement.
GTAGTTTTGGAGCTGGCTAATGGATGAAGACTGAAAAAAATTTCGAGGTGCATGCTAGAAAAATGCAGATTGCTGTAAACAAAATTTGAAAAGTGACTTTGGTTAGGGCTCGGAAGAGAAGAAACAAGGAGATAAATCCAATCTCTTAAAAAAATACCTAAGTCTTCCTGGACACCTGGGAACCCTTCTAGAGTCAAGCCTCTGCCAACCCTAGAATGGCTCCCTTAAGTAAGATATATAATTCCTTGGCCAGAAATGTCCAGATCCGATTGCCATACTCATGAATATCTTGCATATCACCATAGAACCTTCACCTGGCATTGGATGGAGAAAATGACAGAGCCCCACATAGGAGCACCGGACTGAGCTCCCAAAGTTCTGATGAGGAGCGGATGGAGAGAGACCATGAGAAAGAAAGTCAGAACCATGAGGGATGCGTTCACCCACTGAGACTGCAGGACAGAACTAATGGGAGACCACCAAGTCCACTTGGAATGGGACTGATGGAACATGCGACCAAATCGGACTCTCTGAATGTGGCTGACGGTGGAGGAGGACTGAGAAACCAAGGACAACGGCAATGAATGTGAACTCTACAGCATGGACGGGCTCACTGTGAGCCTTAACCTTCACCTGGCGATGGATGGAGATAGAGACAGAGCCCCACATTGGAGCACCGGACTGAGCTCCCAAAGTTCTGATGAGGAGCGGATGGAGAGAGATCATGAGAAAGTCAGAACCATGAGGGACGCGTTCACCCACTGAGACGGCAGGACAGAACTAATGGGAGACCACCAAGTCCACTTGGAATGGGACTGATGGAACATGCGACCAATTCGGACTCTCTGAGGGTGGCTGATGGTGGAGGCTGACCGAGGAGCCAAGGACAATGGCGATGGGCTTGGTCTCTACGACATGGACGGCCTCTATGTGAGCCTTGTCAGTTCGGTTGCTCACCTTCCTGGACCTGGGGGGAGTTGGGAGGACCTTGGACTCAACATAGTGTAGAGAACCCTGATGGCTGATTGGCCTCAAGAGGGAGGAAGTGGGGGTGTGGGTGGGGGGGAGGGGAAGGAAGGGGGAGGAGGAGGGGAGGAGATGGCAATTTTTAATAAAAAATAAATAAACTGGAAAAAAATAAAAAAAATAAAACACACACACACACACAAAAAAAATACCTAAGTGATCATGTGCAGAATGTTGGTAGCAATATGGATGAGTGTGGTTTAGACTAAAATGAGGATGTTACTGATGACTGTAGGAACGTCATCTTTGTTATAAAATGAGAAGGAACTTCATAGGCAGAAACTCTGAAGCAATCAATGTGCAGCATGCCCACACTGACTGTACTCACTAGATGACACTTCCAGACACTGCTCTTTCTTCATTCACACTTTTGTAACAAGCTTTCACCGAGTATGCCTGTCAATGCTGTTTTGGAAACACTATGTGCCCATTTTGTGTTATATGTTGGTAATTCTTACAATAATCATTTTAACACTATTATTACATATGTATGATAATCACTAATATCATTACTTTCTTAGACCATGCCCACATAAAATAAAATATTTTATTGATAAATTGTTTGTTTTGCTATTCTTCCAATCAGCCACTCCCTCATCTCTTCTTAGATCTATTTTTCGAGACACACAAGTTTTAAAATTAGCTACTATGGCTTCTAAATATTCCAGAAGAAGGAAAAACTGATACAAACAAAATAAAAGACACTATGAAGCTTGCACAGATTGCTGATATTGTTGGAATTTTTTTCTCCAGAATCAACACTACTGTGTAACTCATATGAAGGAAAGCCCTGCAAATTTAAATAATGGTGTAACCCATTTAGATTTCACACTGCTTATCAATTACATTAAATATCTAATCCAGCTGTAAAAGTTTATCAATGTGTATTTGTACCTTTTTGTTGTTGTGATATAATATGTTTTAATAATATTAATGTTAAAAATACTTAAGACTAGAGAATCTAAGAAACAGTAAATACCTCGTATGCATATTCAAAGCAGGATTTTCTTTGGTTGATATGTACTAAAGTAGAATAATCAGTGATAAACTCTATATCTCATAACATAGCTTGATATGCTATGATATGTATACATTATTCAGTGTTCTATTTCCTTCTTCACGTCACCATTACTTTTCCATTTGTACTTCATCTTGAAATACTGCCTTCTAAGCAAATTATCCATAGATGACAGATAATATAATAGCAATGAAATTTATTTTAAAAAAATCTTTTGTATGTGTCTGTAATGTGACTCTGGGTTTGTAGGCCATGGCAGATGTGTGGAGACTAGAAGACAACTTTGTGGGATCTTTTGGCCATCTTCATATGGTGACCATGGTCAGGCTCCAGTTGCACCACAGACATTTCACACTGAGCCTCTAACTGATACTCAAACAAGATAAGTTGAACATTACATCAGTAAACTATTGTCTTCTTTTCAAATTCTAAATGTATTGTTGTTTAAGAATGAAGGAAAAGAGGACAATTTGACTTATAAATCCTGTTATGATTTTCTGCCAAAAAAGGAGAGCTGAACACCATTCCTCATTCCTCTTAAATAAAAACTAGATATGATTAATGTAATGAAGAGGGTTTATTAAAAGGCGACAGGCTGAAAGTTGGGCCTCTTGTGTCAGAAATTTGACCAAGTCAAGAAGGAAAAGAAAAGTTTTTAAAGGAAAAGAAAGTGTAACTCATAAAATTAAGTAGCTAGACAGGCCTTAGAGGGTTTGGAAGCCACAAGGCTAGACCTTCTCCTCAACTTCGGATCCCACTTCCTGTTTCTTTGGTAACACTAAAAAGCCCTTCCTTAGGATTTAAACTACCATGTGAAAATATGGGTATATCTCAGCTTGCTGACCCCACTAAGGGTCAAAAGGTCTTTCTCTTGGTCAAAAGGTACTATCCAAGTTCCACCCCTGGCTCTGGGTGACCTGTCATCCTAAATTTCCAACACATGACGTACTACTGTCTCTTCCTCTTATGAATTAATCTAGTTGGGACTGTCAGTCACCTGGCCAGGAGTACACACACACACACACACACACACACACACACACACACACACTCACCTAACTTTTTAAGAAGTTTATCTGAAGATGTGCTAAGGAGAAAGGAGGACTGAGTATCCCCTTATTGGTGATGACTTACATTTCCTGGAAGTCCCTCCCTGTGTGCAGCTGGCCACAGCCCTTTCAACATAGGAAACATGTCTGTCAGAAAAGCATTGCTTTCCCTTTTTCTTTAAACATTTTTACACTGGTTATTCGACAACTGTCTAAGCATGCTGTCCTTGGCACTCTGGATCTTTTCCCTCTTTCTCTGGAGCCCACTTTCTTACCCTCTTTCTCCATCCCACATGTGACTCTGCTTTTTGGTTTTTCTCGCAAATTCTAGTAAAACTGTCCCTGAGCTTCTGCTGAGTCTGTTTTAAAATTTTTTTATTAATGTGGCTGGGCAGTGGTGACACGCAGAGGCAGGCAGATCTCTGTGAGTAAAAATAAATTCTTTTATTAATGAGACTAAGAACAAAAAAAAAAAAGAAAAGAAAAGAAAACTTCAGTGTCCCTGGCAATGCTGTGAACACATGAATGATGAGAACGTGAAGCAGCATTAGTGCTGATATTATATGACACAGAATCACAGTGATTCGAACAGATGATCAAACTAGTCACAACTTTCTCTTAAGCCAAAGCCTATTAGGTTAGGGCCTGGACGCTCTTCAAGTCCAGTAGTGGATGGGAGAGGTGAGGAAGGTTAAAAGCTGCAAAGGTTGATTCATGAGGTTTAAACAAAGAAGCCATCTCCACTGTGGGGAGTAGAAAGTGCTAATGAAGACACTTTGCAAAGTGTCCAGTTCTAAGTAAGAGTAGTGGGAGGTACAACCTCTTATATCAACTGCAAGATGTGTTAAATATGCGCCTCTCGTAGCGAATGCTAAAACCTTGTGTTTATGACAAAGAATTCACATCTTTTTATATTTCCACCTTATATGCAAAAATTTTAATTCTCCACACACAACCAGTAAAATCTTTGTTTACACAAAGACCCTACTTCATTCTAAGAATGTAAGAAAATTAGGTGACCAGTCCCTCGTTCCTGCTTTTCTTCACTCCCTCTGCAACAATTCTTTAATCTCAATCTCAGTCTCAAAAGACTGTGAGGTTGGGCCCCAGCCAATGGGGAAAGACCCAGTCACCACCTGTGTTAGACAAAAGCCAAGTGCACTTCCTACCCTGTGCTCCCTCTTCCCAGACCACCTTTTTGATCAAGGGTCAAGTTTTCCCAAGTCCAGACACTCCAACTGAATTCTCTTTCTTTGCCATCCTGAACTTAGTTCTAACACAACTAACCACTTTTCCATCAACAGATTTTTTTCAATCAATCATTATTATTCTTGAAGACAAGAGCATCAAAGATTTTCATAGTAAGAGAGAAGTCAATGCCTGTATTCGAAACTTTCTGTTATTAGAACCCAATAAACAGAGTTGAGTGCTTCTTTCCATTTGCAAAAATCCTAGGGTCCTTAAAAAAGATGTTAAGTTTGTTCCCTGCTTTGAGACTGGAACAACAAAGCCTGCATGGCAGTAGCACATCTGCTCACAACATGGCTTACTTGATATTTTAAGCTTCTACTGGGTGTGTGTGTGTGGGGGGGGGGTCTTTTCAAAGTCTTACTGGTCCTGCCAATGCATCTGGTCCCCCAGGACCTCTAGTGGAGACACACAAGGAGATTCGCATTGCTTCCACAGTGTAGTGCATGGATCAAGGATGCTTTTTGCTTTCAAGTCTTATTATTTAAGACATATACTTCATAGGGCTAGAGCTACCACAGGTAATGATTCTTTTGATGGATTGGAGCAGAGTACATTGAAAATCTTCTAGAAAAGACATCATTCTAGGTGCCATTAAAAATGCTGGTAATTCATAAGAGGATGTCAAAATACATCACCAGTAACAGGTGACTTGGAAAAGTGGATTCCAATTGTTCGGATGCTTTTGAGGAACACTCGACTTCAGTGAGGAAACTACAATGCAACCGTGTTGGAAATAATGAAATAATTAACAGTAGAATTAGCAGTGGACTGAAGATGGATCTGAACTGCTAGAACCACATATAAAACATTCATGGAGAACAAGTTGTTTTTCAGGGATGAGCACAGAATATGGCTCTTTGAGAAAGGATCTGCTATTGCTACAGATACTGCAACCATTGCTGGAATGATGGCAATGAGTTTGAAAAGATAGACTTCAGTTTTGAAAACAATCCTACTGCATATAAAACACTATTAAGTAGCACCTAATGATACTGAGAACTCTTTCATGAAAGGAAGGGCTAGTAAGTGCATCAAACACCATCACTATTTTAAGTTATGATCATATTTTAATTTTTACATGAAATTTTCACAAAATAAAGAAAAAATTTCAAAAGGTCCCACAGCCACCTCAACGTTCAGCAGTTGTCATCGTTGAAGTCAGACTCGACACCTGTGAAGAGATTATAACCAAGCAAAGGGCCAGGTGATCGTTAACATAAATTATTCTATAATTAAGACAGAGACATTGTTAAAGAACTGGTGTTATTGAATATTTAATAAAATAATATATAAAATAAACAGTTTTTGTAAGCCCTGGGAGAAGCGCACACACACACACACACACACACACACACACACGCTCACCTCTCTGTAATACTCGTTCTGTCTAGAACTCAACCTGTATCATCTCCTAAGTGCTCTGTTTACCTAAAGTTACTTCAAAGCAAAATGCTGAATGTAAGTTTTGATTATTTCTCATCATTTAGAACAAAACCAGAGATGAGAAAAATCCTAAAGAATGGACTTTTTAAGACAAAAGGAGATAGAGTATTAATTTAAAATTTACAAAAAGCTCATTCTATTTGTGTTAATGAAATAAAATGAAGGGTTTGTCCAAGAAAGAAGTTGATAAGGACATTCCCGGCCAGTTACCACCACAAGAGAAGGAGAATTCTGGACAACCGAAGAATGACAGCACCAGTGGAGACCTGAATTTCAGAATGGCTGATTGTCATCCCATTTTCAACAGCCTAATGACTTCCATACAGGGCTATAAGGGAAACTCTGCCAAAAGTCTGCAACTATGGAAGCAAGCCCACCTAAAATCTTTGGCTCTAGCTCTGTCTGGCAAAGAAAGCTGCAGAGGCAGACCCTCCACTAATTCGGTAGGTCTAGAACACAGGATCCCTGCTTCAGTGGGCACAGAAAGCAAGGCACAAAAGTAAAGAAAAATGATTCTTAACCCTTAAGAGCTCCTGGAATTCATCTTACATTTTGAATTTATTTAGGCTCTATTACCCCTATCTTTCTTCCCATTTTTCCCTTTTGGAATAGAAACATCTACTATATATGAATCCTACTATTATGTTTTGGAACCATATAAATTTGCCTAGTTTCTTAGTTTACAACTAGAGAGTAGTTACCTTCAGAATAACCATGTTCTGATTGCTCTCCATAACTGAGACAGGTCATATTTAGTTACACTTTGAATTTTAGGCTCCAGATTTAATACAGGAATGACTGAATGGCTTTGGGGGTACAGGTATGATAAAAATGAATACTTTTTGCATGTAAGAACATAAAGTGAAGGAAGTGGGCAATTTTAGACCAATTTTAAGCCAAAGAAAACAGAATGACAGCTAAAGAATATGAACTCCTGAGTCACACATTAGTCAAAAAACTGAGAGAATTAAATGACCAAGGGATAAGTTGATAAAAAAAAAATCATTATGACTCTATGCATCCCCAAATCCATGAGGTAGATTTTAACCCCAGTGTTATGGCCTTAGGAGGTGGGCTTTGGTAGGGAAATAGGTAGTGTGATGGCATTGGAGGTGGGCTTTGGAAGGAAAATAAGTAGTGTGATAGCTTTGGGAGGTAAATAGGTAGTGTGATGGCCTTAGGAGGTGGGATTTGGGAGGGAAATAGGTACTGTGATGACGTTGGAAGTGATATTCGGGAGGGGAATAGGTAGTGTGATGGCATTGGAGGTGATATTCGGGAGGGGAATAGCTAGTGTGATAGCATTGGAGGTGGGCTTTGGGATGGAAATAGGTTGGGAAGTAGGACTAAAGCTCCAGAAGGCTCTCTCATACTATGAGGACACAAGAATGTGCCATCTATAAACTAAAAGCAGGCCCCAGGCAGACACTGAACATGCCAGCATTTGGATCTGAGGTATCCTAGCCTTGGAACTGAGACAAAAGTTCTCACTGTTAAGCCACCCTGCCTACGGCACTTCGTATTAGCAACTGAAGAGACCAAAATGAATATGTTGTAAAATAATTATTTAAATAGATTCATTGGTATTTTTCACTTGAGTTATGAGCAATTTGCATGTAAACTTAATACTAGACTATTATCAGACATATGATTTGCAGTATTTTTCTGATTTCTTTGAATTGTCTTTCTTGCTGTTGTTAGTGTCCTATGAAGCAAAGTATGTTACTCTGATGGGGTCAAACTGAGTTTTTTAAATACGAAATTTGTGGTGATTTCACCACTGTGATAACAGTGACTAAAATGGAGTTACTTGTTTTACTTTATTCATTTGGCAAATAACAGAACCAGAAAGCATCTTATAGTCCCTCTGCTAGCACAGAGATCAGAATTTCTTTTTCTTCTAGAGTCACAAAAGAGACACATCTATGAAGTGATGGGTTTAAGATGTCACAGAAGCTACAAGTTCATTTTGTCAAGATACATGTATAATAGTAGCTTTTATATTTGCAATACAACCTCAGGGAAACTGATTAGAAGAGAACTGAGTAATCTAGCCAGTTTAAGTTATAACTGTCCTAGAAAGTCTGTCTGCTCACAGAATTCCATACTTAAACTTTCTCTTGAGGGGCTGAAAAGATGGCTTAGTAGTTAAGAGCACTGATTGATCTTCTAGGGAACTTGGGTTTGATTCCCAGAACCCATATGGTAACTCAAAACCATCTGTAACTCCAGTTCAAGGGGATCAATGCCTGGAATCAATGCCTGGATCTGGCCTGAATCAGATACCAACATGGTGCCGTGACAAATATGCAAGCATAAGATCCATATACATAAAAAATAATTCTTTAAAAATTGTTTTAGAATCTACATATGAACCAAATACTAATACTAATCCCCAGAAAATCTGTGCCATCTAAACTTGTGAAGATATAAAAACATATTTGCTCCACAACATTTCAAAACATGCTCAGTCATTAAAATGAAATTAACTTTCAGACATCCATGCCAAAATACTTGATATATTTACTTCTTTTAGACAGAGCTCCAGCAGCCAGCACTTCCCCTTGGTAATAATGAAATACGCTGTGGTGATTTCCAAGCACCATATAGTTTTGCAATGGAAAATAAACTAGGGGGGCTTTGAAGGCTGGTGGCTAGAGGGATTTCACTGGGCCCAGGGGACATTGCAAAACCTCCCCCCCCCCCCCCCCCGCCATCTGTTGTCTTGTATCTACAATTCTTCTGGAAGCCAGTCCAAAGAAAAAGAAAAAATGACAAGTGAAAATATTTTGTCAGCCAAACAAAAAATAAGGAACTCAGAACAAACATCTTCCAACAGTTGAGCTTTCTGTTGGATCAATCAAGCATGGTGCTGCTTTAGCAAATGCACAGGCTCAGCTCACTGAACATGCTGAGATACAATGAAGAAGGAAGAGTAGCCAGGGAGGGAGCCTCATCAGGAGCAACTGCGCTTTATCTCAGAAGACAGAAGCTCTTTCAGGGCAAACTGTGTGCTTATTCTACATTCTTAGTACCTTGGTGCTGGCTAAATACATACAAGGAGTGACTAGCAGAGAGCCCTAAGATTCTGATTATAGAGAAACGAGCTTAGTGCAGGTAGAGATCCAGGAATCGGTGACATAAACCCAGGCCTGCCTAGCCATTATGTGCAGCTTCATCTGCACAGTTCATCACCACTTCGTCGTGTGACCATACTTTTATAATCACTGTGATATACTGTTTAGATTGGGGCAATAATTATGCAAATTAGTGTATAATATATCGAGTCCTGTAATACACCATTCCACTCGTTCAGACATGAGAGGAAAAGAGCTTAGGTTCGTGAAGTGTAAATCCACTGTCTCAAGAAAGGCAACTTCATCCTTCCAGTGACTGCTCCACAGGAAGGAGAGGGAATTAGGAGACAGTCATAACAGATGTGCAGAATGGAACAGTAACAGACTAGGAGTGTTTTCAGGATGGAAGGAATTCTCTCCCACAAGGGAAAATTCAAAATGTGATGTAAGAGGAATGCTGGGTGGCATGGGCAATGCCAAGTAATTATTTTAAAAGATATTCAAAATGCAAAGACTAAAAAAGTCATATGAACATACATTCTTGCCAGTGATGCCTCCCCTAGTTCAGATCTGGCAAATACCTTACAAGGCATTTGCACAATCTTCCAGGATTGTCATAAATATTATTGCTAAGTAAATTTGACTACCACTTACTGTTCCATAAAATGCCAATTCAGGTTTAAGTCTTAACAGTCCAAATTTTCAATATATAAAGAGGCCCTTCCTGAGTTCTATGATATAAGATTTATAAAAGCGCTTAGGTGACCTATATTCACAGGCTGCCAAGAGGATTTCCCAAGGAGGGATGCCTTACCAAGCACAGGACTATAGAGTCTGGCACTAAATTCAACTTTGCCTCATCACTGAAACACTTTGGGTTACATTCATTTACCTCTTATAATGCAGTTTTTCTCTTAAAGTAGTTCTTTCAGTTGTAAGGATTTGATGAATACGGACATGTGAGGGGCTAGGAATACAGCTAAGTGTAGAATACATGGTCAGCAAGCAAAAGGCTCTGGGTTCCATCCCCAGTAAAGGAAGGACGGAAAGAGTGAGGGTTTGGGGAGAAGGAAGGAAAAGGGATGCTCTTCCAAAGTCAAGAGTCATTGGAGGGTCTTACAAAAGTGTGGCTGGAAAAGAGACATTGAAATTATCACAATGCTATTTATAAAACTAATCCCATTGAGTAAAAGCTAAACTAAAAATTAGAAGATTGCATATTAATAAAATTGTAACACACTTGTGCTTCATGTAACCAATATCTGCAGGCTGCAAAAGGTTCTGTGCTAGAAAATATCTCAGTATCAATCTTTGCTGAGTTTTTATCACAAAATTCATGATGCATGACATCAAAGAGCTCCCATTTTTTCAGTATCTTAAAAGGGAGATTTTTTTAAATTTTCATTTTACATTCCAACCACAGTTCTCCTCCCTCCCCCAGCCCACCCCCGCCCATTCACTTCTCCCAATGGATAAGGGATGCCATGGAGAGCCAACAAGTCTGGCACATTAAGTTGAGGCAGGACCAAGCCTTCTGCCTGCATTAACGCTGAGTATAGCATCTCATCATAGGGAATGGGCTCCAATAAGCAAGTTCATATACCAGGGACAGATCCTGGTCCTTCTGCCAGGGGCCCCTCAGAGTGTCTAGCCCCTCAGATAGTCCAAGCTTCACCATGGTCTCTCACACACAGAGGGATTAGTTTTTTCCTATGGGGGCTCCACAGCTGTCGGTCTAGAGTTCATGAGTCTGCAGCATCTTGGTTCAGCTGTCTCTGTAAATTTCTCCATCATGATCTTGGCCTCCCTTGCTCATATACTACACCTTCCCTCTTTTCGACTGGATTCCTGGAGCTCAGCCTGGTGCTTGATTGTGGATCTCTCCACATCTGGTTCCATCAGTTACTGGATGAAGAAGCTATGATGACAGGGTATTCACCAATCTGGTTTCAGGGGAAGGCCAGTTGAGGCTCACTCTTCCACTATTGCTATGAGTCTTAGCAGGGATTCTTGGGAATTTCCCTAGCACCAGGTTTCTCCCTAACTCCTTACTGGCTCTGTCTATCAAGATATCTCTTTCATTGCTCTCTTACTCCACCTCCCCTCACCATCCCATGATGTAGGTGGGTCTTCTTTCTATCTGTTGCTTTCATTGGTTAATTAATAAAGAAAACTGCTTGGCCTGATAGGTCAGAACATAGGTAGGTGGAGTAGACAGAACAGAACTGTGGGAGAAAAAAAGCAGAGTCAGGCAGACACCTCAGGCAGATGCCATGCCTCTCCTCTCTGAGACGGATGCAGGTTATGATTTTTCTCGGTAAGCCACCACCTCGTGGTGGTACACACATTAATAGAAATGGGTTAATCAAGATGTGAGAGTTTGCCAATAAGAGGCTGGAACTAATGGGCCAAGCAGTGTTTAAAAGAATACAGTTTCCATGTAATTATTTTGGGTAAAGCTAGCTGGCAGCCAGGATCTGGGCGGCAAGAAGTGGCCTGCAGCTCCTTCTACAATCCCATTCCCTCATATTCTCATCCACCATCTCCTCCCCTTTACTGCCTCCCCCTTCACCCACAGTTTACCCAGGAGATCTCATCTAATTCCCCTTCCCAGGGTAATCTATGTTTCCCTGTTGTGTTTCTTCCTGCGGCTTGTGTTTACTGCAGAGTCAGAGGGAGGAACCCGGGACTCGACCACGTGCGTGGAAAGGTTGTTTATTGGGGAAGGGGGTGTTCCACAGTAGGGTGAAGGAACAGGAAGGGGGCAGGAAAAGAGGAGGGGGGAGAAGCAGAGAAGTGGGGAGAAAGGCAGAAGTGAAGCTGCCTCTCTGAGAGGAAGATGGAAAAGAGAGCAAGCTCAGGCCAGAAGCTGAAGATCAGCCTGCCTCAGCGGAAGGGGGAGGGAGTGGGCATGGCTTGTCTCTTAAAGGGACAGGGACCAAAACCATAACATTCCCTCTTATGTAGATGGAAGCTTTCTATCATGCCTGGTCCCATAGCTATTCAGTCCCAAAGAAGCACACAGAGGCTTTTATTAATTAGAAACTATTTGGTGTATTAGACCAGGCTTGTTATTAACTAGCTCTTACAACTTAAATTAACCCATAACTCTTATCTATGTTTAGACATGTGGCTTGGTACCTTTTCTCGGTGCAGCATTTTCATCTTGCTTCCTCTGTGTCTGGGTGGCCACTGAAAACTAAGCCTTTCTTCTTCCCAGAATTCTCCTAGTCAGGTCACATCGCATATACTTCCTGCCTGCCTACTGACCAATCAACATTTTATTAAACCAATACATGTGACAAATCTTTACAGGGTACATGAGCATTATCCCACAGCCCTCTTAGGGTACTAAAAGGGAGATACTTTAACCTCATGAGCTGAAATGTAAAATGATACAGTTATTCCAGGAAGCAATCTGAAAATTTCTTTAATGGTATCTTTTTGTTGTTGCTATTGTTTTTGTTTTCTTTTGGTTTTTTGAGACAGGGTTTCTCTGTAGCTTTGGAACCTGTCCTGGAACTCACTTTGTAGACTAGGCTGGCCTTGAACTTAGAGATTTACCTGCCTCTGCCTTCCAAGTACTGGGATTAAAGGCATGTGCCACCACCGCCCAGCTAATTAATCATATTTTACCACTAAGGATTTCTACTTTCATGTATGTATCTAAGAGGACTGAAATTTTATAGTCACACAAAAACCTGTACATAAATGTTCACAAGAGTTTTATTTGTCCAGAAATAATTCCCATACCCATTAGTAGATGAAAGGTTAAATAAACTGTGGTGCATATTTACCATGGACTACTTACTCAGCAGAGAAAAGAATACAAACAGGATGCCAAAGAAACTGCAGATACATGGAGCAACAAGGAGGGGGGAGAGAGAAGAAGAAGAAAGAAGGAGAGAGGGGGAAAGAGGGAAAACTAGAAAGAGTAGGGTGGAGCGATGGAAGGAAGGAAGGGGTGTGAGAAAATGTGGATATGAATGAATATGTCATGCCTTCCCCTTCTCCTACCTTTATTCCATCTGCTCTCCCAGCCTATTGGATGGTGCTATGCACATTCAAGGCAGGGCTTTCTTTCTCATTTGCTTTCCCATGTATCAGTCATCTCTGGAAATATGTTTACAGACACCAGAAGAAAGCTTTACTAATCCCCTAGACAGCTCTCAATCCAGTCAAGCTGACAATCAACATTAAACATTGTACTGAGCTACATAACAAGTTTAAGAATTACAAGAACAGCCTGGTCAATTGCAGCAAGACCTTTTCTCAAATATACACATACACAGGTAGGGGGACATGGGAGGAGGAAGGAAGGAAGGAGGGAGGGAGAAGAGAGGGGGAGAGGATAGAAGAGAGAGGATGGAAGGGGGAGAGAGAGAGAGAGAGAGAGAGAGAGAGAGAGAGAGAGAGAGAGAGAGAGAGAGAGAGAGAGAGAGGTCTTTACTAGCCTTCCAATCATTAAAGTCAAATCATATAGCACTCTTTTGGCCATCTCTCTTTCCTTATGGAATCACAAAAATTCACAAACCAGAAAGTTTAAAAAGAAAAGAGTGAGCTATCATTATATTATTTTTACCTTATACTCATTAAACTAACAATTGTTGGTCCTATCCTTATTAAATATCCCCCAAATGGTTTAGTCTTTTGAGGGATGCTACAGTTGAATCTGAAATGTTTCCTGAAGGCTCCATTTTTAAATGCTTGGTCACCAGCTGGTGGTGTTTCTCTTGGGGTGGGGTTGTCTTGAGATTTGGGGAGGTGGGGCCTAGGTGGAGGAAGTAGGACACTGGAGGCAGTTATTGTGTTCATACTATCCCAAGGTGTTTCCTCCTCCCTCCCTCTCCTTTCTTCACTTCATGAAGTGAAGGGATTCCAACACTCCCACTATCGTGATGTCTTGACCAAGCACACGGGTCAATGAAGCATGGACAAGACTTTGAAACTATGATCTACATTAAATAAGTCTTTCCTCCCTTAAGTTGCTCCTTGCAGGCATCTTGGTCACAGCAACAAGAAGGAGACTGCAGGAAAGCAACCAGTATTTAAAATGTGGTCATGAGTAGAAGCTATAGAATGTTCATAAAGCATCGAGAGGACCCTCATTCTAGCTCAGTGGATACAGGAAATACAAGGGTAAAGCTAGTTTATAAGTACTAGAAATACCAGTAGATGGTGGGACCAGAGCTGGTGACTACATTCTGATAGCATCACTCTGCTACAGGTCATTTTGGTAGCTAGAACCTCTTAGATTTCACTTCTACAATCATTAAAAATTTAGGAACTAAATTACCAGTATGTACAACCTTCCTCATTTTCTCATTTGTTCAAGGTAAATAAATAGTAAATGCTTACTAGAGCTTCTATTAAGAATAACATCTTGGAAATAATGCCTAGTACAGAAGTATACAAAAATTAGTATTTTTTAAATCTAAAAATATTAACATTTCTAGTGATGGTTCTATAGTCAAAGTACCATCATCACAGTTATGAACATTAAGCAAATTACACAAAAATAAATGTGCACAAACATGAGTGTTGGAAGAGAAATGGTGTGTGTGTGTGTGTGTGTGTGTGTGTGTGTGCAGGCATGTTGGCTTGTGCATGCACATATGGAGGTCAGAGGTCAATGTCAAGTATCTTCCTCTATTGCTCGCTATCTTATTTTTTGAGGCAGAGTTGCTTACTCTATTGAGAGCTCACCTTTTCAGCCATACTGGGACCATCCTGCCTGCCCCCAACTCTTCCATGTTCCTCCGTGCTTAAGTGTGCCACCGTGACTGGTTTTATATGAGTACTGGTAATCTGAATTCAGGTCCTTAAGCTTCTGTGACATATACACTGTCTCATTTCTGTGCCTAAGGAATAGGTTCTTAAAATGATCATTTACGCATGAAGCATTTTTCCATCCCTGTTTGATAGCAATATTTAGTAGCCTTTGTCAAACTAAGTGTTGAAAAGTTATTAGGATTACATGACATAGTCCCATGCTTTAAAGGATGGTTTATGGATATTCTGGGAAAGCATTCAATGAGAATACTATCTGGATGAGGAATGAGTGAACACATTCATATGACCAGGCCAAACTCAGTAGGTATCAAGAGTGAGTTTCTGGGTTTACTCCAGCATTTTTCTGGGTCTTAAAATTTTACTTTTTTAAAATGTAGTTTTTAGTGTTTATCTTTATAAGTGCATGCAAGATATCCCAAAGCTGAAAGTAATTATAATAAAAATAATTGCAAGTTTCAGTAATATTTTCATGAGCATGCAACCACTCATAACTCTTACATATGTAATCACTACTTCTAAACCGTACTTCAGAATAAATCATGCAAACCCACAGCTGTGAGATTAAGCACAGAAGAGAAAAATCTCCAGTTCTGGCACAACTTCAAATGCCTCAAGGAAGACAGAAAATGTCAAACAGAAAAGATTACAGTGAAGCACGACAGCTCCCATGGGCAGAAAGAAACTACCAATGTTTCCCGTGTGCTAACGTACTTAACACACTCACCTCTGCTACATTAGTTGGCTAATGCGAACTCAGGACCAGTGGCTTTGTGGGGTCACACCAGTCACTCCTGCGCTGGGGAAGAGCTGTGCTTCCAAGTGCTGATGTGGTTATGAGGACACGGGGACCTTTAGTCCTTCCCCTCATTTGACTCTTCTCACTATGCTCCTATGGCACGGATCTAAGGCAAAACCAGTTTGCAGCACACTTAGCAATACTTTGTCTTTTAAGTCACATAAAGCGGGGTTCCATTAGATCCAAGTTCACAGGACACATGTGAGACTTTACACTTTTTCTATTGATACTGAGGAAGCTACACTCATGGAAAGTTTCTTGGATCCTTGAACATAGGCTGACCATGCTGTGATGGTTGTTTGAAATAAAACAAAAACAGAAATAAAAATACCACAAAAAGCAAACTTTTAGACTAAAATTTTAAGAACGTATAGTAATGGAGAAAGCTCCTCTTGCAGTAACTACAGAGGAAGATTTAATTCTTAGGAATACAAACTTAAGGAATTGCTATATACAGAAACAGAGAAAAATGCAGATGCAAACAATGGAGCAATGTCCCAATTCTTGCTAAGGATGTTTCTGTGCTATCAAAATAGTTCCTCTAAAATAGTGGCTCTATTATTTGAGCCAGTAAATAATTTTTAAATCATAGTTTAAATTATTTTTCTCCTGGAAATAGATAAACTGACTTCACTACATAGAATTTCATATGAAAAAGTAACCAAAGGCTATCAGGTGACAAAGACGACCTGTGAGGAGGGATGGCCAGGCCAGGGATATTGAGATCTTCCTGGAAATCTCTACAGCTAACTGACATGAGTCCTGAAGCACAAAGAGACAGCAAACCCACAAGGAGACCTGACCAAAGGGGAAATTCTAATACATGAAAACAGGTGTGTCAGCTCTGAGGCCAAAAATATAGCTTTAAAATCCACCCACCAATTCATCTACCCAGCCAGCCAGCCACCCATCCATCCACCCATTCATCCATCCATCCATTCATCCACATACCTACCTACCTACCTACCTACCTACCTACCTACCTACCTACCCATCTATCATCTGTTCACTTATCACATTGATTTGTCAGGGGTTAGGGTCAAAGGACAATTTTATGGGGCTGGTTCTCTTCTTCCACCTTTCTGTTCTGGGGATTGAATTCAGGTCAATTGAACTCTTGACATCAGGTGTACTTACCATCTAAGCCATCCCATTGGCTCCCAAATTAGAACTTTTAGCAGACAATGATAGGACAACTAGATAGCAATTTGTCAAAAGAAATTTGATTTATTCCTCATGTCAATTATAAAAAAATTCCAAAGTGATCCAATAAAAACAAAAGGAAATTTACACAATTACATTCTGACTGGGAAATTTCTTCTGTATTTGAAGGTAGAAAAGACTTTGCAATAATGACTCAACATTCAGACAGAATTTAAAATGAAAATCAGTATGTTTGAGTATTAAGGAAAATTAAGGAACCAAACACCATAAATAAAGTCATAGTCAAATTATACGCAGATAGTTCATGGAGAACTAATGTTTCTAATTTATAAACAACTTTTAAAATTTGATTAAAAAGACATAAAAATAACAATTTTTAAAAGTGACAAAAAGTACACATAGATAATTCACACAAAGATGAAAAAGTAATTTAAAATTTGAAAATATGATCAACTTCACTTACTTAAAAGAAAAAAAATCAAGTTGGAATGATATCTGACACCAAAACAGCCCAACAGAGCGGCAAAAATTCAGAAGCTTAATACTGTGGTGTATTGGTGAGACGTAAGAAAAACAAGCTCTTTCACGGAGGACTAGTAGAAGGCAGACAGCTATGACTATGCAGGGACATTGGCAATGCTTAATATTAAAATAAATCTCTACACCAGAGGAACAGGAAACTTGCTGTGAGAGTGTGTCTCCTAGGAATGTCAGACACTGTATCCATAAAGTCTCACCAAATTGACTGCCTAACCACGGCTGAAAGAGACCACCAAGATAAGCTAACATGGTTGGGAAAAGTCCATGAGGCCTAAACCCTACACAAAGAACTACAGTCAACTAAAGAATCCTGGGATTGGAAGAAATATTCTTCCCAGGGAAGAGCAAACTAATTGGTTATCTAATATCAAATGGTCAGCACTGAAAACCTATACAGGAACATAATATAGACTGAGAAGATTGTATTTATGCATTTAGAAACACACATACTTAATGGAAAATAGGGAATGTATTAATTTAAAAGATAGCAATGAGGAGCATTTGAGAAGGTTTGAAGGGAAGGGGGGGAAAGAGAAGTTATGTAATTATATTATAATCTCAAAAAGGTATACTGATGGGATTTCTATCTATTGAGGTCATATTGACCTATGCCACTTGCTAATATGTGAGTGAATCTGCCACAATTTAGACTTTAAGCACTGATTTTAAGTTTTATTAGTGGTGCCTTTTTAAAACTAAGCTTTGTTTAAACCAAAACTAAAAAGAAGAACCTCAAAATGAACAAAGGTCCCTAGGAAACCTGGGTGAATGGCTAACTGAGGAGCCTATTAAAATTCCATACCAGGCCCTGGCTACCAGTCTGCCAGTTCTCAGCATCACAAGTACCAGTGACAGAGTCCTGGTTCCTCTCAGAGCTTCCCACGGGCCCCTCCCCTAAACCCCTCCAGCCTCTGAGCCTTGCTTTCCTTCCTCCAGATTCTCTTTACTATATAACTTGGCCATTTTGGCTATGCGCTCTCTCTTAGCTCTGCTCTTGGCCTCTTGGTGTTCTTAGTCCTCTGCTCTTCTCTTTGCCCATGTGCCCTCTCTCCTCTTCCTTCCCTCTTCTCTTTTCTTCTTCTCTCCCTCTCTTCTCCTTTCTTCTCCTGTCAGTCGATTCTTCTAGCCAGGTTCAGTCAGGACTCTTCCAGATACCTCTCCCTCATATCTAAAGTATAAAACTTCTTGGCAACCATACCTAGGAGTGATCATGTCCTCATTTTCATTCAGGGTTGATTAAGATGGAATCTAATAAATGCTTTTATAATGAAAAAAAACTATAAACAAATAAGACAGCAAGACAAGAGAGCCCGCAAGTGAAGAAAGCTTAGATTATTCTTCTTCCCTTCAGAGCTCATTGGATTTCCATTTCAGTTGACTTACTGCATATCAGGTACCATACCATATGAGAGGAACATAAACATGAATAACAAAGGATGTGACCATTAAGGCATGAGTTCTTTGAGGGTATGGGCCTTTTCCACCCTGCCTACAGCATCCCCAGAACCTACTCTTGCCTGGCACACAGGAGGTATTCAATAGTAAGAAGCAGTGATAAAATGGTGTAGGAGGTCCTTCTGTCTGTGTGTTGCTTTTCTTGGTTAATAAATAAAGAAACTGCCTCTTCTGTCTCTTATAACCAGGAAGGAAATGGGCACCGTGAATTATGTACTGAAAAGTTCTTGCTTTACAATACTATCCTAGTTAGGGTTATTATTGCTGTAATGAAACACCATGACCAAAGACAACTTGAGGAGAAAAGGTTTTATTGGGCTTATACTTCTACATCATTGTCCTTATTCAGTCTGCTTTCTTAGAGAACCCATGACCATCAGTCCACCAGTGGCCTCAATCATAATGGGCTGGGGCCTCCCACATCAATCACTAATTAAGAAAATTTCCCAGAAGTTGGCCTACAGCGCGATTTTATGGAGGCATTTTCTCAATTGAGGTTCCCTCCACTTTGACACCTCTAGCTTGTGTCAAGTTGACATAAAACTATTCATCACAAATACCAAGCTTGATCATAGATGAAAGGAGAAAAGATAAAATAGGCTGGGGTTACAGCTCAGTGGTAGAGTGCTTGCCTAATCTGCATAAGGGCCTTGGTTTGATCACCAGCATTGGAAAAGTAAATAAATAAAAAGAAAACATAACATTTTTACAATCTGATGACAAGAAGAGGTAGCTATTCTTAAATCAATAGATTCATTTAAGAAAAAAGATACCTTAAACACACACACACACACACATACACAGCTCAGTTTGCCAACTATACCTCATTAAAACCAAGAAAAAAGGAGACAAAACTAACTCTCAAAAATGAGCTCAGATACCTACATACCACATATTGTTGATGTCATGATCCAGGCACTACAAATTAAGAAAACTACCCCAAAAAGGTGGCATAAATTGCTTGAAAGCACTGACAATTAACACAACCAGTATGGAAGGCCAAGTACTTGAGAACCCTCCTCCTAAGACAGTGGAAGAGGCTAACCTGTACTTTGTATGGAAAGGCAGAGCCTGGGTGTTAACAAAACAAGTGCTCCTTGTTAACTCAGAAAAAGTACTAGGTTAGAGATGGTCAGGCCTGATTGAACTCAAGAGGACATTTTCTTGAATGAAAAGAAAGTGTGTTGAAATTTGTAAGGTCACCAAAGTTCAATATTCCCCAAATGGCTTTTGAAAGACAGTAGCCAAGGTAACCTTTCACAAATAAAAATAAAACCCCGGATTTTCTGCAAATGGAACGTTGCTGGTCACCATCCAAAGTCTGCAGGTATTTAAGAATGTAATTAATATTCCCAAGCTGCTTCTTCATGTCATCTTCCAACTAAGCAAATGTCCCTGAATCCCCAAACACGCAGGATTCCAGTGGCAGATTTACACAGTTAACAAATGTTTGCCAAGTGGCTCACGTGCCACATACGGCGCTGGATGCATTTCTGAATCTGTGAGGACACTTATGCCTGTGAGGGTCTCAAGTTCCTGTTTTCAATAACGTGACCAAACCAGTGGGCCATTTCCAAGTAGATCCCAACCACATGTTAATGTCATTCCACTGACAGTGAGGAGGCATGAGCACTGCAGCGAGGCTTCAGCAGAAGTGCATGCTCCATGGCATTTGTGGGCGATAGGCAATATTACAGAATGAAGCAAGGAACAGATTGTGGAGGAGCGTAGGTTCCTAAGATGCAGCCACCACTCAGTTCCAAACACTCCTTGCATTTTTAACATTTCTTTTTCAAACAGAAAATAACACCAACCAACCAATCTAGATAGCTATCTAGTCACATAAAGTCTATTTTTCAAGTTGACTTTGGAACCAAAGTTCTCACAAACACTGAGTAGGCCAACAGAACATGAAGGCTTTATGACTGTGTGTCTACAATCCAGTTTACCTCTGATAGAAAAGGGAAGGAGGGGTGGGACCAGTAGATGCTGTCATATACAATTCCTTCAGGTCCTTTCCAGTGCAATGAACAAGTGAGCCCGTGAGTTACTGGGAAACCAGCCAAGGGCCATGCATATACTCAGCGGGAGTGCACTGAGAAGACAAGCAACAGGGAGAAGCTGCAGAGAATGTGCTCTTGACACCTGTGGTGGGAGAAAGTGTCATTCCAGCCATCCTGACTTCATGCTCTCTCACCAGACATAAACATCACTAACTGGTTGTGGCTGGTTCAGTGATTATTTCACTGCCAGACTTACTATTATTTTAAAGCAAATATTAGTCCATCAGTACCCACTAATCTAAGTGCCTACCAAGATCACTCTTATTTTTCTTGTTTTCATTTCCAAACTGGGTTAAGTATTTCAGCTCCCATCATCACATCACACCATCCATATAAACCTGTAGCAGACCCAGTAAGACCGCAGCCATGGAATAATTTTCTAAGCTTCTTGTACTTTGGTGCTAAGAGAAAGATAGAAAGGAAACAAATCCTGGGCTCAGCCTCTAACCCTGACAAGCTCTAGCCCCCTTTGTGTGAAAGGAAAGGAAGAGTTCTTGTCCTGCCAAGAACTTCAGCCACTAAATGGAACAGCTGTGTAACAATCAACACTAGGAAACAAACAGAACACACAAGGGGGAGGGGAGCAGTGGAGTAGCTCAGTCCAGTTAGTAGGCAACACTACAGGAGGCAGAGAACCTTGGCTTTGGCCCCACATGGGCAGTGTTTGACTTCTAGCTCCTCTACTTACAGTGTTTTAAATAAGTTAGCTTGCAAGCCATGGTGGGGGAGGGGCACGCCTTTAATTCTACCACTTTGTGAGTTCGAGGTCAGCTACAAGAGCTTCAAGAACTACAAGAGCTAGTTCCAGGACACGCTGCTCTAAAGCTACCAAGAAACCCTGTCTCAAAAACACAAAACAACAACAACAACAACAACAACAACAACAAGTTAGCTTGCTTGGCTGATCCCATTTTCTCCTCTGTGAGACTGGGTAGTAACCCCTGTGTCAGGGTTTGCAGTGAGGACCAAATGTAGGGAAGGTTCTTAATAAATGGTAGCTGCACTCATTTTTAATATTAAAAGTGTATCTTATTCATTCAAATAAAACCTTTCTGAACTGTGAAAAAGTTGTAAATTCTCTAATTCATGTCCACCATTTTGCTGTTTGTCTTTAACTCCTATAGACGGAGTACTCTATTGGCCACCACTGTGCTATCTGTCTTTAACTGCTACAGACAGAGTATTCTATTGGCCACCATTGTGCTATCTGTCTTTAACTGCTACAGACAGAGTATTCTATTGGCCATTCTCCAGCCAATATTCTCAACACATCATGACTGAAGTTCCTTCCCACATTTCTGTGACCAGTTCCGTTCCCACAACCATCAGACTGGAGAAGACCAGGAGGTTAAAAGATGGACTTAGTAAGGTTTTGATGGGAGTGTTGAGTAGTGCGTTCCAAGATTAGCCAGGAAAACTAGACAATAGGACAGAAGGCAAAGCCAGCAAGGCAAGAAAAAAAAAGTAGGGCAGGATTTGCCCCGACATTTGCCATTCTTTGTTCTCACTACACAGAATGCTTTCCTGATAGTATTTCCACTGTGACATGTCCAGACTCCCGTTCCCGTTGGTGGTCCATGCTCTTCTTCAGACACTGGTGGTTCTGTTGTCCAGAACAGGCCCACCAGAATTTGCCCCACATCTGTGTTCTTGCAAAGAGTCACATGAAATTCTAAAACAGAATCACAGCTTCCTTCTTCATTAGCATTTATTGTTCAGTTAATACTCAGTAAGAGCCTACTATGTGCCTGTAGACAAGATTAACAGTTGAGATAAAGTGGTGTGCAAAGCTCAGGGGGTTTGTTGTCCAGAAGGGAAGGCCAAACACAGATGAAATTATTAAGCAAAGATATGATGAACCACGTTCACTTTAAAACGCACAGTGGAATGGGGTGCAGTGCAGCAGTATGGAGGGTGGGGGAGACTGACTTCAGGCTGTGGTTTGGAACTCTAAAGGGTTAACTGTACTGCCCTGGGGAAGCAGCTGGAGGACCTCTGTATGGAGGGAGTATAATACATTTAAGCTCAAGACTCTGGTAGGAACAAAGGCACCGAGAGAAGAAAACGGCCCCCAGGGAAAGGTGGTTATGGAAAATGAAACTCCACTGCTCTGCAAGACCCAGTATGGAGGGTGTGCTGCTGAATCCAGACACAGAGGACGTCTTGGGTGTAGCACACTCTTTGTGTGGGGCTCCTCCCTACCCTGAGGATTAATAGCCCAGATTTTTTTTCAGCATGATCATGTGTACTTTTACTATTCTATTATTTTAGGAAAAATGTTGGTTTTTTTTTTCCCCACTGCCAAATAGAAAGAAAAACAAGAGCTGATCAAAAACACGAAACATGGTACTGGGTGTATAGCTCAGCACTGGAATGTTGCCTGGCACCATCAAGGTCCTATGCTTAATCCCCACACTGGGAGAGGCAAACATAGTGGGAACATAGATACTTTTTTCCTCAGAAATATTTTCCTGACTTTTTTTTACATGTGAAATATGTGTTTAAAATGAATTTAGACATGATTTGACTCAAGCAGAAACTGCCAAGATAATAACAATAAGAATGGCTAATGCTAGTTTTCCTTGCACATGAACCATCCACAAACCTCTACCACACACACCCCTGGCTGGCTTTTGTTCTGCAGGAGTCTCTGAGGATGGCTTCCCAGACATACAACAGCTCCCACACTTCCAGCCTGTACCTAGCAGGGCTGCTCCTCTGAAATGCTCTAATCACCCCAAGTCAAAAGTGATTACAAATGCCTGTTTCTAAAGAGGCCGATGATGTCATTCTTGTCTGGATTCCTGTTCCCTAGGAGAACAACTAGAAAAAATCAAGTGAAGTGCACTAACTCCCTAAGCTCCCAGTCACCGAGGTGCTCTGTGGCTGCTTTCTGATTTCTCTCAGAGAGGTGTGAGATGAGGAACAGAAAGGATGAAGGCAATGGCAGGACAGAGATTAAGTTTTAAAAATAATAAAAATACAATTATACACTATATGGAAACCAGTTTCTGGGAACACACTGTAAAGTGCTTCTTCACTTCCTACAAAACACGGAGGTGAAGAAACACTAGCAGCAGTAACTATAGTTAGTTATTCCAGTGTTTGGTTGCCATACTCACAAAAAGGGTGTGGATTCCAGACCAGAAGAGTATCCAAACACATTTAATTAGGAAGAAACCTGTCTTGGCCAGTGACTGAATTTCTTGGATGGTGCTGATCTGCACAGGGAAAAAACCTCACACCCTACACCACTATGTGAAACGAATTGTTCAGATTAAGCTATCTTCACCAGAATGACACAGATAAAGAAATAAAGAGTCCACTCATTTTGGTGAATGGTTTGGAAAGAACCACAGCTCCTCAAACCTAACACACTAACTCTTGTTGTATTAGAAAATGGAAATTGCTAATGAGCACCGCACCATATCAGTTTCCTGTTCCAGTTGGCTCTGTCAGCTTGGCAACAAACCAGGAGCCTGAAGAAGAGGTGCAGCCATGTGTTTTGCTTTAAAAAATGAAAGGAGTAAGAAAAAGGAGGGGGCTTCATTTTATATTTGCTTCAGTGAAAATCACCACTCTGCCTGGGACCAATTCAGTCCAGGTGCTAAGGATAGAGTAAACAGGCAACACATGAAGACAGACAGTCAGCTTCTATGAGAACTACATTTCTGATTACATTTATAGTTACGTTTCAAAACACAAGTCAGCTTCACTGTGCTTGCACACAGACATGCCCCCGTTCAGTGTCCAACATGTTGGTCTTTCATTCTCCCATCATCCAAGAAGTCCCAGCCTAGAGTCTGTTGTAGCTCTTTCTTTCTTTTTTTTTTTGGGGGGGGGGGTGTTGAGACAGGGTTTCTCTGTAGCTTTGAAGCATGTCCTGGAATTAGCTCTTGTACAGCAGGCTGGTCTCGAACTCACAGAGATCAGTCTGCCTCTGCCTCCCAAGTGCTGGGATTAAAGGCGTGTGCCACCACCACCCGGCTTTGTATCTCTTTTTTATCCACCCAGCCACCCATCCATCCATCTTTGCCTCTATCTATCTGTCTGTCTGTCTATCTATCTATCTATCTATCTATCTATCTATCTTCCTTCCATCTTTGATATATATTTAGGCTGAAATGTCTGTACCACAATGTTTTTCTTCACTCTCAATAAATATTAAGACACCAACATTCTCAAGATCTTCCTTCACAACATCCTTTTTAATACATTTAATATGCTTCATACTTGTGATTTTATCCAAGGCACCATGGCTACAACAGACCAATGTCAAAACATGTAAAACAAAATATTTTCTGACACTATCACTTGACATTTATCACATATTTATTTACTGATTGATTTTGCATCAGTAATTATCAAAATGTTAGGATGCTTTCTCTGGAGAGTGAGTTTACAAGTGATTTTTAAGTTCTATTATGATAATCAGGGAGCAAAATGAGTATCACTTTAGTATTCAAGAAAGTCCAATTATAAATCATCTTAAGGAAATGTAAATAGAGCAGAGATGAAATTTCATCCAAGTAACAATCCCTGTTCTTAAAAAACTTATAGCCAAAGAATTATAAATAATTACATGACAATCACAATTATTATAGTTAATTGAATGTGGAGGGACAATTACAAGGTTCAAGAGGCTTTAATCCTTTGTCCATCCTCTTTATTTTTTTATGCCTGAAACTGTGTAGTCCAGGCTAACCTTGAACTCATGATCTTCCTGCCTCAGGCCCCTGAGTGCTGAGATCATAAGCCCATGCCACAATGCCTGACATTCGTTTCAAATATCATTTCAGTCAATGACTACTCTGATGCTATTTTATAAGACACTAGAGCAGCGGGTTCCAACTGTGGGTTGTGATTCCTTTGGAGTCACATATCAAATATTCTGTACATCAGATGTTTATATTACTACTCATAACAATAGCAAAATTACAGCTACAAAGTAGCAATGAAATAATTTTACAATTAGGGGTCACCACAACATAAGGAACATATTAAAGAGTCACAGATTTATGAAGGTTGAGAACCACTGCACACTGAGAAATTCGGGTTGTTTTCCAATGGGCATACATATTAGGGGAGCAGGTTTTCTCCCCATTGTGGTATTTTTGGCCATACCTGTTTTGAAAATACAGCCATGTTTTCAAAACAACTACCCTTGTATATTAAACATCTTTTTATTATTTGGAAATTTATACCATATATGCATTCTTCTAGTCATTAGCTGCTTAACAATGGGGTGTGTTTCGAGAAATACATCATCAGGTGATTATATCATAATGTGAACACCACAGTTGACTACACACATTTAGATGGTGTAGGTTACACTCTATATGGCTTCTGCTGCAAGACAGACAGTAAGCATGAGACCCTCTGTGAACCCACTGTCACATATGCTATCCATGGCTAACTGAAACATCATTATTATTTGGTACATGACAGCACTATAGTTTGTACTGTTTACAGATACAAAAAGTGGTAACAAAGACATTATACTTCATGCATTTATATACACATAAATATCAGCACAAGAAGATATGTCCTAGTGTTACAATTAAGAATGATTGCTTTATATGATGTGTCAGGGAAAAATGAAGTGCTTAAAAAGTAATGTGTAAGGATCCCTTGCGTTAGGAGCCTGCTTTGCTGGTTAGCGCTATACGCAGCTCTGCATTTCTTTCTCCACGGCTCGTGATGTATTTTAAATATGTAGTAAACATTTTAAACTTCACTTGATATGGCTATTTAGTAATATGTGCTGTGGTTAACTGTTTTAATATGTTGGAGAGTAAAACCAAATGTAACAGTTCCAACATTTCTCAGGGGAGTGATTGGGGAGCAGACATATGTTCTTCATCAGAGTTTGCAGCAGAAATCTTAGAAATCAAGAAAAGTAAGGACCCAGGTAGAGAAACAGGATTGCAAGCCACTATAGAAAACAACTTGATAATGTCTCTGTTTTGTTCTGGCAGGCCTGAGACAAGAGAGGAAAGCACAGTCTTTCGTGGAAACGTCTGATACCTGCATGCCATAATACACGAGAATCCACAGGCTAGACCCAAGGGATGAGGTAAAACCTTGCATGGAATTTTCCATTAATCCCAATGAGTTTCTTTAGCTGTGTGTCTTGACTCTGTGATCATGGGTTGGTACACTATCACCTACAATAAAGCATTACCATTCTTACTCAAGGGTATATAATGCAAAGGCCAATGACAGACTTACAGAACCACTCTAAGGGTTACCATAGGAATCCTTTGTTATTACCAAGCCAGAAGAAATGCTCAAGAGAAAGATGTGCAGTGTTGTTTTTTTTTTTTTCTAAACTGGAATGGTATCCAGATGAACGGTAATATAGAGAAATGCATCATCTGAAATTTGATGTATTACTAAGAGAAACCCATGAGACGAGAAAAGGATGCAGACGTGATGGGAAAAGAAATCTCAAAGGAGAAACTCATATTACCTCCTCTTTTATTTTTTCTTTTACAACTCTCTGCTCGAAATTGTTTCACATTTTATAAGAATTACCTTCTACAAACCTGAGGAAAAGGTTTAATAAATCACAAAAGATCTGCAAATATTTGTGTGTTCATATGCAAAGAGTAACCCTGTTTCTAGATGATTCCTGAGGTACACTATTTGTTGGACCTCAGTTGCAAGTCCTGAGTTTCTGCAGGTAATCCAAAGCCATGGCTGAGAACCATTGGCCTACTAAGAAGTCTAGCCTGAAAATGCAGAGACAGGATTAGTCCAGTTCCTTCACTCAACAGGATATCTGGTTGGTGGTTTGAGGAAAGGCACTTACTGTTGGTTGTCTTGATTTCTTTGTGTGTAAAGTGAATACACGGATAACTGCTGAGAACAGTTCACTATCAAAGCATAGCAATACTGTGCCTCATGAATCCTAGGCGTAAAAATCTAGGCAAATACAAAACCACCAAAGAGTGCACCTAGATTTATCAGAGAAAGCAACTGTGTTACGTTTCCATTGTTCTGGTAAAACACCATGACCAAAGCAACTTATAGAAGGAAGGGTTTGTTTGGAGGGATAGGAGGCAAGGCAGCAAGTAGACAGGGCAGGTGGAGCAGAATGCTGAGCGCCCCCATGAGGCTTTGAAACCTCAAAGGCCTTCCCAGGCAATATGCTTCCTCCAGTAAGGCCACACTTTTTAGACCTTCCCAAAGAGTACCACCAACTGGGGACCAAGGGTTCCAGCACATGAGCCTATGGAAGACATTTACATTCAAACCCCCACAGCATTGTCACTGAAAAATGAAAACATGGTCAAAACTAAAACTCTATTGTTTTTGTTTTAGATATAATTTTGCCTTCTGTCCCAAAACATGTTCAAAAACTAGTAGTGCATTGTGAAGAGATTATCACAGAGGGAAAGAAGTTAGCATTTCAGGTACACATCACTGGAGCTGAGATGTCAATGATATGCTTATTAGCCACGTGAGTTTATAGACTCTTGCTTGTGTATTTGTTGTGATCCCTGGGAATATATCAAAGTATGCTTTTAACGTTACAGTTTTATTACCTAGAATTGCCAGGCATCGTTGCTTGGTATTGCACCCAAATTCTGTCTCTAAGGAATCCTATTTAGTCAGACTTAACTCAGCAATGGAGTTCATTATTGATACACAACAATGATGACACATTATGCATCAGGCACTTTGTCCATCTTAGCTCATGTGGATGGATTTTATTATAAAGAAGCTGAGACTATATGATAGTAAATGATCCACAGTTACTGAGTATCAGAAGCTAGACCTATTTGCACCAAGTCCTTGTTCAGAGCCGTAACATTTAATGCTGCTGCTGTCCCAGAGTTTCTATGCTTGAAGAATTTAGAATAATGCTAAATAAAAAGATGTGTTCCATTCAATACTCATAAATTGAAAGTGGGATATAAGCCCAATGCTGCCAGCACATGACAATATATCTTTTTAGCATTTTAAATAAAAACAATTCCAATATTCTAAGAATAAAATGAGGACTTGTAGGTTATTGCTTAACCTTCAAGTCCTTCATCTTGCTTTAGAATTCCCTGCCAAGAATGTCTAGAGTGTTAACTGTGGCAAATATAAGTTCCTACCTACTGTCCATCCCCACATTCCTTCTTCTAACAAAAAACTTACCTTGTTGTCTCTGGATGAAGCTTTCGTGAAAACTGCTGTTTCCCTAATAAAAATGATGGTGGGGCAGAGACTCAACCGATAACTGCTTTTTCCCTTTCCCTTTCTTTCCGTCTTATCCAAACCCTAAACAGGCGGTCTCTAGAAAAACTCCTACCTCAAGACTACAGCTCCAAGGACACTCAAGAAGAACATCTCCACAGGCCAATCTGGTAGGGGAATTTTCTCAATTAAGGTTCCTCCTTTCTAAACTTGACACTCTAGCTTGTGTAAAGTTGGCAAAAAAAAAAAAAAAAAAAAAAAAAAAAAATTAGCCAGCAAGCCATGCAAACATCTCTCTGCCTACGTGCATCAGTTGTAAACGTTTGAAGAGCTCAAACCTCTGTGGCACAGACTAGCAAAATAATTATTTAATTATAACCCCAAATGGACCCCAAACTAGCTCCTAGTTCCGCAGGTGACCAATAAGGACAGTGGTGATTAGTGTCGAGGCTCAAGGCCAGGGAGCTGCCAGCTAACACCACACTGCTAGCAAGCGGAGGGCCAGAACTTTTAAACCATGGTTTTCTGTATTCAAACCTTCAGCTTTTTCCGGTACACCTCTCTGTAGGACGACATTCCAAGCGTGCACTTCAAAATCTGCATTAAATTTCATTCTCTGAAGACAGTTCAGATGGATTTATTTTTCTTGTGGCTGGCAGGCGAACACTGAAGTATACAGAAACTCATATTCTCTTTGAACTTAGCAGGACTGAGGACACCAACCAGCATCAACAGGCCAGGCCAGTTTTCCCCTTCCAGGTTCCCACCCACAACCCCCAAAAGCCAATCCTAGTTACTTTGCATGAATAGAAAAGAATTGCCCACCGTTCTAGAAATGTGCCTGGCAAGAATCCACTTAAAGAGTGCAGATTAAAAAGAAAATAGTGTGCTGCCACTGACCGACATGTTCAGCTTTTGTTCTGGTTTACTAATCACAGTTTCCTATTATCCTTCCTATACAAAGGAAGAATACAGAGACATGAAAGCAACTGTCAAAAATAAATTACATAATGAATAGATAAAAAATATGGATTTTAAACATGGGCAATTACTGTCAAAAGATATTATTGAAATAAGCAGAATTAAAGTTTGTTACTCTTGCTGCTAAAAGCCAGGCAACCAATAGACTTCTATGGTTATAAATAATATTGTAATTTATTACAATACAAAGAAAAGAGGATGCATTCGTAAAAATGGGGGGGGGGTATGGCAAACATATACAGCTATATAATGGTAATAGATGAAAAGCAAAGGCAGTATCTAAAATTTTAACCACAGGTTGGTTTTCTCTCCAAATACTAATGGAATGGCTGGGCATGCATGGCATGAGACAATGTGGGAAAGTAAGCCTGAGCTGTGGCATGCACTGGATGTAGCAGTGACATGGGCTTGAATCAGTTTTGAATCGCATGTCTAAAGACATGACTTCATATCCACAAAACCCAGAGTCAAATGCTGGGTCTACCACTTAGCAACCGAGAAAAGACAGTTTGATGAAGATTTTAACAGACAAAACAGGGCATTTTGTTATCCTGTAAAGTAAAATAGCAGATACAGAATTCTTTTATTGATTACTTATTTTCAAATATTTTTAAAAATATTTTTATTAAACAAAGAATATACATAAGGAATCAAATAAATTCTGCTACTCAGAGTCAAGAAAATCAGGTCTATGCCTTGAAGTGAAATAGGAACAATACTGACCACTGGCGCAGGGGAGCACTTCCTAAATATCACCCCAGAGTAGCACAGACACTCAGAGAAACAATTAATAAATGGGACCTCCTGAAACTGAAAAGCATCTGTAAAGCAAAGGAGACAGTCAAGAAAACAAAACAGAATGGGGAAAGGTCTTCACCAACCCCACATCAGACAGAGAGCTGATCTCCAAAATATACAAAGAACTCAAGAAATTGGTTATAAAAAGAACAAATAATCCAATAAAAAATGGAGTACAGACCTAAACAGAGGACTCTCAACAGAGGAATCTAAAATGGCTGAAAGACACTTAAGGAAATGCTCAACATTCTTAGCCATCAGAAGAATGCAAATCAAAACAACTCTGAGATTCCATGTCACACCTGAAAGAATGGCCAAGATCAAAAACACTGATGACAACTTATACTGGAGAAGATGTGGGGTAAAGGGAACACTCCTGCATTGCTGGTGGGAGTGCAAACTGGTACAGCCCCTTTGGATGTCAGTGTGGCAATTTCTCAGAAAATTAGGAAACGACCTTCCTCAATACCCAATAATACCACTTTTGGGTATATACCCAAAAAATGCTCAATAGTGCCACAAGGACATGTGCTCAACCATGTTCACAGCAGCATTGTTTGTCATAGTCAGAACCTGAAAACAACCTAAATGCCCCTTGACCGAAGAATGGAAAAGGAAAATGTGGTACATTTACACAATGGAGTACTACATAGCAGAAAAAAACATAATAGCATCTTGAAATTTGCAGGCAAATGGATAGAGCTAGAAAACATCATTTTGGAGTGAGATAACCCAGACCCAGAAAGACAATTATCATACATACTCACCCATAAGTGGTTTTTAAACATAAAGAAAAGAAAACAAGCCTACAAATCACAATCCTAGAGAACCAAGACAACAATGAAGACCCTAATGTAAGAGAGAGACTTACATGGATCTAATCTACATGGGAAGTAGAAAAAGACAAGATCTCCTGAGTAAATTGGGAACATGGGATCATGGGAGAGGGTTGAAGGTGAGGGGAGAAGAAGGGAAGAGAGCAGAGAAAAATGTATAGCTCAATAAAATCAATTAACAATTAAAAAATTTTTAAAAAGAACAGCACTGATCACAGGCTCCCTGGGAAAGCCATTAACCTTGATACAGGGCCCTATGTATATCTGGAAGACAATGCATTTTTTTAGATACAGGCTGAAGTATCTGTTCCTAATAGAACTGAGTCACACTGACTCCAATACTATGTGACTAAGTTTTCACCCAAATACCAAATGTCACTTTTTCCTTAGCAGCATCTATAAATATAAGCCCTTCTTTAGGACATTTGAGTTCTCAACATTATTAATAAAGATACATCCATACTAATCAACTACAAATAACTTGCAGAATATAGCCCTTTTGGTGTAATCAGAAGCAAGAGAGAGAAAGAGAAAGGGGGAGGGAGGAAGGGAAGGAGGGAATGTATGTGGGCACTCATATGTATGTTTTCAAGTAACTAGTTGACATATGCCAAAATAACACCTCTGTACCATTTAACTACTTGCACTAAATACCCAAAGTTAATATTGGTAAAAATGCATGATTAATATTGTAAAATAAAGGTTTAAATAAAACTTCAAAAATTCCACAACTTATTATTTTTTAATTTTTAAATTATGAGCTAACAATTTTTTTCCTATACAAACCTGAATTCACAGAAATGTTTCCAAAGCAACAAAATGCAATATCCTGAGCAAGTGTAAAGAAACTAATAAAAAATGAACTGCGGGGTCAATGAACACCTTGAGTGAATATTAAGAGAATATTCCTAGAGCATTACTTCAGATCCAACAATAAACTGTCAACATACAAACATTATAAAGCCTACCCAAACAACTGTAATTAGAACATGCACACTGGCCTTGCTGTCTGTCTTGGGACTTGCTCATTTAAACATAATTTCCAATGAAATTCTCCTAGCATCCAAATTTACTTTAAATCAAAGCTCTTTTCTAAGCATTGTATAAACCATATTAAGCCATTCTAAGTCAATATTTATTTCCAACCAAACAAACACACGTAATGGCAGATAGCGTTGTACTTAACGAAATGGTAACGGATTACACAAGTTCTACTTAAGTGGATTATAAACTGGCGAGCAGGTTCCATGCCAGGCAAGGAAATGCTTCCCGTCTGTGGAAACTGAATGAAGTTTCCATCTCATCAGGGTTGTGCTCTTCATTAACAGCCATAGGAAAGGTCAGAATAAAATAAAACACACATGCATGGGACACTAAGATCTCCAGCACCATGGCCTGTATCAGAGATGTCTCCATACTTCCCCCAATGAGGCCCGCAGGGGTCTAAAACATTCATAATCTGCCTCACTAGAACTTATCTGAGCAGGGATGTCTACACACATGTAAACAAGTATGTACATGCACATTCGAGTTACTGAAAGGAAACTTGGACTCCTTTAAAGTATTCATGCTTTATGTACAGGCTTCAATAGCTTCTAGGCATAACTGATACCGTTGAAATCAGCATTATACAAATACAAGCCATTAATGTCAACACACTACACGTGGAGGTGGATCATTACAGTCTCTGGTAATTGTAGATTCTCCCCAAACTAGCACAGTCTACATTACTGGGAAGCTAGTGTGTCATTTGGAATAGTACTAATTAATTAAAAATCAAATGAAGTATTGCAGGCTCAAAAATATTAATTTCCTGAAAACGGTGATTTCTAATCCAAAAACACTTTCTAGCACCTTACAAAACAATTTTTCTCTGAGGATTTTGCTGTTTGACCAAGGCTTTGACACCAACAAACATAAATTCTGAGAGGGACTTAGTAAACCATTCCACCACCACTACCTGAAAAGGACACTATGGGAGAGACAGGCTGACCCTGCAGGTGGCTGGAGATGGTTCCCTCCTCCCCGACAGTCTCTGCTCAGAACCCTGGTTTCTGTACACACAGGATCTGCGGTCTACAATGGTGCTCGCACTCACCTGTGATCTTCTGCAGCAACGGTGACAACTGGGACTCCTCAGAGAAGACTTGGGCCAATGCTGTCTTCACCCTTTCTTCAGCTTCTCTCAGGTCGTTGTCCTGGGTGAACTCTCCAGTGACAGAGTAAATGTAGATGAGGAGGATTAGCAGTTCCTCTGGGCTGTAGTCGTCGCTGGTTCTCTGGCTTGGGGACTTAATCATAGGCAGCAGCTGATTAAGCACAACAGCCATGGTTGAATCGCCAAGGCTCTGAAACAGAAGCAAGGACAGGAGGATACATCAGCCTTCCACAAAGACAGAACATTAGTTCAAAGATGCTTGTGAAATCCTGATGGTACTCACTGACCACAGTCTTTCAGGTCTGTGTTTATTAATGCTGACGAGAACACTGCAAGAAGTCTGGCATTAGAAATTTTATTCTGAAAAACATTTGATAAAATGTCAAGTGAAGTTGCATTTGATAATGATCCCTACTGTGGTTTGAGCAAATGGAGATTTTTTTGAAAATAAAATGTAAGTGGTTCAAAGGTAAGGGATGTAGCTCAGTGGCAGAACGCTTACCTAGCACACACAAGGCCCCAGGTTTGATCCCAAGCTCTGTGAGAAAATGTAAGCATTTCAAAAACTTGAAAACTTAAACAAAAATGTAAAGCAATACAATTTGAAAAACAAACCTGGCAGACTATCTGTTTAAAGGAACGCTGATGCTCCTTAACAGAATTTACATATTCAAATGAGTGCTGATTCTCCTTTAAAGGAATCAGTCTTTCTAACAGCCCTGGCTGTCCTGGAACGGAGATCCACCTGTCTCTGCCTGTGATTAAAGGCCACCACTGCCCAGCTTCAGGATATCCTTTTTGATATGTTCTATGTTGGCAAACATTAGCCAGAATATTTATAGCAACCAAAGGTCATTTCCTGCTAACTCTAACAAATAAAATAATTGCTCCGAATGGAAATGGGCTCAATATTTCTTTTGGTTATTTTGAAGGTAATTCACCTCAATTTCTTAATATATATTTTTAAATTTTCTTCATTTATTTTTACGTGTGTAGTGTTTTGCTACATGTGTGTGCACCATGTGCATGCTGGGTCCACAGAGGCCAGAAGAGGTCATTTGATATGCAGGGACTGGAGTGATAGAGGGCTGTGAGCTTCCATGTGGGTTCTGGGAATCAAACCTAGGCCCTGTGGAAGACTGGCAGTGCTCAAGCCACTGAACAATCTCTCTGGTCTACCACCTGAAATTTAAAAAAAAAATGGTTTTAGTTCTACCAGCTTCTTAAATGACACTCAGAAGACAATTTCAGGATTCTTTACACGTGATAAAAGCACTGCATCACTGGAGTCACCGTGTCAGGGAACTGCACACACTCTGCATCACTGGAGTCACCGTGTCAGGGAACTGCACACACTCTGCATCACTGGAGTCACCGTGTCAGGGAACTGCACACACTCTGCATCACTGGAGTCACCGTGTCAGGGAACTGCACACACTCTGCATCACTGGAGTCACCGTGTCAGGGAACTGCACACACTCTGCATCACTGGAGTCACCGTGTCAGGGAACTGCACACACTCTGCATCACTGGAGTCACCGTGTCAGGGAACTGCACACACTCTGCATCACTGGAGTCACCGTGTCAGGGAACTGCACACACTCTGCATCACTGGAGTCACCGTGTCAGGGAACTGCACACACTCTGCATCACTGGAGTCACCGTGTCAGGGAACTGCACACACTCTGCATCACTGGAGTCACCGTGTCAGGGAACTGCACACACTCTGCATCACTGGAGTCACCGTGTCAGGGAACTGCACACACTCTGCATCACTGGAGTCACCGTGTCAAGGAACTACACACACCTTCAGCACCAATCTTGAAGTTTTGGGTAAAGAGACACTAGTTTTCATATTCAAATTAAAGTCCAAGTTATCAGAACCTAAAACTTCCATCACTCATGTGTTCCCTGAATGATGCAGGATTCCCCTCTGTATGCTGTGAATACCATTGGTTAATAAAGAAGCTGCTTTGGGCCTGTTGATAGGGCAGAACTTAGGTAGGTGGGGAACACTAACTGAATGCTGGGAGAAAGGAGGTGGAGTTAGAGAGAAGCCATGTAGCCCCGCAGGAGACAGATGCCGAAACTTTAACAGGTAAGCCACAGCCATGTGGCAATACACAGTTTAGTAGAAATGGGTTAAAATTAGGTGTAAGAGTTAGCCAATAAGAAGCTAGAGCTAATGGGCTAATCAGTAATTTAATTAATACAGTTTCTGTGTGATTATTTTGAGGCTGAGTAGTCGGGAACCAACAAGCGGCCTCCATCAACAGCTGAACACCCACCATGTTGCATTATTGCAGGCCTGAGCAACAGAGCAGACAGCTTCTCTACTCTCGTAGTTCATGTCAAGGGGAAATGCTGCGGTGCAGCAGACGGTGGTAAGTGCTTGGGGGGGGAGCAGGAAAGGGAGATGGAGAGGCGGGACTTCAGGGGCTTCTCACTCTATATGGGAGAAGTCAGAGCAAGAGGACACAAAGACAGAGCAACCCTGCAAAGATGCTTTCTTTAAACAGAAAGATGCAAACAGCTGAAGGTTATTGCAAAGAGTGGGCCACCCCAAAGGAGCTCTTCCAGCCACTTCTGCTCAAATTCAGACAGATCAAGACAGGGTTTCTCTGTGTAACAGCCCTAGCTGTCCTGGAACTAGCTCTTGTAAACCAGGCTGGCCTCGAACTCAAAGAGATCCATCCGTCTGCCTCTGCCTCCCAAGTGCTGGGATTAAAGGTGTGCGCTACCACTGCCCAGCTACCATTTATTTCTAACATAATTACATGTTTATGGCATAGTACACAAAAAATAAAAGTGCTAAGTCTTTGGAGTAGATAAGAATGGAAAGGGCAGAGATTTTACTGGCATATGGTAACAAGATGTGGTTTAGAAAGTAAAAGCAAATTCACCCTAAGGCACCAGGAGCAGAGGGTTCCCAGCTACTCCAGGTGCCAAAGTCCCTTAAAGAAAGGAGCCATGTGGTTGGCCTGTCCAGCGAGGTTCACAGAGGCTGCAGCTTGCCTATTTGTTTCTTATTCCATTGCCAACTTCTTGTACTACGAGAAGATGATTCCTGCATTGCCTCCCATCCCATTTCCTGACAGCCAGGGTTATATACAATGTGTCTACCCTGCAGGAGCCCTGTACCCTCAGAAAAGAAAGCCTTTTAAAAGATGGTTCTGAAGAGTGCGTCAGGGCAGGAGACTCATTTATAAAGATGTACGTGCTAGCATCTGCCTCTTGAGCTTGCATTTTCAAGTCTTTGCTTTATGATACATGATAAAGAGAGAAATCCTCCGGTACAGACACAAGCATGACTTCCATTGTTCACAGCAGCAAAATGACATTCAAAATATGCTTCAAGCATCCCAAGAAGTCAATAGTTGTCTTTGATACAAAGCCAAAAACAGTGGGCAGTTACAGAGACATAAGAATTATGGGAAAATAAAATACCCATTTTGAAAACCTAATTCTAGTTCTGACTGTCCCATTATATTGTTCCTTAACATCGTGGGATCTCTTCATGTCTAAATAATATGGCCTGATTAGAGCAGTGCTACTCAGCTTGTGGCTCATGACCTCTTTGGCAAGCCTCTATCTCTAAAAATACTTACATTATGATTCATCACAATAGCACAAGTACAGTTATGAAGTAGCAACAAAAAAATTCATGGTTGCGGTCACCACAACACGAGGAACTGTGTTAAAGGTTACATGGTTAGGAAGGCTGAGAACCACTGGACCAGAGGACGGCAGAGCAGGAAGCCACATTATTCCAGGCACGCCATTTACTTCATTATTGACGGAAGAAGGCAGCTAGTCGTATTATTACTGTTCCCTACTCAGCAAAATATAGACTGCTCAAAAAAAAATTAGCTTTACCATAGACAGGCAGAGACGTTCAGAAATAACAATGAGAATATGTGTGAAATAGGTAGGCTGATGTATTCCAGTTCTTTCCTCTGGGGTGATCTAAAAACCATGACACCTCAGTGGCAATGAACACACCCAGATCCTAGTCTATGCTGTCTTTCTTTGGTAAAAGAAACCAGGGATCTCCAAAGAGATGACTGACCCTAGGAAATGGAAGGAAAATACAGGAAAAGCCTGGAAGATCTTATAGTGTCCCCCGCCCCCATAAAGAGATTAAGGATATGTCAAAAGGACCCAAGAGTCAACAGCAAGGCTTCCCAGTTGACCATGGCCAGAATAATTTAAAAAACAACATGAAGTAGTATTTTCACATAACCTAAAGAATACAAAAAAGTATCCATCTGTTCATATTGACATAACTGTGACTAAACCAAGGCTAGAAGGATGGCTCAGTCAATAAAGGTCTTGTCTTGTAAATATAAGGATCGAAGTTCAATCCCCAGAACCTGTTTAAAGAGGGTGGTGGATTCCCTGAAGCTGAAGTTAGAGGCGACTGAACCACCAGATGTAGATGCTAGGAATAGAACTTAAGTCCTCCAAAAAAGCAGTCAGCACTCTTAACCAATGACCATCTCTTCTAGCTTGTTGGTCATTTTCTGATGTCTGCTTTTCTTAACAACAAGAAAAGATCAGAGACTTCTCAGATTGAAGCCTTTTTAAAGCAAAAGACATTCATTTCAGCAGGAGTAACAGGATTTGTGAATAAGGTGGTGTTTGAGAGGATCTGTGTCATAGGCTGTGTGTCCTTGGGGAAAGGAACTCAAAATGCCTAAATACTAGCTAGCCCCATTACACAGGCACCCATTTATACAACACTGACACAAATTGTTTCAGCCCCTCTGCTTTAAAAATGAAGTAAACCCCACAAGAAGACAGTGTTCGTATAGACAAACTTAACTCTGTTTTCTGAGGGTTAACTTTGTAGAACACATTTGATACCATTTAGGAAGATACAATCATGGCCACTCTTCACCAGGTTGTTCTATGAACTTCATAAGGAAAGTGGGTCACACAGCAGCACCTGGCATGTTATTCTGTTACCACTACCCAGCGCCCTAGGATCCCCTTCTCCACCCAGAAGAACTAAGAACTCTGGTATGGGAATGGCATGTATTCTAGGAAAGGCCATTGGCAGCCTCAGAGGAAGGAGGGACAGTCTACAAACTCTGGGTGTAAAACTCTTATCGTGGGACTTCATTTCAACAGCCAGTGAAAGGTCAAGGAAAAATCAAATATTACTAAATGCTGCTATTGAAAGACACAAGCACAGCAAACCCTAGCCCAAGTGGAGGGTTTTAAAAATGGTTTCTTTGTAAAGCAGCTGGGATTAAGTTTCCTATTCACCTTCACACAGGCAGGCCTACTAGTGGGGAGAAGGAGGCCTGAGCTATGGCTAGGGTGACAAAGTACTTTGTTATTTCTGCAGTCTGGGTTCTTGTTATTCTTGAATCAGTCCCCAGCAACTCCATACAAAGGCCCTCTTTAAAAGCCGTGTCCTTAGAAAAGCTGACTGTGAAGTCAAGAGCTGGTCTCCATTCTGGCATTAGGAACATATTGCATATGGTGGCAGGCTGGTCCAGGCTGGCCCCACACCTGCTCCTCTGAGAGCAGAACCTGCAGACACTCTGAACTACAGAGAACACTTCTCAGCAATCCTCAGCCAGTGTGTGCAGGCTGCTGAGATATGGCAATGGGGGCTCAAATATCTTCTGTCTCCAAACAGTATCTGCCAAAATTAAAATCAATCTGTTATTTTGGATAATTCTGAAGGAATCTGAATATCCTTTTGTACACCCCAGGCAGAATGTAAAAATGTAAAATAATTCACTGATATTCCCAACATTGTGCACATAGATACACACCAAATAAGTACATCATTTAATTAACTGTAAAAATAACTTTATGCAACAAAGTGAGACACAGGCTACATGGGATTCAGATGAGTGGGAGGAGGAGTGAACAGCCAGCTCATAAGAAAGTCCTCAACAGAGGCATCTGCATTTGCTTTGGAAACACCCAAATCCTGATGGGGCACATGCCAAATGGGTCTTAAAGATCCAACATCCAATATGAGGGAGGAACAAAGCTCTAAGAAATGAATTATAGGGTAGCATCCTCCCTTCAGTAAATATTTCATCTACGTCTACCAAGAAGGTAGGATAAGTGGGATAATGCCCCATTTTCTGGAGTCAGTGACTATGTTACTACATGTGGCCAGAGGCCTTCCAGATGTGATGAAGACTATGTGTTAGTTACTTTCATCACTACAATCAAAATGCCACCCAGAAATAGCATAAAAGAAGACAGTTTTGATGTACAGTGTCTGAGAAAGCATGACAGCAGGAGCAGCTCAGTTCGTGGCAGCAGCCTGAGGAAAGGCTGTTCACATCGTGGCAGACAGAAAGGAAGGACTTAGGCTGGACCAGGGGCAGGTATAACCCGTTCCTAGTGACCTACTTCTGCTAATATTAGCTGGACTGCCTTCAAAACAGTCCTATACACTGAAGCATGAGTCTGCTCAGATACGCCAGTCAAACCATAACTTCTATGCCTGCTTCTAAAAAGAAAAAGACTTCCCAAGGAAATATTTTCCAAGGTCCAGATGCACAAGCGCTCAACAGTCTGGGGCTTTCTATATGTGAGGTCTTGCTCTTAAGAAACATTTCCTATTTTCCCAGTGCAAATATATACTTCTCTCTAATTCACTAAAGCCTCACAGTTACATCTGCCTTACCTGTGTCTACTCTGCCCACAACTGTTCTTTTGCTTGACAGGTGCCATGTTTTTTTTTTTTAAATCTTTCTGTTCTGCTTTTGCTTTGGACCCTCACTATAAGCCAGGAAAAAAATAGCAAAGAATTACCATGTCACAGCATGGATATTGTGCTTTGAAATCTTTATCTGCCAAATAAATTAGTCCAATATTTTTTAATGTTGTTACATTCAAATTTTCAAAATATGGCAAAAATCTAGCCAGATTATTTTCCAGAAGGTCCAAATCCCAATAGGATCCATATTCCCATCTGAAACTTCATGAGCAATCTTTATATTCTTCATTTCTATTGAAAGTCTGGTCTTGTGGGCGCCCATCAGAACACCCCATTAAGAAAAGCTTTCAGGGGCTGGAGAAGTGGTTGTGGTTTAAGAGCATCTGCTACTTTTCTAGAGAACCTGATATTGGTTTCCAGCAACCATATCACCTGTTACAGTTCTAAGGAATGCAGTATTATCTTACGGCTTCCTCTGGTAATGACACACAAGCACACCCTCACACATATATACAACTCTCTCTCACACGCACACAAACAAATCTGAACAAAAGAAAAAAGTTTATAGCATCTTGGAGCTTTTCTAGCCTACATCTACAAACTCCTCCACACATCTCCTGAAAACCAGGTCAAACGCCTAACTGGAACTGCATGTGTGGTCATGTTTACCACAGCAGCAACCCTACAGCAGTAACTTGTGTTACAGACCAGTCACACTAAACAGATGGGAAGCTGCAAAGGCAGATTGGAATCTGTGCTAGTTATAACCCTCAGAGGCTCAGTCCTAGTGTCTTCTTCCAACCAGGCTGTATGTCCCAAAGGGTCCACAACTTTCAAAACAGCACCACAAGCTGAGGCCTCGTCAC
Organism: Arvicola amphibius; assembly: GCF_903992535.2. Classification (NCBI taxonomy): domain Eukaryota; kingdom Metazoa; phylum Chordata; class Mammalia; order Rodentia; family Cricetidae; genus Arvicola; species Arvicola amphibius. The sequence goes on along the minus strand of NC_052047.1, from coordinate 28,979,855 downwards.
GAAAAACAAGAGCCTGGGAGGGCACTGGAAGGTCAAGCTCTAACACTGCAGATCTTGAGATGAGGCAGTCACTGATCCTACATTATTTGAATAGATCCAACCTAATCTCAAGACTCTTACAGATGAGGGCTTTTCCCAGCTCTGGCCAGAGATGAGATGATTCACAGATGCAACAATCCTATCCCTGAAGACTGAGTAGAGAAACTACAAGCCAAGAATACAGAGGCCCACGGAAACTGGAAAGGACAAAAAAACAAGCCCTCCCCTACAACCTCTAGAGAGACAGAGACCCTGATTATATTTAATGCTACTTCAGTAAGATCTCCACAATTACAAATCAATAAATGTGTGTTTTGAAGTTTGAGGACATGATGAATTAATGTAAGAGTTCTGTGGGGTAGAAAATGAGAAGCCCCATGTCAGAGCATGTAGCATTTACTGAGAAACTTGCTTGTAATAGGATGTGATAGTTGAAATGTTTATCCTCTTAAAACTCAAGCTGGAACTTAATTGCCAGTATATTAGTACTAGGTACTAATTGAGTATATTAGTACTAGGTAGTGAGGGCTTTAAGAGGTTGCATTGTAAGACTAGTCCCTCAGGAATGAGACTGACACCATTTAAAAGGCTCACTCCTGGCTCTTGCAACTTTCATTATGGCATGGAGCAGCAAGGAGGTCCTTCACAGATGCTAATACATGGTACCAGACTTTGCAGACTCCATAACTTTGAACTTGTACCAAATTCTATTCACTATGTTATCCGGAGTTAATTATTCCATTGTGTTAGCACAGAATGAACTAAAACATGGGAATCGATAAAATAATTGTCAAATTATTAGACAAACAAGCAAGAGCCAGCATTAATAGAGAGCTCAGTGGCATTCATTTCATCTCTGTCCTTAGGGGGACAGTGAGGGTCTTCAGGAAAATGATAGAAAGGAAAGGCAGACCAGAATCCAAATGCACTGTTACCAGTCAACCCTGAATCATAATGTCTTGGAGCCAACATTCATCAGCTACGTAATGGGCAGTGGCCTTCTAAGCGGGATCCAGAGACTCTTTGAGAGGACTTTCCTAACAATACCAAGGCAGTTCTTGCCATATTCTTTGGGTGCACAATGGTACTAACAGCATGAACACACAGAGAGTTAAAATCGATAATTTGGCAGGGTAATAAACACCTGTAATCTCAGTCCTTGAGAGATTTAAGCAGAAAGTGGGGGAGTGGAAAAGAGGAGAGCCTTCAACTATATTTTTGATAGTGTGTGCGACAAAATGAAAATGACGCATAAGTTGGCTCTTCTTCTGTACGATGACTTTTATCTCGGAAAAGCATTTTGCAAAGGATGAGGTGGGAACTGAACTAACTGCTGGTCTTGTGTAAGCCCATTATTCTTGACTAATGACAAATGATCAAGTGACGTGTTGCCTATGGTGGCAGACGCCCATAGTTCCAGCACCTGTGAAGCTGAGGCAGGAGGAATGCAAATCTAAACCTGGCCTGCAATACACAGCAAGCATGAGGCCAGTGTGGGCTACACAGCAAGACCCTGAATCAAGGGGAAAAACAACACCAGCAAAAGGAATACAATTGATAAGATTCTTAGCTTCTGAGCAAAACTTTAAAATTATGGAAAAGATCTATCTGTTATTGTCAGATTCTCTACTCTTACAGATTTTTTCTGATCAGTTGAGACATTAAAATGTAGATTTTGTTTTCAAAAATACACAATAAAATGCATTAATATTTGTAATGTCTATAACTTTTAGTGAACCAAAGCTTCTAAAATCAGGTATACTAAAAAAAAATTCATTCAAAATATAGATCAGTGGTTTAATTTTATTTATTTAATTTTATTTTATGTGCATTGGTGTTTTGCCTGCATTCATGTCTGTAGTAAGGGTGTTGGATCCACTGGAACTACAGTAACAGACAGCTGTGAACTACCTACCATGTGGGTGCTGGGAACTGAACCCAGAGTTCTCTGGAAGAACAGACAGTGCTCTTGACCACTGAGCTCACTGAAATGTTTTCCAATTCTACATTAAAACTTCAAGAAATCAGTACTTGCAGAGTTGAAATATGGTATCAAAAATAATATCCACAAACATCTGGAAGAGCTGTCAAGTACTCCTTTTCCAAGGACTCTGTTCCTACACTCTCTCCAAAGCAGCATCTGGCAGCCAGTAAATGGGGACAAATATGTCTGCCTGGTTTCTATCAACAGACATTTAAAATTCAAAAACATAACACAAACCAATGACACTCTCACTTAATCTTTTTTTTGTTTTTAAAAAATAGTTACAGCTGTCTTAGAACTGTGTAGAGCAGACTGGCCTTGAACTCAAAGAGATCACCTGCCTCTGCCTCCCAAGTGCTGGGATTAAAGGCGTGCACTACCACAAATGGGTGGTTGAACTTCTCATTTTAAAGGAACATATGAAATTTTTAAATTTTCTGTTTTAATGACACAGTAAATATTATATTTAATAATTTGAGTAACATTCTAAAGAAAATTTATCTTTTCTAATCTTCTTCCCTTCCTCATAACTTAAATCGTAAGTCAGCTGTCAGCATGCTCTTAGAGAAGAGGGCCAAGCAATAAGATAAAAAGAAAATGGATTCCCTGGGATAGAGTTTCTCAAATATAATGTATACATAAACAGCTTGGGATTCCTGCTAAATTCATCAGATTTGAGATGGAGCCTGGTAAGGGTGTCTCTCGAACAAGTTTCTAGGTTGATTTCAGTGTCATTTGTTCATCCATGAATCTTCTTATTTGAGTGGCATCTAGAATGGACCACTTAACTACAGCATAAAAGTAAAATAAAGAATCCTAGTCAAGTCACTGTATGGCATCTCCTAGCTCAGTGATCTATCCTTAACTGCTAACTATAAAATTGACAGATGCATCAGCTGTACATTGATAAATGAATGCATCAGCTCTATTCTAATCCTCCGCCCACTCCAAACCCAACCAACAGCCTATTGGTCTTCTCCTTCTCGACATGTAACCAATAAAATTAATTCAACGGATCTACAGCTATAATCTTTCACTCATACATTGTGGTTTAATCTCCTGAACCATTTCTTTTTGTCAATGTCTGTTTGCATGTGCTTATCTCTTTGTATAGAATGTACTTCCCCCTTTTCTTCATTTGGTCTCAAGGTCCAACTCAAGTACTGCCTTCTCTAACCTCTGATTTTGAGTTCCCTGTACCCTTAAGCCTGCTCTTCATGCTCTGTACCCATGGCGGTTGTACGGAGCCATCACTTTCCCAGTTGGCCAAGTAAGAAATTTAAACTGCACTAGAGTTCCCCCTTGCCCTTGCCACATCGAGTCAGTCAGTGAGGCCCGGGGATCGTATGTAGGTATCCTGCCTCCTCCATTCCTTCTCCCACTGTCTATGTTACAACTAGCATTACTTTGAGCCACGATGGGACTCATTCTAGAATAAAAACACAAAGTTCTTAGAATTAGTTAACGGCATGCATGACTTTTACCTTCTTGGCCTTAATTAACTGTGCAGCCCCATCCATCATGAATCTTTTCCTCACAGACTGTGGCTTAGCCCTCTGATTCATTTCTGCTTGCTCCTCTGTGTTTACAATGCTTATCTCTTTGTATAAAATGTACTTTTCCCTTTTCTTCATTTGGTCTCAAGTTTCAACTCAAATATTATCTTTTCTAACCTCTGGTTTTGAGTTAAGTGTGTTCAGTTTATGATCCTAGAGAAACTTGTATGTCTTCTTAGGTCTTTTAATCCTGAACTTCATTACCCATCTCCAGTTCCTTCTGAGAGAAAAATAAGATAAGCATACAATTGTAGACTCTCCCTCTTCCTAATTGCCCTAGATATAGATACTATTACTTCAGAAGAAATTCAGGTTGAATTTCCCAGGATGTCAGGTGGTGAGTGGATGAGCTGGTATACTTGTGTATGGCAGATCCATGTGTATGCACTTTTATGTGCGCACATTTGTGTGCTGGTGCATGTGTGGCAAGAAGTGGACATTTCCTGCCTCAGTCACTCTCCACCCCCAACACCATTTTTTTTTAAACAGGGTCTCTCACTTAACTTGGAGCTTGCTGATGGGCCAGACTGTGACAAGCAAAGCTCCAGGGATGCTACTGTTTCTGCCTCCCCAATAGTGGAATCAGAAGGAAGGGCAGCTTTTCACATGGGTCATAGGGGTCCAAACTCAGATCCTCATGCTGGTGTAGCAAGCGCTTTACTGCCTGGACCATCCTCCCAACCCTGAACTGGGGTGTAGCCCACCATTGTCCAGCACACATTTCTTCTCCAGTGTACTCCAGTCAGAGAAAGAGAAATGTTTGTGGGAAAGGGGAATCTAAACCCTTGGGAAAGGGAAGGTTGTTCCAATAATTTGAGCTAAAACAAATAGTCAAGAGAGTCCAACTCACTAGACAATAGATAAATCTTAAAGATAGAGCAGCAGTTGATGAATGTAACCCACCAGAGGTGATATACTGACCTACAGTATATCTACAGTTCCTTAAAGCCCCTTGGCAAGGTACATGACTAGCTGTAATCCCTTAAGGTAGTTCCAGACATAAACATTAAAGTAGACTGTGACTATGCCATGTTCACCTCACTCCTAAGCCCTAGTTACAGGCAGCTAGAGTCATTCAAAAGTGACTCAGACAGAAGATAGAACTGGTCCCGTGTTCTATCATACAGCAGCAACCAACCTGTGCTGTATAAACAGCACAAAGTTCTATCTGTCAAGTTAGTGTGATAATTCAGTATGGGAAAACACTTGCTACCAAACCTGATGGTCCACATTTGAATCCTTGAACCAAACCAAGTGAAATGAGAAAACGGATTTCTGTTAGTTGTACTCTGTCCTCTACAAGTGTGTCGTGGTGCATGCTCTCTCTCTCTCTTCCTCCCTCTACCTTCCTCCCCCCCACACAAAATGAATGGACAAAATAAAAGAATGAATAAATGCACAGTGTTTACTGTGTGCTTGTCTCTATGTGGAAAGGAATGTAATGAACTGAAGAGATATGCATAAAAGGAACCCAATCTGAAGTCTGAAAACAGGATAGCAATGGTCTCTAAAAGCAGCTCCACGGATTTAATTTAAGTCTCCACGGATGGATGAATAAATAGACATAATGTGCTCTATGCATACTACAAAATATTATTCAGCATTTAGAATGAAAAATAAAAGCAAAAGCTGAGGCTAGAGAGATGTCTCAGTGATTCAGAGAGTTCGATGCTCTTGCAGCAGGACCAGAGTTTAGTGCTTAGCATCTACATTTAATGACTCCCAATCCTCTGGAATATTCTGAGAGGCTGTATCATCTCAGATAGCAGCCTTGTAGCTGTTGTGGAGGCAGAACTCAGAAGAAACTGCAATAGAGGTGTTCTGAAGTGTGGGAGACTGGTACTATGACGTGAGCCTAAGACAGGTAGAAGCAGGACGAGTCATACCAATGAGGCAAAAGCTGTCTGGACAAGAAGTGCTCTTAGGCAGGGGAGTGGAAGGATGGTAAGGGACGAGGCAGAAAGAGCAGAGGCCCAGGACTGCTTAGCCGGCTGGTTGCTAGAACTTTTGCTTTTCTTCTGAGATAGAATTCACAGGGATTTTTGAGTAGAGAATTGCTGTGATCTGATCTATTTTAAAGATTATCACTCAGGGTGTAGGGGAGAAAACAGAGCACGGAGAGATGGGGTAGAAGCAGGAAGATAGGAGCAAATTCAGCACTGCAAGTGACAAACGCCGAGGCTGGAGCCAAGGCAGAAGCATTGAAGGTAGTGTCACGGTTGGACTGGGAAGTACTTTGTGCTGACAGGCTGATAGTAGAGAAGGTTTTACACAAAGGATCAGAAGGGGGTGGTTCAGAGGAACGCCAGACAGGACAGAACAGTTAGAAAGGGAGCCGCTGAAGCACAGAAGTAATAGTGTGATAGAGTAATAAAATAATGGCATGAGGAACAGAAAGTCAAGAGCAGCACACAGAAGCTGCAACCAATGGAAAGAAGACCGGGGGAGGGCGATCTCACAGCACAAGGGTTTGCCTAAGTTTATTCTCTGTTTAGGGGATCTGGAACTAATTGGTTTCTGTGCCTGAAGAATGGATGATTCCGAGGGACTGAGAGATAGTGATATCCTTGTGGATATGAAAACAAACTCCACAAGTTTTCTCTCCTATTAAAGATGTCCATCATGAGCATGGTGCCATACACCTTCAATCCCCGTGCTACAGAGGCAGATGCAGGAGGGTCCCTGTGAGTTTGAGGCTACCCAGGTCTAAACAGTGAGTTCTAGGCCAGTCAGGAACATGCAGTGAGACCCTGTCTCAAAAAATAAAACAACTCACCACAGAAAATGGCCCTGAGGGAAATCTAAGATAGTCACCCAATGGAATATAACATCACAGTGAGAATGAATGGTCTATATTATAAAGCAAGGGCAAGGATCAATCTCCAAATATAACATTGCATAAAAAACTCAGAAAATAACACTGTATCATCCCCTTTATGTAAATTATAGAAACCATGGAAAAATAATCTGATTTTAGCAATCCCTGCCCTGTGATAAGAAGGAGTGGTGGGGTGGGGGAAGGCAGGCCTTCCAGGGCTGCTGATAATCTTCCAGGCCGATCTGGGTAGTGATTACACAGCTGTCTTTGCTTAGTCAAAATTCATCAAGCTGTATATTTCAATATTATATTTTAACTCAATATGTTTTTAAAATGCCACTACACCAGGCCATGCTTCCTGCATCCCAGGAAGAACAGAGCCATCCACTTAGAGTTCTTATTACAAATTAGCATTTCTCCAAAGCAAAGGCAGGAAAACATAAAACGTTTTCAGGTTTCATCAAGCAATCTCCCTGGGACACTTGTACCTTTGGCTAAGGGGACAGGGAAAGGCCCTGATTTGGGGGGAAGAGGGAAAGGGCAGCTTCAATGGCTGTTCAGTTCAAAACACGCAGATGTTTCAGGGGGGCTAGGTATGTTTTTGGAATGCTTTCTCCGTCTCTTGGGAAATGGTGTGAAGCTGCCTTCAGACAGTGCTGTCCAGTTAAGCAGCTGTCTTCTGTGAACAGGCCAGCAGAGCCTTAAGTTGCATGAAATGAGGGGCAGGTGACTTCTGAGAGCAACACAGAGCACCATGGGGATTTGGAAAGTGTTCATCCAACAAAACCGCCAGCCATTTGTCTCTATCTGGCCACCTTTAATGATTTAAGAGCTCTGTGTCCTGTTATCATCAATCTATTACCATGATGGAGCAGCTCTCAGAACTGGAGTTTTTAAAATGCAACTATCCGTGACCTAAATTTCCTGCTGGTCCTGTCGGCCCCAGGTTTGGCCCTGTTTGTCTATCATCAGGGAAATCAATATAAATAATAAAAACAGGCCAGTGTCCGACTTTCCAAAGCCTCACTAAGAAAAACTAAACCACACCCCTCCAATCAGTACCAGCTCAGTGGGTCCACTCTTGGCTTGAACTATCAGGAGATTCTGTACCGATCACAAAACGCCCTACAGTATGAGAATATTAGCTTAAAACCTGTTTTACTTCCTTCTTTCCTTGCTTGTCTTTCAACTTTTTTATTTTTAATTTTATGTGCACAGTTGTTTTGTTTGCATGTATGTCTATGTATCATGTGTATGGAGGCTGTTGGACGGGCTGGAACTGGAGTAAGCAATGGATGTAGGCCACCATGTAGGTGTTGGGAATCAAACCCAGGTTCTTCAGAATTGCAGCCAGTGCTCCTGACTGCTGAGCCCTCTCTCACTCCCCTTCCTTGCTTTTTAATGTGGCCAAGCAACAATCCCTTAACTCTTAGCAAGCAGCAAAAATGATATGAGTTTTAGTTTTAACAACCTAAAAGATATTTGAAAACACAAAAATATAGATGCTCGTTATCTCCATGAAGAGTGTGATAATGAATTCTTCAGCCTGGGTAGAAACTGACTTCCAGGATTCAGGGAAAAGCTAAGAGATCAAATGCTTGGGGAGGATGGGGAACTGGCTGGAGAAAAGGGGGCAATGGGAAAGATGCTACCTTGAGAACTGTTTCTGTGATTTTCACACCCCACACTGGAAGGGAGGAGAACGGCCCTTTAGCGGGCAAGGCCTTGAGCTCCCGTAGGAGAGAGACTTCTTAGTGACAGAACTTCTCCTCACATTCACGACCTCCAGCTGGGGCACAGGACAAGGTCTTCGTGTCTTCAGCAGCAGAGCAGTGAGCACTGCTGCAGACTAGCTCAGCTTAAGAAATGGTTTGGGAGGCCTCTCTACCGAATGATGGGACAAAGCATGAGGTCAGCAGGTTTGCCTGTACTCCCAGCTCACCGTCCTGACTTTGCCTCTTTCTGGTCTCTACTCAGAGCTCATCAGCTCCCTCCTGGACTCAGCAAATTAAGCAGTTCCTCCTCTAAGACACGGATGTCTAGAAGGCTGGCCTCTTCCAAAACAAAAATACATTTAAAAAGAGGAAAGGCAACCTGAGAGGAAGCAAGATGACTCCTCGGTGGCTGAATTTCTGATTTAATGGGGGCTGGGAAGCATTTTGGCATAGAAAATATTTCTGGGTTTCCTCAAATTAGATTTAACAGAAATTAACTGAAGGGCTCTTATTATTGTTCTATTTTTAAAGTGCACTGGGAAAATTTAAAAGGTATATTTCCTATTTCTGTAAAGGAACGGTACCAAAGGGTATAATTTAAGCTATTGCAATGTGTTTAAATCTCAGGGTCTCAAGTTCTTGCACAGTACCCCACACCTCACCAGGCTCTTGTGGACAATAAATAAGATGAGCCCTCAACTTTAAAGTGTGTGTGCTTTCTTTAGCACTAGCATTATTACTATTTCATTGCCTTGCTCTCCAAAGGGAGGCTTCTATTTAGAGAGGACTGATGAACGGGATGCATTTACAAACCCCTGATGATTTACCTGCCCACTACCCTCCATCACCACCACCCACACCCACACTAAGACCTGGGCATTGGATAATGGAATAAGGTGCTGCGCTGCCAAATCTGACCTCTGCCAACTCTCTCAGGCCCTGGGGAACAACTGTGACACGGATGTATACCATCCACCACAATACAAACCAAGAACCTGATGACTGCGTCCAACCCAGCCCATCCCATGGAGCTTCTGGCTTTCTTCATGGCCATGTAGAGACACCAGAGGATCCAGCTCCAAGTAAGGGTGGGTAACAGCCCTGTGACAAACTTTAAAAACAATGAGACCATGGGGACTGAGGCATGATCTGGACACAGCTTTGCCCTGTGAACTGGCAGGAGCAGCTACAATATGCAGATTCCCTCAGGCTTCCTGCAAGGCTCAACAGCGTGTGATGTTCCTTGTGCAACAATGAAAGCTCAGAGGTGCAAGCCTTTAGATTTGCTTTGTCCCTTCCTCTGTGACTTTCCATTTCCCTCACTCTTCTGACATCGGGGTTATGTCAGATTTTCTTTAAAGTACTTCCATATAAATATTGCCATAGACTCTATTTCCTAAGAAAATGAGAAAAAGACACTGAGAAGCCACAAACGTGAATTACGTAAGAAGAAGAATGCCAGGACCCCAGAACTATTGAATTTACAGGTGTTTATTATTATAAAATATCCTCATAAAACTACTTTTGCTGTATCTTACAAATTTTATTATGGTGTTTGCCCAATTTTATTTGTCTCAAAATATTTTTTTTACCCGAGCATGTTGTCTAATTTCCAAATATTTGTTAATTTTCCGAAATGTCTTCTGTTATTGATTTTCATGCCATTGTGACTTCAATCTTTTAAATTTTATTTAGATATTTTTGTGGCCTTTTAAGTGACTTATCCAGCTGAGCCAGCATGCCAACCCTAAAATATATTCTAGTAGGAGTTCCAGAAGTTAAAAAAATAGAGAAGAAACACACTGGATAAAGTAATAGATGTAAATTTCCAGAACTGATTAAAAGCATAAAATACCAGATACAGGATGTGCAATATATACCAAGAAGGGTGACTGTTTAAAAAACATTTGGAATTAAACATTATAAAACTAAAAAAATATATGAAAAATAAAGAGAGGGGAGAAGAGGAGGGAAGTAATCCCTCACCCCTGTAACATGATGGGTGGACATAGGTGGATCCATGACAGCATATGAGCAAGCTGGTTTGCTGTACATAGTGGTAAACAACGGGAGATCCTGGCTCAAACAAGGTGGAAGTTTGTCCTCTGACTTCCACATATGTGCCATTGCATCACACACACACACACACACACACACACACACACACACACACACGTCCAAGCACTTGTTATCTTGAGCACTTAGCCTTCACTATAATGCTAAATGTACACTAACATACACTGAAAATGCTGATGGAATAAATCAACTGTATTGCCCATCTTTACTTCAATCAAACAATTAAATCAGACATTTGGAAGAATAAAATGAGACACATATTAATGAAGTCTGAAATTGGTTTATTTCCTCATTTTGTCAGAGTTCTGGGATTTAGAGGGGGTGTGCAGTAAATTCACCACAAAGTTAGAAACATCTGCTGACATGAAACAGAGAGTCCCCACAACCCTATCCTGCCCTGTGTCCCCAGTCAAAAGAAATGCCTTTTATTCAGTAAAGTTAGCATGGCGAGTTTTGTGCATAATAAAGATTCCTATCAGCCATGCAAATGCTGCTGCCCATGCAGCCCAGCACACACAACCACTGTGCAGAGTTGCTGCAGCCCATGTTGACTACAGACAGACTTAGCTCCAATTTCAGTTTACTCTGGGGTTTCATATTCTGCTGACCGCAGATAAAACCTCCCTCCAACAACGGCTGCATATTTTAGCCATCTCCATGGGATTCCAGAGGAGTCTGAACTGAAATATAGAAACTCAAAAGCTGCCTTAACTAACTAAGAAACATTTAAATCATTTTTAGAGTTAATAACTTTTCTACTTAAGAGCAAATATTATTAGAAAATACACTTTTTCTTAAAACCACGTAATAAGATACATTATAGCTTGCTTCAAGTTTTAGAGTTTCCTGTCTTTAGAGATGAAAAACATTGGATGTACAAATCCACTTAATACAAAAAGAGTAATGTTTTCCAAATTGATCAACTATAACTAAAATACTAAATTTAATTTTCCTTGTACATGTAATAAGACTAAACAGTGTTTTAATGTGCAAATCATTTGTTGAGTTTGTATAACCACGTACTTGTGGATCTTGTCATTTTCTCTATGGAAATCAGTTCTACACTGACTGAAACGTGCCGTGCCAAGGATGAGACTTGCATACATTGTCTATGCTGTCTTTCCCTCTCAGAACACCTATAAAGAGGTCAATGATTGGTTCAGAACACTGCCATCTTTCAGTTTGCCTCCATGGATGGCATAATTACAGTCTGTGGGAGCACTTAGCCAGCATGTAAGACAGCTGCCACTCAAGGTGACCTGGGACTTGCCACTTAGGCTTTCTCATCTATTAAAGGGGAGCATGGCCCAGGAGGGTTTAAAGGCCTCTAGGTCTTGTTTTATAGTCCTGCGGCAAACATGGAACCCCTCTAGCTTCTAACCGAGACATCTTTCTTTAGTCATGAAGTATCCAAGTGTGAAACTGTGGATTATAACACTGCTGTTTTTCCTGCTGTCCTCTGCCTCCCATCTCTCTATACAGTGTAGACCTGCCCTCTTCCAAGCCACCCATCCACCAAAATGCTATCTTCACTTTCTTTTGAGAGCAGAATCACTCAGTTGGGAACGAACCATCAGTGCTGAAGATAATAACTAAGTACACTATAATAAAAATGTGTTATCTTGGGGCAGGACAGATGACTCAGAAGTTAGGGACGCATACTGTTCTTACAAAGAACCCAAGTTTAGTCCCCAGAATCCATGCTTGTGTGGCTCATACCAACCTATAGCTCCAGTTCGAGGGAGAGCCAATGGCTCTGACCTCCTTAAGTACCTGTACGCAAATCCACACAGAGACACACATGCATACACATAAAATGATCTAAATCCTTAGTTAATTTCAGGCATCATTTCACATTCTTAAATAATGATTACTTAAAAATTCTGTAAATTGGGAACGTGGAGGTCATGAAAGGGAGTAGAAGGGGAGAGGGGAGGAAGGGAGGAGAGTAGACAAAAATGTACGGCTCAATAAAAACAATTTAAAAATCTAAACCTTAATAAAGTGGCATTTAATACTTAAATTTAAATTCAATAGCAGTCAAATAAAAATATGCTTCCTTATAAACATCTTTCAAAACCTACAACTTAAAGCACAAATATAATATATATAACACACACACACACACACACACACACACATATATATATATATATATTCTAAAAATACTGGATAGATTTGTTGTTTGCTTGTTTGTTGAGAAAAGATCTCTCTCTCCATATCTCTAGCTGTACTGGAACTCACTATATATACCAGGCTGCCCTTGAACTCACGGAGATCCAATTGCCTCTCTCTGCCTCTACCTCCCAAATGTTGGAATTAAAGAAGTGAGCCACCATGCCTGGCCTGGATAGTTTTTGTTTTGTTTTGTTTAATTAGCAATGCTCACAGGTTCAGATAATATACTGGAAATTGAGTTTTGTGAAATGATAGACTATAACAGCTAGCTGAAGCATTGCTCAATCTCTCCTTAAGCCTCTTGGAACTCTCTCTAGGTCATTTTTGAATTAATGAGACATCTTGGGGAAGAAATGGAACTGTCACCTTAGTCAGCTAACTATCCAATACAGAATTGTGATCACATCCACCATGCCCTGATGTCCTCTGCTTCCTACCACAGTTTGGGGGGACTTGAACATGCACAAGGAATGACCATCGTAAGCAAGTAGGTACTGAAGAGACAAGGCCTTCTAGACCACTATTCTGAAGGTTCTGCCATTTGGGTGGGTCAGACAGAATTGATTATAAAGAGATCAATTTAACAAAATCAAAGGGACTTCTATCTCTTATTTGTCCCAGACAGCACTGCTTTCTTTTTAGAACAGGTTTTGCCTAGCTATCCCTTGAAATACTAGGCTTCAGCAATCCTCCTGCCTCATCCTCTCAAGTGTCTATGATTACTGGCCCTTGCAATCTCTTTCAACTTTCCAATGTCCTTCTTGCTAGCTTTGCTTTCCTTTAACTACACCCATTAATGCTCACATTTGTTTATTTAACAAGTGTATATCCAGGTGCTATGCACTGGACAGAAGATAAACTGGCGAAGGAACACTGTCCATCACTTTACACAGCTAAGGGACTAGTGCCAGATAGTGACCCATAAACAGTCACAAAACATAAAATTAGTCTGGAAACAGCAGACAGCATTCCCAGAGTCACAGAGTCTGGGGCAAACCATGCAGGTTGCAATGTCAGATTAAGAAAGCCTCCTAGTGGAAACCAAGGCCATGCAGAAGCTTGGGTAGAGGACGGCTAAAAGTGAGGTAGAAGATGCACCAAGTTTTTCTTTTTGGAAAGCAAAAAAAAAAAAAAAAAAAAAGAAAGAAACTTGAGAAATGAAAACTGTCATTTAGCAGGACTGCAAGAAGAACAAAGCTGGACTGTTAGCCCGTGTGAGTGTCCATCTTCTGCACAGCCTGGCTGTTAGGATGGCAGAGACTTCATGGTGGGTAACTGACAGCACCAAAATCCACGTGAAGGGACACAGGTGACAGCTCTCAAAGGTACCCACAATGCAGTGTGCTGTCTGTTAACAGGTGCTATGCGGTGATACAGAGGGAGGAATGGGGTCCAGATAGAAGCCAAAGTCTTTGGAAAGGAGGTAATGTGGAGGAAGCTTAGGTCTTCAAGGATGAGCCTTTATATGTTGAACCTTCAAGAAGATTGATACTGGGACATTAAAACAGAGCTTTCCTATTGGGTGACATTGACATTTGGGGAGCATCAGGAAATGGAAGTGATTTTGGAAGTGACATAGAGAATTATGAGCCTTACAAAAATTATTAGCATTGGAGGTAGAAGGTGGATCCATTGCACAAAATGTCCTTCAGTGTGCAACACAATCCCGCAACAAGAACTATGGAGTTCAAAATGCCGACTGCATCTCTCCAGGAGGAGTGGGTGGTGAGGCTGCCTCCACTCAGGAAAGTCCCCCACAAACAAATCAGCAATGACAAAGCATCAAGGATGACTCTTAAAAAGTTCATTTACATTATGAAATAAAATGCAATCACCCCAAATATTATTTTCAGCCACTGTTTAGAAAAATGGAAGGCACACACATGTGCGCGCGCACACACACCCACACCACTATTTGAATCATTTCAATTTAACTGTGATTACAATCTATAACTGAGACCATTGGCCTTCCTTAATTAGCTTCTTTCTAAGGTTAATTCACAATAAATGAACAATTTTCAAAATAAAATCATTATATATAAAATTCAATAAAACTGGCTCCAAGTTAATTAAGTTTATTTTCCTTCTGTGATATCCTGACCTCCTTCAAACACAGTATAAACTGCTTTTGGAAAGCACAAAAACTGTAAGCCAGCTACTAACCATAATCTTCAAGAGGGAGACTCTGCTAGGCAAATAAGTTCAAGGTGGAACTCCTCCACAGTAAGCATTTTTCCTATACTTAATTCAGTAATGATTATGAGAAGTGTTTAACTTAGCATTGACTGTATACCAGGCATGTTAAAAACACACACACACACACACACACGCACGCAGGTACACACACATGGACATGCATTCTTTTGATTTTTACTGCAGCCCTGTGAGATGGCTCTATAATTATTCCCACTTGACAGGCTGAGTTATCCCGTTCTTCAAAATCTGTCTTTCAATTTCACTCCCCTGCAAGTCCTTCCTCAATTACTGTTACCTTCCGCATCAACTCTGTTTTCTGCCTCCTGTGACCCCACTCTATCCTATGTGGCTCTTTCATAATCACCATAGCTCACCCTGAAGTTCCCTCTGAGTGTTTCTCTTATATTTCCTCACCAAAGATGGACTCTGTGTCACTTATGTGTGCATCCCTACAGTGCCTAGCAGAGATTTTTGCACAAGGAACAAGACAAACAAAAGTTTGTTGAACTAACAGTATTAATATGAGGGAAAAGAAGAAAGAAATTTAGCAACAGCTTTCAGAACAAAGGAAGAGTCTTGAATAAAAAGCAACAAGCAATTATTCTGTGTCTGTAGATGAGAAAACAAAAGTGATCTCAAAAACTATGGTATAAACATAAATATGAGGTAAGCCTTACGTCATAATTATACTGAAAGAAAACGCAGGTAAACAACATCATCTTGAGAGGTAGAAAACTTCAACATAACACCAAAAAAGCAGAAGCAAGTGGAACTAAGTTGGAGAGAGCCAACTCAACATGAGGCTTCAGGACCTCACCTCCCATCTTGCTATTGAAATGGTCGTCTCCTCACCTGGAAAGTAAAGTAAAGTAAAGTAAAGGCAACAACAGCCGCTGCACGTAGGTCAGGGATAAATGGATGACGTAAGGCATTCCACAATGCCTTCCATGAAATTTCAAAAAAACAAACCAAGGAAAGAAGAAACAGATTTGGCTGCATAAAAATACCATCAATAGATAAACAATATCAAATGACAAACATAATAGAATATTGCTAGTACATGAACATGAATATCATTCACAAATTTGAGGAAAACTTCAATAAGGAAAAAGATAAGATAAAGAGAAGACCCCCCTCAAGAAAAAGAAGAGTTTTGCATTTCAAAGAATGTTAATGTAGGCAACTGGGATAACCAGACATGAAAAATGCCCACCTGACTTAATTAATTACAATGTGTTAGAGAGGGCTGATTTGGTTTTTGATTTTGCTTATAAATCAGCAGTATTAATGATGGTACAGTGAATCAGCAACTTCTGGAACTTTGAATAGCCCTTAAGTTGGTATATTGCTGTTGGACATTTGCCATCACTGAAATGCTTAAAATGCCTCATAAGATAAAGTAGGTATCTATGTTAAAGACATAATTATTAATATGTACAGAGGAATAAACTTCACCCTTATTTATAAGGTAAAATCTAGGCATGAACTACTGACCCAATATAATAATTAAATAAATAATTTTAGTAATTAAAGGGTGTGATCATGAGATCTGTGATCATATGGAAAACGTACAATGGCATGAATAACAGAGAAAGCTAAAGATGGGCATTGCTGGATGGTTCTGTCTTCATTGAAACAACAATAATGAACTGTGTACATGTGTAGGCAAGATCTGAATAGAAACATGTCAACATACTAACAGGATCACTAGATACAGAAAGTATAGGTCACTTTGGCAAGCTGAACTGCCTTAATTTTGTTTGGTAAGCATGTTTTCATAATTAAGAAAATTGTAATCTTTCCCCTCAGAGGCTCTGACAAAATATGCCCTTGATAGCGGCTGCACTATGCTCCTCAGGAAAAGAATATGATGCTGAGCTCCCACTGGCTATAGAAATCATAGAAACCATACAGTGATAAAGTTCCACTAAATAATAAAGCAGCTACGGGAATATCCCATGCTTAAGGCTCAGAATGGCAAGAGAAAGAAAAGAAAACTAAATAATAGTGGATAAAACTAAAGTCATACTCTCATGCTTACTCAGCAACAAAAAAAACCAACAACAACAAAAACAAACATTAGTTATGGAAGATTTAGTGTTCTGTATGGTCACACTTGTAAAAATACTTCCGTTGTGTTTATCTAGGCTATAGCGCATTGCTTTCTGCACATTTGAAGAAAGTCCTTTGTCCCTCAGCGCAAACACTTGGTCACAGCAAAGAGAAAAAATTTAGTCCATGCTTAAAAACTTAGAAGAGGATATATGTACATATGTGTTTGTGTGTTATTAAATATGTGTGAGTGTGTGCTAGTGTGTATGTCAGTATGTGAGCATATTTTGTGGCTTTCCAGCTGCATAATCAAAATGGTCTAATTTCATAACAAAGCCAATACGCAATCAGATGCAGGGAGTCTTGTCCTCCTCAGTTGACAAAGAAGCCAGCAGAGCATGGTGCTACTAGTGTGTACATTCATTCTTCCTGACAATCCTTTCCAAAGTCCAAAAGGCAAAGGGAGTGAGATCTGGCGCATTAGTGCGGAGAGAGCAGCCCAGACTTGTGTTTTTAAACCAATGAGGAGACCCAGTTGAAGACTCCATATTATCTAGCAAAATAAACTGAAAATATTAAAGAGGGGTCAAATAAATACCAGTTTAAGTTGCTTATTGACTGCCTATCCACTACATAATGACACTCAGTTTTCTCTTGGGTGACTACTGATCATGTCAGCTCCTATGGAAGCTTTCAGCTCATTTTCCAACTTTATTAACTGACAAGTAGCCCAGTAATGGCCACGTAGGAAGTTCCCTCCCTTGAGGGAATGACCTGTATCAGGCAGACTGCCCAATGAAGACAGGGCCTTTCACTTCCCCTTGAGTTCTTGGGAAAGAAGTATGCTCCTTCCACCTGAGTCCAAACTTCTCACTGCTACTGGCACTTCACCTCTACTTGGAAAGAGCACCCCCCCAAAGAAAGGCACTAAAGAGAGTGGAACTAAGAAAGACACTCCTGATAAACGACTTCTAGAAGCCAAACTTAACCATGCCTGCAACCATAAATGACAATCTTGTGTCATAGGAAGCCAAAAGGAGTTAATAAATATGGGGGATTTGGAGGCTAGATGGCTGCCTCCTTTCCTCAGTTGAGCCACCTATCTTGGTAACCATTGGTTGCTATAACAAAATGCTCCAGACAATAGACATGTATTCTCATAGTTCAAGAGTCTAGGGGAATCTGAGATTAAGGTGCCAGCAAAACAGGTTCTAGTTAGCCCCCTTTCTGGCTTAAAGACATTGATGCTTTCTTATTGTGTCCTCAGGTATTTAAGTGTACAAAACGGAAAAAGAAATAGAGACAGAGGTAGAGTGGAATCATAAATACATACATACATACATACATACATACATACATACATACATAGAGAAGGGAGGAAGAGGAAGAGGAGAGAGACACCCTGTTTTCCTTTTATAAAGACACTAATCCCAGTATGGGGTTCCTACCCTGATGACCTCATCTAAATGTAATTACCTCTCAAAAGCCTCTGGTTTACTTATGAGCCATAACTTTTCATTTCCTCTAAATAACATCACATAGAGAAGTAGGAATTCAACACAGAAATTTACACGTCTAGTCCATTAACAGTCCACAAATTGCTTTTCGACACAAAACATGGGCTGGAGTTGGTCATTCTGTGGTCCTCCAAGCAGATCTGTGTACTCATCACTGTGCTGGTCCACGTCACTAGATTGTTGGCTACATCCATAGGCACATATCTTTGCTTACGTCAAAGATCAGTTTAGTGCTGGAATAGAACATCATTCAGTAAAGATTTGCAGAGCAGTAAGAAGGAAAGGAGGAGCGAGGGGAGGAGGGAAGGAGGGAGGAGCAGCAGCAATGGTGGCAAAAATCTCTGCTAACCAACCAACACCATGAACCACTGCATCCCTCACCCCATGCCTCAAAGAAAGATGAAGGGGATTCTACAGTGCCAAAGGTGAAGGAAGAGCCATAGGGAAAATCCGCAAGACTATCTGCTAACCTGCTGCAATTCCAACAGAAATCAGTATGGAGGTTTCTCCAAAAGCTCAATATATAACACAGCTATACAAGCGCTGGGTATACGCTGAGAGCACTTCGTCACCTCCTAGAGAGAACTTGCACCCCATAATCCTTGCTGCTCTATGCATACTAGGAAATGGAGTCCGCCTAGATGTGCATCAAATAATGAATGCATAATGAAAGTACGGTGAATATACACAATGCAACTTTATTTGTCTATCTCTAAAGAAAAATGAAATCTGAAGGAAAGCAGATTGAACCAGAAAATATTACACTAAGTGAGGTAACACACACCCAGAAAGACAAACACTGCATGTTCTCTCATATTAGAGCCTGCTTTGGAATTTAAATTTTCTTTTTATGTTTAACTTGGAGTGCCTGTAGGAGTCAGGAAGCTATAAAGGGTCTGTGGGAGAGGAACTGACTGGGAAGGGCAGTAGAACACATGCAACATGAAGAAAAGGGTTATGCTGGGGCTAAAGGTTTAAACAAAGATGAGGCAGTGTAGGCTACTCAGCTTACAGAAAGCATTGGAGGAACCAGGCTTATCAAACACACGGGTGGAAGGAACAGCGGGTTAGCCAAAACTAAGGAAGTGGTAGGAAACATGATGGAAACCCACTACTTTATAAACTAAATTTATAAAATTATAATTTATAAACTAACATTTACAAAAAAGGAGTTTTGGGTTGGAAAGAGAGCTCAGCTCTTAAGAACACTGGTTGCTATTTCATAGATCTCAAGTTCAATTTCCGGTACCCACATGGTAGCTCACAAACCATCAGTAATTGCAGAACCTCCATGGGCATGGCATGCCTGTGATGCACAGACATACATGCAGACAAAATTCATACATGTTGAAAAAACAAAATTTAAAATGGAGAGAGAGAGAGAGAGAGAAATTAAGGATTTTGAATGGAGGTGCCTTTTATGGACAAGGCACAGAAGACATGGGTTGTTAAGTGAAAATCTCAGTGCTGGGCATGGGATACCCCTCCATAAGTGATTCTTCAGAGAGTCCCACCAAAGCCCTAAAAACAACACAGGCTATTATTGTTCTTAGGTGCACACCTTAACTGCATGTAAGACCCTATTCTGAAGGTACTTGGGTTGTGGGATATAGAAAAATCAAGTTGGGAGTAACCTGAAAAGTTACACTTTGTTGACTAGCTTTAAGAGTGATAGAAGATGTCTTCGAGTATCTATCACTGTGATGAAATACCATGACCCACACAACTTGAGGAGGAAAGGGTTTATTCATCTTATGCTTCCATATAACAAGTTTTTCATCAAAGGAAGTCAGAACAGGAACTCAAGCAGAGCAGGAACCTGAAGGCAGGAGCTGATGCAGAGACCATGGAGGGACGCTGCTTTCTGGCTTGCTCCCCACGGCCCATTCAGCCTGCTTTCTATAAAAGCACATGACCACCAGCCCAGGGATGATAATACCTACAAAGGGCTGGGCGCACCCCCATTAATCAATCACTAATTAAGAAATGCCTTACAACTTGATCTTAGGAAAGCATTTTCTCAATTGAGGCTCTCTACTCTTTGATGACTCTAGCTTGTGTCAAGTTAACATAAAACAAAATAAAAACAAAACAAAAAACCAAGCTAGGTTGTAGTAGTACACACCTTTAACCCCAACACTTGGGAGGCAGAGGCAGGCCAATCTCTGTGAGTTTTAGGTCAGCCTGGTCTGTAGAGCAAGTTCCAGGATAATCACATTACACAGAGAGCCTGTCTCAAAAACAAAACAAAACAAAAATCAAATCAAAACAAAACAAAACAAAAAAACCTAGCCACTACAACTGACCACTTGACATACACATAACTGTTAAGCCATAACCTTTTCTTTCTTGTTCATCCCCAACACATCAATATCAGTATCATAGTATAAAACATTTACAAACTTAAAAAGTCCCAGTCTTCAAAAATTCAAACACTTTAAAATTCAGTCTTTTTAAAATTCAAAGTCTCTTTTAAAACCTAAAATCTCTTAAAATTCAGTCCCCTATAAATGAGATCCTGTAAAATAAAAAATAAATACTTCTTTACTTCAAGAGAGAAGAACCAGGGTACAGCTACAATCTGAGCAAATTCAAACTCCAAGGGTAAATAACGCAATGTCCAATCCCTGGGATTCAGTCTGATCTTCTGGTATCCTCCAAAGGATCACTTCTCTGCTCTGCCTTCTGCAGCATACACAGCTTGTCTTCCAGGCTCCAGCAGGCTCCACTCCACTGTTACCGCTGTTCTTCATGATCATCATCCCATGATGCTGGCATCTCCAAAACATTGGGGTCTTCTGCTGCAACCGGGCTGCACCTTCACCAGTGGCCTCTCCTGGCCTTTCATAATACCCAGCATCAGCTGCTCTCCAAGACCCCCTTCATGTCTTCAAAACCAGTACTAGCTGGGTGTCTCTTAATTACCAAGTCCTGCTGCCAGCATGAGGTGCAACGCTGGCCATCTCCAGGACACAGCCTCTGTGTGCTGGCTCTGAGGAAACACTGCCCAGAAGACGTCACCTCAGTGATGCTGGTCTCTTCTTAATCACCATGAATTTCTTAGCTCCAGCTGTCCAGCACTAATTGTCCCAGTAACCCAATGGTTTCACTTCAATAGTGCTGGTCTCCTGTTACTCACTGCTCACTCTTCAGCCCCAGCTGACCAGAACAACAGAATCTTAATTCAAAATAGCAAATGGCTCTGACAGTCTTTAAAGTAGCCTCGGAAACGTCACAAGTCAGGCCTCCGTCCTCTGCACTGCCCTCAACATTCTCATCTTCCAAGCTCCTACAGAGCATCACGCACTCAACATCCAATGGCTTTTCTAGCCCCAAATTTCAAAGTCCTTGCACACACTTCCCCAAAACATGGTCAGGTCTGTCACAGCAACATCCGACCACATTAGTACCAACTTGTCTTAGGGGCAGTATTGCTGCATCTAAACATCATATTTCATCATGCTTTTGCCTACTCAGCAGGAGATTCCAATCCTACTGCAGATTAGCATGAAAGCAAGGCCCAGGGGGACTACCCAAGTCACCCATCTCTCTCCCCTATCTATAACTGGGCCTATGGAGCCTGCTCACTCTCCTCAAAGATTTTCTGTGATGAGAAAACGGATAATGGATATTTTAAAATGTATTACCACGCAGAAAATGCTTATCTTTTAATATTACTAAATATCTCTAAAATGTTGTAAAGGCTGTAAGTATAGTTCAGTGATAAAACAACTGGCTTGCTAAATGTGAGACTATAGGTTTGAGTCCCAACATCACGGAAACATTGTAAAACAACAGTAATCGCAGATGCAGTTCAGCTGGGGGGGCGGGTAGCCAGCCAGGGTCCTCAAGAGAAGATATCCATGGGGCTACCCTTGTGACACCAGGCAGGTGGGTTCCATCATGATAAGCAAATATATGATAAGCAATGGGAGAGAAAAAAAAGCAGAATGGTTCATGTGCTATGGAAAGAGGCAGAAAGGAAAAAATGAAGGCGGTGCGGAGTAGGCTGATGTGGGACACCTGATTGCCACCCGGGGTCATGGTGATATCCGGGCCAGGCTGCTGCCAAGGGCCAGGTATGGGTCCTTGGTCTAGCTGGAGCTGGAATTTTGTTGAAGTCTATGGCCCAGCTGGCCTCTAGAGTCCACATGGAGGTCCAGGGTTTGGGTCACAACCTGTGGCCTTGTTAGGGTCTGAGGGCCATGCTATAGCCAGGGTCATATAGATCTGGGAGGCCTGTGCTGACACCTGGGGTCATGGTGTCATCTGAGCCCAGGCTGCTGTTGAGGGGCATGTCTGTGTCCCTACAGTGGTTAGGGTTAGGGTGGACGTATGTGGCTCCTGTTCATGTTAGCATCCGAGGGCCATGCAAATCTGAGTGGCCTATGCTGCTACCCAGTCCTATGTTGATGTCCAGCCCAGAGAGCACCTGAGGACCATGTCTGGGTCCACGGTCCTAATACAGGTGGGGTCTGCACTGAAGTCCAAGCTTCATATTACCACCACAGGTCACACGGAACCCCAGTGTTGGAGCCACAATCTGGGGCCTTGGGGATATGGGGAAGCGTGCTGCTGCCAGAACAATCCCAATCTAAGTGGTCGGTGCTTCCACCTATTATACCCAGAGCCCAGACCCCCAAAGACCACCAAGAGATCAGATATGATGCAAAAGCAAAGAGATTTGTTATTATTATTCCAGGATGCTGGAGTCGACAAAGGCAAGATGGCAACAGTCCCAGAGGGAGGCAGGGGCTTCTTTTAAGCCTACTGAGGGGAGTGTCTAAGGAAGTTAGGTCATTTTAGATATGATTAGCTTACGTAAGTGGAAATCATATTAGCTCATGAAGGGACTAGTCCTGTGGAACAATATCAGCAGGGTCTCCATGATTCCAGGCAGCTGAAGGATTTCCCAGAGGAATTCCGGTGAGGATCCAGCGATGATGGTGTACCAGAAACCGGAGGCCTTGAGCCAGACCAGTGACTCACTACAATGAACATCTGCTAGTAGAGCTGATTGGACAAAGGGTCCACTATGTGACACCCGCTCCCAATGCCACAGGACTAATGAAGAGGTGTTAGAGAGTTGGGAAAGAAGAAATAAAGGAGTGAGAGTTTTATTTTGTTATTTTGCGTTTGTTTTGTTCTTATTTTTGTTTGTTTGCTTGCATGTTTTGGTTCGTTTTTTTTAATTTTCTTTTGAAGGGGCATGGAAGGGATGAGGGAAAGATATCAGGGAACTAGGAGGTGAGCAAAATTAGGGTGCATGATGTGAAATTCCCAAAGAATCAAAAAATAAATTACATTAAAAAACAGCAATCTATGAGAAAATTTAAGGGTGATGCACTGAGAATGTTTGATTATTCAGTTTACTAGCATAAAACAAACTAAGCCTATGATTACACACCCAGGGAAATAAAAAAATATACAAGTTGAAAATGAAAAAAGTATACATGTTGAAAGAAACCATGAGTATAAGTAATATCTAACTTGTCCCAGTGCTGAACTGGAAGGTGACTGAAATTCTTGAGAAGTAAAGATAAGTTTTAGGTCAAATAAGTTCAGCCAAATAGGTTTCTAGGAAAAATAGACATGACCAAAAAAGCCTATCTAGGAAAAGCAAGGAAGAAATGAGCAAAAGCCAGTCTGCGAAGGAGACTAAGAGAAATGCTGATGTTGAGAGGCATGTGGTGGGCAGGGATTACCACTACTCCAAAGAGAACTCACAGGGTTTCACTAAGTGCTTACCAGCTTTAAAATTCCAGACAGTTAAGGCTGCTGTGCGCTTATCTGTTACAAAGAAACAGACCTACAGGGTACGGGCACATCCTGGCAGCAAAACAAAAAGACAAACATAATCTAAGAAGTGCTTGAGGCATTGTGTCGCTACATCCATCATTTAAATCTATGGAGCTCGATAACCTGGGATTGAAGATTAATCAAAATGGTCCACAGGTCACTGGTCAGGTTTATTTAGTCATCAAGAAAAGCTGGCCTAATTAGCCGAGTGGACTATGAAGGATGTCTTTTCTGGAAACCCTCACCTAACCCACAAGGGGAACTTTAGAGACTAAACAAAACCAGGAGCAATTACTTTTGTATGTAAACCTTGATATATGAGGCCCATAATAGGATCAAAATACACAGCATGTATATATGAAATTCTTAAAAATTAATGAAAATAATAAAAGTTTAGAGACTAGAGACCCGGTGGAGCTATCATTAGTGTTAGTAGTATGATACCAGTCAGAAAGCCCAAGTTTGATTTCACCTATTCTTGGACGGTAGTCCTAACCAGATCTTTCATTTCTGCACACCTGCTGTCGTCAGAGAAGGGGCTTTTCTTGCCCTCAAAGCAAACAAATAGACCCGGTAGACAAAGAGAACATGTGACCCTTCTGGAGGCTGTACAGTGTACCACATTCAACGCCACACTCCTCTTGGGGGTCCTGGCTTCATGTTTGTCAATCACATCCTCACAGCATGTTCCTTCTTACAGTCGCCCTAACTTAAAGGTGCATTTCAAATAACTTTGTTTGGACCGAGCTAAAAATGCTAAAAATTGATGTGCTATCTTCTATGAAGGGTGGAGAGATCCTAAGGAAAGTGGACTCAGTACCACCTGGATTGAGACTAGAACCCATAAAACAGTAGCTACTATTAACAAGCCCAGAAGAAGAAAGAGGGTTTGATTTTAGTGCCCTGTTAGACATATTTGGGGCAAAGGAACGTGTATTTATGTGGAAAGTTTCAAGACATTACAAATGAGATAAAGCCAAACAAGAAGAAAAGAGTCGTGCAGCTCATGGACCTCAGCTCACCATATGTGAAGTATCAAATAAATAGCTACTCCAATCACAAATGCTAATCTCTCCTTTCAGCCTTCCTTGTTTTATGGGGCCAAATATTTCAAGCGTCATCTGGATTCTATTAAATCTCAAAGACAACATGATATCTAGAAAAGCGTTTATATGTAAAATTCATTTAAAATCAATCAATGGTATAACTTATGTCCAGACTCTACTGCCCCTGGATTTCATATAATTATATTGCTCTTTCTTTAACTCTAAAATGATAATTTTCTCCTTTGGCACAGAGTTTCTTTGGCTCCACGTTTGATGCCAATGGAGTCTCACTGTGAAAACAAATTAGAAGTAGGTGGTCTGGTTAGTCTTCACAATGCTACATTTTAATCAGGCAAAGCAGTGGAGGGGACGGCTGTGGAAAGGCTGGCGTATCTTCAAACAACAGTGCACACTGTCCATTTCACTCACAATGAAAATGCTCTTTGGGAGATTTCGATAACAGTTCCCCTCCTACTCGGAGCCCACATTTGTAATGTTTATGTAAGTGGGGGTTATAAATCTTCCTCCAATAGACCCCATGGTTTCCAAAGCCGACTTCTTGTTATAAACTGCCTGTTTCCGTTTTGCCTGCCTAAGCAGGGCAGGCAAAACCCACTCGCCAGAGACTGGAACTAATTTAATGTGCTCCAGGTTTAAGCCCCTAGCCTGTGTGCCTTTACAGGGGGATTTTGCACAGTGGATTACAGCTGACTTTAACAATGATTCATATGATAAGTGGCTTTCGATTTGTTTTTTAATGTCCAAAAATATGCATTTGCAAAGGACATGTCATCAAAATAATACCCATTAAATAACAAAGTAAATACCCACTTAAAAAAAAAGAATTCAACTTTTCATCAAAGTAAAAATCTAAATGTTGCTCATGCAGAAGCCTCATGCAAATAAATTTAAGGGTTCTACTATGCAAAATAAGACAAAAATTGTTTATAGACAGTTAAGCCTGGATGAGTTCCAAGATGTGATTGGTTAAGCTGATATATACTACACCACAAGCTTTGCTCCTATTATTAAAAACACTACAGCCACCATGAAAATGGACAAAAGCCCTTTTCTTTCCAGCCTCAAAGATGTCCTGTGTGCTTTCTTCAAGGATGCAGCCTTCCTTGACAAAAGCACTAATTGAAACAAAAACACATTCACAAACCCTCCAGTACCATCCGTTGGGGAAAGAATGTTTTATCTGTTTCACTCAGCAACGGGTTTGACTTAAGAAAGCAAACGGGAACACAAACGCCTGGATTATACTATTGTTCTGGGTTTCTATACTAAGGGAGACTAGACTACTCTCCAGAATGCGCTTGTAAAATATCAAATGTAATAGTATAGACTTGTCCCCAAGTTGATGGTTTCTTCTTTCCCCGGCTCCCGTGAGGTTCCTTTCAAAGGGCAGGGCCAAGTTTTACAGTAGGGGGCAGTGTTGCACCACCTTGCTCTCATTTGAATCAATGCCAAACCAAAGGCAGAAAAATAAATAAATAAATAAATGGCCATTATTCTTCATTAAAGCTTAACCACCCTAGCATAATTACCCTAATTTATTATAAAATTTCAGACTTTTCCCTTGTAGCCCAACCTGCCTTTTCACCACCTACATGCCATATTAAGATGTTTTAAGTGATACAAAAACAAATGCTTTAATAACAAAGGCAAATCAAACCAAATATCGAAGACATGATGATTGCTCTTCAACAGGAGAAGAACTATTTGTTGGATGTTGTATTTCAAAAGCACGAAGACTTTTCCACTGGAAAAATATCCAGATGGTCTTTATTTGTAAATATAATATCACATTGGGAGAGGGTTAAAAAAATGAATGAATGAATATTTTATCTTGGTCTAAAATGAAATGCAGAGTTGGTTTATAAAACACAAGTCAATGTGACCCATGCTAATTAGATGTTAATTTTTAAAATATGGGGTAAAAATATATTTACATGTACAAAAATGCCCTCATATCTTCCAGAAATAAACTTTTTTCTTTCCATCTGCCTAGATGACTCTGCTAGAAAGTATGGAAACTGATACTTTATACTGCATGCTTGCTTCCCAATAGTATTTGAAGTTTTGAGTGGGAGGAAGGGAGGAGGGGCAAAGCCTTTTTCAGGTTCCAAGAATGAAACTTGCACATATGTCACAGTAATTTTATTTACGTTACATAGCAGTACTTGAAGTATATCTCAATACACTACTAACCTGAATAAAACTTTTATGTAATATTTGAAAACCTAAAGGTTAATGAATAAAACAAAAATTCATTTATTTGACTTTAAGAACAAAAAAGTCTAACGCTTGGAAACATGGCTCAACAGTTAAGAGTACTTACTGCTCTTACAGAGATCCCAAGTTCACTCCTCTGCATCCACATCAGACACCTCACAACCACCTGTAACTCTAGTTTCAAAAGCAGGTTTGATGCCCTCTTCTGGCCTTTTCAGATAACTGCAAGCATGTGGGACACATAAACTCATGTAGACAACACACAGACACAGAAATTTGTTTGTATTTATTTGTTTACTTATTTTACATCCCAGTCAAAGTTTCCCCTCCCTTCCCTCTTCCCAGGTCATCCTCCCACCCTCCCCTTTCATCTCCCACCCCATCTACTCCTCCTCCACTGTGTGATATAGAAATACTTGTCAAGCATTCCACAATATTAGCAAGTGATTACTTATCTTTTTCTTCAATTTCCACTTTTAAGTTTTGTTTTTCACTCTCATTAAGAAATAAGGTTGAATTTAAACAAAAATTATTTTTTAATTTCATAATTCCACTAAAAACATTAAAACTATGACTGTAGAGACATATAAGCTAATGTCTTAAAATATATAAAAGGATTCTAAGAATACAAAAATATTAATGAACTATCATAAGTCAGCAAGAATCCATAGAGTCATATTTAAATACTATAGCTTTTAAGTTTTAGTACTTTGTTACACTGTGGTTTGTTATATTCTTGAGGGTTTCTTTCTTTTCTATTTTCCAGGGGTGTCTGTGAGGACATCACATTTGCTTAGCGTTTCTGTGAGTCCACCCTCCATATGTGCTGCACTTTTTCACCAAAGTTTCTGCAGTTGGGACAGGTTTTTTTTCAAGACTTAACAGAAACACTGGCCCTATAATTACCACTAAATTTCCTTCAAATTGAGCTCAAAATTTCAGCTGCCAGATGGGACATAATTCTTCATAATTATTGGAAAAGGGGTCCTGTGACAGTTGCAACGAAGTAATTGGCTAATGGAAGAGCACTTCCCCAGGTATGCATTTCCCCAAAACATCTGCTTGAAACCCTAAAAAGTCCCATCTTCTAATTAGTTTCTCACCAACCACAGTATCACTGCCAAGGCTGCTTTGAGTCAGGTGAGGGGTCAAGGTTCTTCTGTAGTCAAGCTGATGCAAGCACTCCTCCCCTCTAAAAGCATATACTTATTTCATCTCCCGATAATGGCCCTGAGATGGAAAAAACGGAGGGCTTTCTGCTAAGAAGAGCATGTTTTACTTATTATTTCCCTCATTTCCCCGTCGAAAGGAGCCTTTGCAGACTACACAGATGCTTACGTTCTCATCTCTCTTCCTTTTCACACATCTAATGATGAATGAGGAGACAAATAGGAACTATATAGTATAAACTGGGCATTGTAGGAAATAGTAGGAATGTATTTTGGTTTTGTCCCTGACTCCTAACAAAGAGTTCCTAAAACCCCTTAAGATCTCCTGAAACAGAAGCAAGTGAGACGGCTTAGCAGTTAAGAGCACTTGCTGCTCTCGCAGAGGGTTGGGTTCAGTGCCCAGCATCACATGGTAGCCAACAAGAATCTGTAACTCGAGCTCCATATCTAAGCCTTCTTATGACCTCCATGGACACCAGGCACACATATGGTATACATACATACATGCAAGAACCATTCATACACAAAATAAATACATCAATCAAATGTTTTAAAGTGTCTTCATTTACAAGCCCCTTTTGACTGCACAGAAGCTTATACTAATGCAGGACCTACTGTAGGACCCCTAGATAATATGATGAGGTCGAGCACCAGAAAGACCAAGTAACTAAGGTCCTAGAACTCTCATCTTTACCCACCAATCAAAGGGAACATGTGGAGCTGGAGACCGGGCTCTGCAAGAGCTCTTTAACAAGATCTTGTGACCGTATGGCTTGAACACAGGGAGTTGCTGGGGCAGGTAAACGACTGGGAAAGGGCATGGAAAGTCTGCCCTTTTCCTGTCTTCCTTTGGCTAGCTATGATGTATATTCTTAATAACATTTAATAAACATACATATTTTCTTATCATCTGAAATTAATACCAACAAATTACTGAGCATGAACCCAGCTGGTCAAAAGAAAGAGTGGCCCAGGCTTGTCACAGATATCTGGAAAGGGGACCGCTCTGTGGGCTGAGCCTTGTAAGTTGTCAGCTCTGACACGAAGGCCAGCTAGAAACAGCAGTCGGTATCCAGAGAACCAGAGCCAAGCTCAGTATGAAAAAAATCCCCCAACATACATTTCCAGAGCACGGAGAGTCTGAAGCCAGACTGTCTCCCAATTATCAGTGACAGGATATCTGAATAATCAGCTGTGGCTGTCATACCAATACTGCGGGTCAGGTGGCTTTGACAACACAAACTATATTTTCTCACATTCTAGACACAGGAAATGTAGATTTTCAGCGAGTCAGGTGTGACAGAGAGTTCTTTGCCTGTAGGTGACTGAGTTTTGTGTGTTCCCACAAGGAGAAGAGAGGAAGAACTGTTGCCTCTTTTGCACTAATCTTGACACAACAAGGGTCCCATCATGCCATGACCTCATCTAAACTTAATGACCTCTCACAGGCCTCGTACTATCACAAGGACCTAAGCACAGTAGATTTGGTGGGCACAGGTCAGACCACAGCATGGTGATCACTGGACAAAATCAAAACTTCTGCTCAAAGTGAGGGTTGACCCTCCCTCCTGGGGATGGGTAATCCTTCTGTACCTGAATGCTTGATGCCAGACTATTAGAAAGCCCGTGAACCCGAGTTCTTGTGATGCATGCAGGCTTTACTTTCCATTCAACGTCTACCCTCTTATGATCTTGCAGCCGCTAAATTCAACAAAAAGCCTCAACAAAACCCAACACGATACAGGAAGTGCTAAAAGAGGAACCTGAACATTACAAACTATTGAAGTGGATTGCAAATGAAAAAGAAAAGGAGCTGTGGCACCCTGATTTAATCAGAGTTGGAACAAAGGCGCATGCACTGTCTACATGACTGACAGCAGAGCTCCTCCACGCACAGGGAAAGCAATAATCTTTTCCTAGAAAAAAAAAGTCTGCAACTTCCTGTTTGGAAAGGGAGAAGACAGGGCAAGTGCTCTGCTAATAACCAAAGGAGTGTGTCTCCATCACAGGCAGAGTCTGCTTTAGGCTGAGTGTGTTCAAACCAAACCAAACAATATATTTCTTATTGAAAGATAAACGGACATTAATTTATATTATTTCCTGTATAGCTTCTAACAGACTCAATCACCATTCCCCAAACAACAAACGAAGGCACATGCGCATCCCCAAATGCTTAATGAACTCGCTCAGTCCTTGGTATATTTAGTTTTTCCACTGATAACTCAAACCATGTCAATTCACCCTCTATGTCAAACCTTTTAAATCCAGTAAAGCTCTGAGTACTTACTAGAAACTAAAACTTTACCATCATTTACAACGACTAGGAGCTTGTTTCTTAGAGCCAGTGTGGTCAGCTAGCCCTTTAAGTGGTGCTTGACGCCAATGAAATAACTAGGACTAACTGAAGAGTCAACTGCTATGTCAATTTTAGAAAGATCAAAGAAATTTGGGTTGGTGGTAACAAATTGAATATGCATAAAAGCACATTACCTCACAAATAATTCTACTAAGAATAGCAAAAAAGAAAATCCAGGTTTTAATCTTTATTTTTATTTCTTTTTTTTTTTTTTGGAAGTCATTCTATGAATACAACGTGTAGAGAGATGATACCAGGAAAATTTCTGAAACTAAAACCAGATAGATACGTGTTAAAGCAGTCACAAGAAAGAAAAGAAAGAAAAGAGCCAACTGCAGCTGCTGGAAGTTAAGCACAGGTCTGCTGGCACTCCAGCAGGCTCCTGAGAATCAGGCACAGCAGGTGGAAGGGCCTCTACAAGGGGAGGGTGCTGAGGCAACAGTGCGGTTGTAAAGTTCAACGCAGACATCCACACTTTTCTATTCCATGCCAGATATGAAAAGGTCCTAGTTCTTTAGAGAAATATGCCCAGTTCAGGTGGAAAGTCTATACTGATCCTAAAGGTTCAACAATGATCATCCACCTGGCGCCCATGTATCTATGCATCTCTGAACAACCACAAACCAAAACCACATTATGTTCAACTAGCTGGATTAGATTTCTGCTCTTAGCTCTTACAACTAGGAGGAGTCTACGTCTGAAAAAGCTTCTAACATGCAAGATGAATAGAACAACTTTCAAAACAAAATTTTAAGTTGTGCTAAAATGAGAAAGGATAATGGCAAGCCATCAAGTCATAGAAAAGATGCATGGTCCATGCTAGAAGTTACACAAAGAGCAGGTAATACTCAGATATCAGATAGCTTTTGGTTATCACTGTATAAATGGGAGGAAGAGGAGTCACACATCATCTCCGCTGCTTGAAATCATTTGGTGTCTGTGTGACCTTCTCCTGAAGAGATGTGAACTACTACTCACCCCTGAAAGGGCACAAATCACAGATCCAAGTGTGATTCTAGCAAATAGCAAAGTTTAACAGGCAAACCAAAGAGTTTAACAGGCTGTTTACAGAGTATGGGGGTGTGTTTTCTTTGGGTGACCCCATCAAGTATAACAACATCCCCTCTCTGCACAGATAGAGGACTCCTTCAGTTAACTTTCCACCCTCTATGTGCTCCAGCATTTTCTCAAACCACAAGGCCATGTGCAATTAGGGAAGAATAACACTGCTGGCACGGGGAGGGGGTAGTACACAGGCAGTAAGTAGCTGGAATCTCAGGTGACAGTCCATCGAGTTTCGAGCCTCTTCTACAAAGGAACATCATCAACAAGCCTCTTGCAAGTAGTCACACTGCTCTGACGAGCATGGTAACAGCTGTTGTGCTTGGAAGACAGCACTCTACAACAACATACTAAACAAATGTTAGCTTCCCTATAGAAGTATAACAGGGTAAATGAGATTTCAAAGTTTAGACAAAATATGTCAGAGGTCATGGAACAACTGTAATTTTCCCCAAGGATTAGAAGACTGTAAGCTTTAGCTTACAGTTACTTTTACTGTCCTCTAGTATAGCCAATGAGAACTACTTATATTTGACTATGAAATTTCTACATGTATAATACCTTCTAAAATCAATGTTTTAAATGCCTTTAAGGGAAAAAGTATTATTTTAAAAAGAATTATGAAAAAACACATTTTTATTCTTATTATTCTGTCTTATTATTTTATGATGAAATGTGTGTGAGAGAAAGAGAGAAAGAGAAAGGAAAGGAGGAGGGAGGGAGGGAGGGAGAGAGAAAGAGAGAGAGAGAGAGAGAGAGAGAGAGAGAGAGAGAGAGAGAGAGAACAGACAGTTATATTGGGCAGACACAGCATATTTGTAGAGGTCAGAGAACAACGTCTGGGAGCCAGTGCTTCTCTTCCAACATGAATTCTGAAGATCAGACTTGGGCATGAGCAACAAGCACCTTTATGCCCCTTGAGCCATCTTCCCAGCCCCACAGTTTTTACATTGTTTTATTACCAAAACTAATAATTCTTTTAAAATGTTTTTCCTTATTTTATGTGTATTAGTGCTTTGCCTACATGTATGTCTATGCACTACATGTGGGTGTTGCTCAAGGAGACCAGAAGAGGATGTCAGACCCCTTGGAACTGGAGCTACAGGTGGTTGAGCATTGTCATATAGGAATTGAATCCTGGTCCTCTGGGAGAGCAACCAGGGCTCTTAACTGCTGAGCCATTTCTCCAGACCATACCAGTAATTCTTAGTATCCATAAAAATCAAATCTATAAAGATCATGAATCAAGAAAGGAAGAAAAGACTAAGTCTGAGTAGTTTGGGGAAAAAATCAGTATTTTTACATGCTTACATTTGCAAAAAACTAAAAAACTTGACAATGGAACAATAAACTAGTTTATCAGGGGAGTGATGGCTGGGTAATGCATCCATAATCAGTAATGACTCTGGAAACATTTACTTGAAAAACTTGAAAAAATGTGTGTACCATACATTTAGGGCAAGCTATATATGCTCATAATCAGAACAACTTTGTGCGTTTGCCATAATATGGCCAGCTCTCCATATCCACACATTCTGAATTCAACCAATTTTAGATGAAAAATGTTCAGAAAACAATTCTAAAAAGTCCCAAAAGTGAAGATTTGAAATTGCTACATGCTTCACAATGAAGATTCCATACCAATAAAGTTATGCGTTGGCAGCCTGTGGTGGCAGCCCACCATTTCACAGATCTCGAGTCTCGCTAGCAGTAGTCTGAGCAATGCATGCCTAGCCTATTGTTCATGTAGTTAGGCCAAAGATGATTGCATCTGAATTGAACACACAGTCTTTCCTTTCTTATATTATTCTCTAAAACTATAGCAAAACAACTGTTTTCGTAGAAAATTGTAGTGCTCATTAGACATAAGACAGAGATGATTTAAAACTGCATGAGAATGTATGGAGGTTATATGCAAATGCAATGCTATTTTATATAAGAACTTGAGTACTCAATGACTTACTTACCAGGGCTGGAGGGGAGGAGACTTAGAAACAATCCTTAATGGATAGAAAGGAATGGCATACTCTAGGTGAAGTGATGGCAGCCAACATAACTTGAACTCTTAGTAACAGTCAAACTTTTGTCTAATATTGTATTCATTTCATTTATAACACAAACTAGAAGATATTTATTTCATGTATAGAGGAATGATGTATTCATTTTGTTTCTAACACAAACTAGAAGCTGTTCCTCTTATGTATAAAAGAATGTCTACTTGACTATTCCTTGTACTGCTAATAGAGTCATAAGCTATTATGTATAAAGAAAGAATTTTGTCATAGAAGCTCTGCTCCATTCCCTCATGCATGTATACCCTGTTGAACTAACAAACTCTCACACATATCAACTCTGTCAATTATGACCAGCCACAATGTCAGGACTAGAAAGAGAGGACAATACTTGGTCTTTGTTCTAAAGAAACTACAGCATGAATAAGTAGCAAAGCATTGCTTTCAGAACCCAGATAGTCAAGAACATAATTTGAAAATCATACCTCATTTCTTCTTTTAAAAAAACTGGAAAAACATTTTTGGTTTTTTGTTTTGTTTTGTTTGTTTTTGTTTTTCAAGATAGGGTACCTCTGTATAGCTTTGGAGTCTGCCCTGAAACTTGCTCTATAAATGAGACTGGCCTCGATCTCACAAAGGTACACCTGCCTCTGCCTCCCAAGTGCTTGGATTAAAGGCATGCACCACCACTTCCAGGCTTAATGTGGCTCATACAAAGAAAGGGAAGAACTCCAGTCAGCAAACACTAGATTTGAGATCTGTATCAAAAGATTCCCATAGTGGCAACAAATTATACTTTATAATTTCTAAATGTTAATATATGTATCTTTTTATGATTCTCCTTTGAACTACTGTTCAGTTAGCCAATCACCTCCACGCCCTGGTCACTGTAGAAAGGATCTCAACTGTAGCTTTTAACTGTAGAAAGTGAGCCCACTTGTTCTGAATTAATCCCTTGCTTAAAGGAAAGAGTGAAGGCCCCTTCAGTGATCGACATCTGTCCTGTAGACCATACTTGACTCCATGGTTAAGACTCCACTCCCTAAACTACAGGGGAGCTGGGAAAGCAATGGAAGAGGGAGCTGGTGCTGCCCAGAGAGACTGTGTGGAAGTGCCTGGAAATGGGTGACTCTGAATATTGGGTGAGGCAAAGATTTCTGCGGTCAGGGAAATCTTACAAGACTTTTCTAGAGGGTCCATGAGGTCAAAATTATTTTCATAATTATATGAATACATTATCTGCCTTTTCCACTCTCGTTCTCTCCGGAGTTCCCAGTGAAGTTTTCCAGAAGCTGTGTGATGTGTGACCTGACAACAGATTGAATGCAGAAGTGTACAGGGGAATGCAGCTGTCTTCTATTAAGCCAGACATTAAAGACATTTTCAAGATGCAAAACAATGTTATTCTACTTACTAAATAATTCTGATTTGAGAAAACTGAATTATTTTCATGAGAAAATGTATTCATGTTAATATACATACAATTATTTTAACAAATAATGATTATTCGTTTAATACTTAATAAATACTTTTAAATGTTCTGATTTAATTTCTAAGGTGGCTAGTATCAATAAATATCATTAATCTATTAAATATTATTAATCCATGAAAATATTCAAGAATGCAAAAGAGTACTTTGACGAAAATGACTGCAACCCATTGGGTTAGACCATATGTGTTAAAACCATCAGCATAGCTAGGGAGTCTGAAGGTCAGGCTTACAAGGCCATGCCTCCCTTGGTTTGCTGCTTCCTGCTTGCTTTCCTTCCCTCTTCAGTTGTCTTATAGTACTGTGTTCTCCACAGCAACAGTTCCTCCAGCTAGGTTTTAAAGATGCAGGAAAAGCATCTTTTTTGTTCAAAACTTAATAGAATTCACTGTCATGAAACACTGCCCCTTGAAAATAAGTGTTCCTTTCCCTCCCCAAAGCCACTGAAGTTAATCACAGTATCAGGGTCTTGCAAGAGTTAAAGGACACAAGGTAGGAAGCTCATTCAGGTTGGTGTCACCTCTAGCACCCCCAGGCCGTTATAATCATAATGAAAACAATTAACCGATAGTAATTATTTGCGTATCTCACATCCCAAACCAAGAACACAGTCCAGGACAGGGAGAGTGTTCGTAAGTAGAGAACATACAGAAAGTGTTGTGGGAGGGAATAGGGAAAAGATAGAGATCATTTAGAATTACAGACAGATGACTAACATTAAAATATAGGAAGGACCGTTCATATTATAAATGGGGCTTTAGGGTAGTTGCTTTCAACAATCACCTGGAACCATCTTTTTTCTTGACATGATTGTAGTTTTAAAAGGAAAGGCAAATGGATCAAATCTGTTTCCCAGGTGAACTTAACTCTTCTCAAAGACCCATCCGTACTCTTCAGACTCCCTTGTTTCCGTGCTCTGTCTTGTTCGAAATAGAGCTGAGTCAGGTGTGGCGCACATCTTACTTTCCTCTCTCAAAACAGAGGCAGGTGGACTTCTGTGGGCTGGCTGCCTCCTTATCTCAAAAGGAAAAGAAAGAAATAGAGGCTGGAGAGATGGCTCAGCAATTAAGAGCACTGGCTACTTTTCCAGAGGTCGTGGGCCCAATTCTCAGCACTAATATGGCATCTTATAACTGTCTACAATTCCAGTTCTAGAGGATCTGACTCCCTTTTCTGGCTTCTCAGGGCACCAAGTACACACATGCTGCACACAGGCAAAACATCTGTACACATTTAAAAAATAGAAGAAAGAAAGAAAACAGAGTTAATTAAAAAAATAAAAAATAAAAACAAAACAATTCTGCACAGAAGAAAAAACTAAATAGTTAACCTGGTGCAGGTAGGCAGGTGACCAAGGCATGCACTCAGTCTGTGTATATTATCATAGCTCCTCTAGTTATTAAAATACAGAAACATTTCAGTAATAATGATAAATGAGGTGTGTGTAAACACATATGGTCCCAATAAAAACTTTCCAGCTATGGCAATTACACTAAAATTATTTAGTAGGCTTGTGCAAAATGCACTCTTTTTCTTTTATGGAGTCGACATCTAAAGACAACCCAACTTCCTATAAAACTCTAGATGTGGCTGTCTCAAGCATAAGCAAAAAGAGATTAGTGGAGACAGAACTCAAGATCACTAGCTTTTATATTTTATTGCTGCAGGTGTATAAGAAAAAAATCCCCTGGAGATGTACAGTGCCAAAATAAAAACTCCAGAGCCTTCTTTGGAATAGAGAAAAAATCTGCCTCAGAGATAATTCATTCTCCTTCAGAAATGTGACATTTGACAAAGAGGGGTTTGAAATTAAAACCAGACTCCAAAGCCCTACCTGCTTTCAGTCAGGCCCTGCTAAGAGAAAAAATAGAAAAACTTGAGTCTATACACAAAAGCTTCATGCTGCGTCAGGCTACAGAATCAAGACGCACAGTCAGATAACATCACAAAGAGTCTCAGTGAGATTTTAGACCACGAGTTCTTCAGACTTTCCTACTCATTAAACTAAGAATGCCATATGGTCTCCACTGCTTACTATTATTTTAATATATACTAAGAGCAACATGTACGTAGCAATAATAATGATTTTTATCACTGCAACCACAATCAGTACTCCTTCCAGCCCACAAGTCCTCAAATTGGTCAAAGTACCCCACCATCACACAGCTGGGCACACCTCCTCCAGTCCAACACTCTACAACAGCGAGCGACTCCTACCTGCCACAGCCTCTTGCCTTCCTGGTACCTCTGCCTAGAGAGCTTATGTCCCACTCCCTCCCTGCATTCAGGTCTCACTCAAATGCCACTCCTTCAGAAATACGTCATTCAAAATCTATCACAAATCAGTCTGGATAGGAAGTATCCCTCCAAAGGATCATGTATTTATTAAGTACTTGGTCCCCAGCTAGTGATTATTTTAGGAAGTTCTGGGAACGTTCAAGGTTAGGCATTTGCTGGAGAAAGTATACTGCTGAGTATTCTTGGGGACTATATCTTAGTTATGGATCTCTCTCCCTCTCCTCTCCTCTCCCCCACTTCCCCCTCTCCTTTTTCCCCAACACAGGACAAAGAACCTTCTCTTCCATGTGTCCCTACCCCAAGTGAATGGGGCCAAATGACTCTGACCTGATCCCTCTGAAACCATGAACAAGTTTTCCCTTCCTGAAAGCTGCTTTCTCAAGTATTTTGCCAAGGTGACAAAAAACCTGACTAATGTCATACATATAATGCTTTTCCGACCCTTGCTCCTTGTTATTTGCAGCTTTGCCTTCCATCATTGCAAATCTCACCAATGGCATCAAGTACAGCAAGGGCACCAACCAATGAAACCTCTAAGCTAATGATCATGTGTCCTTATTCCTGTGACACAGTTCACACATTTATGGGTTCATCTACCGTCTATTCCCTTGCTCAGAATGTAGGTTCTGTGGCGGCAGGAAACCTGTGACAGTGCTCTATCCCAGCCACATGAACAACAGTTACCAGTTGCACAGAGAGTGCTAACAGAATTGACCTGAGCTTTTGTGGGTACCTGCATGTTAAAACGTTCTAATAACTCATGAGAAACTCAAGAAATATTCTTATGTGAAATGTGACCAGGTTTTGTGTTATTTGGATCATATAAACTCATATGTAATGTGGTCTTATAGACTTTGTACATTAATAACACTCTACTAACAACAATATTTCAATATATTAATGGTTTTAATATATTAAAGAAGCCTTCACATGCATGATGAGGAACCCAAGGACTCCAGTTCTGATTGACTCTGCTGCCAAGGAATCAGGAGAAGAGGAATCCCTCTGAGAAAATAAATATGCTTTACTGAAAAGCAATTAATTCCAGATTTAAATTACATTACAGGGTATAAGAAATGCTTTATCTGTCCTTTCAATAAAGTGAAACAAAGTTTCCTATGAAGAATGTGGTAGAAATTCATTGCAGTGATATAAAGGTATTTATTTCAATGACAGAAAAGTCTAGCATTATTAACATACTGGCTAATAAAAAGGTGGTAGGCAGTCTAGGAGCAAAAAAGATAGCAGTTACTGCCATAACCATATCTCTACTTTAAGCACCTAAAACCAGCAGCATGTGCTACCTTCCCACGCAAAGTCACCTAGATTCCACACATGGGGAGATGGTTTTCAAAGGTCGAGCACCTCTCCTGGGAGTTCCATGAGTGAGACAATCCTCACCATTCAGACTGTCCTCAAGAAAATAAGAAATGAGAACAACATCTTATTTCATTAAATGAAAAAACTGTAGTGTAGAGCTGCGGGCTGCGTTCCCACCTGGCCCCCGGCCGCCTGGCTAGTGTATGCCCCAAAATAACAACACAGAAACTGTATTCACTTAAACACTGCCTGGCCCATTAGTTTCAGCCTCTTACTCAATCTTGACTAACCCATATCTAATAATCTGTGTAACACCACGAGTGGTGTCTTACCGGGAAAGATTCAGCATGTCTGACCTGGCGGCTGGCTTCATCGCATCTGTCCCAGCGAGGAGAGGCAGGGCAATTGTCTGAGCCATCTACCTCACTTCCTTCTTCCTGTTCTGTCTACTCCACCCACCTATGTTCTAACCTATCAGGCCAAGCAGTTTTCTTTATTAATTAACCAATGAAATCAACAGATTGATAGAAGACCCGCCTCCATCAAGAAACTATGAATAAAAGTATTTCACAATTGAAGATAACATACTTCAAGAGACTGGGAATATGGCTCAGTTGGTAAAGTGCCTTGCAGAACAAGCTGAGGACCTGAGATGAGGACCTGAGTTCGAATCTCCAGCACACATGTAAAGTAAAAAGGCCAGGTGTGACAGTACACAGAAACAGTACTGGCCAGCTAGCCTACGTAAATACAAAAGCTCCAGTTCCAGTAAAACGCACTCTCAAAAATTAAGATAAACACGTGCACGCACACACGTGCACACACCCTTCAATTCTTTGCCAAGTCCTTGTTTACTGAGCCTGGCACTCAGCAGCTGACTGGGCTGACTAATGAGCTCAGGGCTCTTTCTCTCCCCACCCTGTACTGAAACTACAGAGCTTTTACTGGGTGCTGGTTCCCAACTCAGGTCTTCATGCTTACAAAGCAGAAACTGTACCAATGCACCCATATCCCCAGTCCTTCAAAACAAATCTTATCAATTAAAAAAAAATTGCTAATAATCCAGTCACAGCAATGCTACCGCAACTTAAGTGGCAATGTCTCCTCATCTCTAACCCCTCCAAAAGTGAGTTGTGACAGAAATCCCATCCAATGACTATTCTCCAGGCTTATGATTCTGATGTTATTGCAGTGATTGCTCTCCCCAAGCCACTAACAATACACATTTCAAATCAAGACGTGCTGTACTAGGAGAGAACAACTGGTTAAGGTTAAAACGTATTTCCAGGAGGCAAATGGGATGAAGAATAGACTGGTCTTGCTGGTAGATGGTGAGGAGGAGAAGAGGAGCAAGAAGCCTAGGGATACCCCCAGGCCTTGGATACTACCACACACTGGGAAGGCTCCCAGAAGAGGCATCGCAGGAGCAACAACAACAACAAAAAAAAAAAACAACTTAGCAACAGGTGGAAGTGATTGTGCACGCTGCATCCTCTGTTCCTGGTGTACCAGACATTACTTTGAAGGAGTCAAATTCCAGTATCAGTGAGTTCCCTGGCCATGTTGTTTTCCGATCAGGCTCATTACTGAAGCAGGTTTTCACACCATAGAACATTTGTCCTGACACAACCATATGTATGGTGTCTTTCCCTTTAGTCCCTCTCTGTTTCTTTCACACAGAAAACTAACACAATTTGTAATTGTGTTCTAAAACAGTGAGAGAAGCAGCAATGACTGGGGTTAAGGATAAGAATCTCATTGCTGAAACACATAATTGTATTAAAACCGCCAAGACAATACTGGGCACCTGCCGAGAAACACGTATGTGCTCTGACACTCTTCAAGGCTATGACTGAAGACATTCTTTTCAAATGACTGCAAACAGACTGCTAAGCGTGCCTGACAAAAAGCTTGTCGTTTTAAAAAATGGGACCATGAATGTCTATGATAAATCTGAAAAACATTGAGTGACAAACATTTGCTAATAATATCTTGGACTTACTGTTTTATTTGAAGTGTAGATTTAGTTTAGTAACAGATCATGATAACTTTTCTAATGACAACTCTGGAAGAAGTGAGGAAAAAAGACTTGAAACGTCAATACCACTTAAACTCATTAAAACTAAAAGACCTATTCCAAGCAGCATTTCCCCTTTAGTATTAATTCCAAATGACTTTCCCAGTGCAGGTCAGAACTAGCTCTGGTTACCATATTTAATCATGATTTCAGAGATATGTCAAGACATCAAAGAGATATCATTGAAAGTAATGTACTCGGAGAAAACTGGTACCCAATAGTTTAAAGCCCTAATTTGTACTGTGTCTTGTTTAGTTACCAAGAGCTCAGAAGAGGAATATAACTTCAGTGCTATGCATTTAATGTGGGGCCCGATATTTGCAGACAAGGGCAGCACTGAATTCTGCAAAACTGTATCTGTGCTGTTCCTCAAAGGGAGTTCTAGGTCCCCACCCCCTAGAGGAACATGGACTGGTCACCAGATGTGAGGCCCATATGGCAAAAGCACACAGAGCCCTGGGACAGCAAGAACGGAGCTAATAAGAGCAGCAGGCAGGAGGAACTGAGATGACTGACAAATGTTTGGTGCTGCTGACTGACTGTCTTGGGAAAAAGTACATAAATCACTATTCAAAACCAGAAATATGACTTGGTCAGTTGTTTTCTACAAATCTTTCATTTTTAAAGAAAAAAAATCTTCATTTTTGAAACTTTTACTGCAAAAAGAAATGTACCCATATGTAGTTCATTATTGGTCTGAGTTAAAACAAAGCTCATGTGAGCACTTAAAGAAAGGAAGCTGACTTGAGACTGCTTTAGCTGGGCCAATGAAGCTGCTTGCCTTAGCTTTTAAGTCTGTTACAGCAAATGAGCCACCAAGGCCTGTGCACTCTGTGTCTGTGTCATCCTTTGAACATCATCCTTCCTCCCTGAGTGTCATCCCTTTCTCCACAAATATGTACCCAATATCCGGCCCATTCCAATAAAATGATATGCCATGGATTATTGGATATGCAGTTCCCAGCCTCACCAATCTCTCACTCTTCCTTCCTGTTAAGTATCCTTCCTTCAAAACACAGTTTAAATGTCAATTGCTTGTGAGGAAACCTTTTGGATAGCCTAGTCAAAAGTATGTCTTTATGGGCTGGATGGCTCAGTTGTTGACAGTGCTTGATGCTCTCCCAGGAGACCTAAATTCAGTTCCCAGCATCCACGTCAGGTGACTCACAACTGCCTTTCTTTAACCCCAGATCCAGGAGATCTAACAGCCTCTTGTGGCCTCCATAGGTGCATGTACACGTGCAGCATACACGCACATGGACACACACACACAAAAGTAAAAATAAATCTTTAAAAATTATGTCTTTGTATATTTGTATGTATATGCACGTGTGTATGTGTGTGTGTGTGTGTGTGTGTGTGTGTGTGTCTGTGTGTGTGTGCTCATGTCTGTGTATCTAGTATCAGGAGGGCTGGCCAGTGAGCTGTCTCTAGTCCCCAGCACTGGGATCATAAGCCTACCCCACCATGTCCGGCCTTTTGATGTGGGTTCTGAGGGTCAGACTCAGATCCTCATGTCCACAGCAAGCACTTTACCAGCTGAGCCATCTCTTCAGTCCCCAAATTATGTGTTTTAAGATAAACTGCTGCATATAAATCCACCAATACATTTCTTAAGCCATAAATCAAGCCCAGGGTCCTGTATATGTTAGTTCAGTGCTCTACCCTTGAGCTGCTTCCCTAGTCCTGAATTCACCAACATATTCCTATTCTAATATAATACTTATGACAGCTAAGATATCTGAGGCTCTACGCTGAATACCACATTAACTCCTTAAGAAAATCTCATTCATAATTATGGGCCCAAAATATAACTACACTTAAAATGTATAAAAATAGAGTTGGAGAGAGGGCTCTGCTGTGGAATATCATTTTAACTGGGCAAAGAGGTGATACATTTGTTTATGGTGTGGAATATTACGTTAACCATATAAAGGTGTGTTACATTTGTTTATTCTGCATTTGTTTAACAACGCAAGGATGTGTGCTTAGTTATGTAAAGATGAGTTGCATTTGTTTCACCTTGCCTGCCTAAGGCAACTGATCTGTCTAACAAAGAGCTGAACAGCCAATAGCTAGGCAGAGAAAGGATAGGCATGGCTAGGGGCAAAGAGAATAAGTAGGAGGAGAAATCTAGGAATGAGAGAGAAGAAGACAGGAGAGAATGAAGGAGACAACCAGGCCCAGAAGTCAGGCAGCCACCAGACAGACAGACATAGAGACAGCAGAAAAGTAAGATATACAAA
Organism: Arvicola amphibius; assembly: GCF_903992535.2. Taxonomy (NCBI): domain Eukaryota; kingdom Metazoa; phylum Chordata; class Mammalia; order Rodentia; family Cricetidae; genus Arvicola; species Arvicola amphibius. The sequence continues at coordinate 28,936,612 of NC_052047.1, read as the reverse complement.
AAGAAAAGGTTAAAATCCTTGAGGCAAACCATAGATGAAGAGAAACAGGCTAATTTAAAGGGGAAAAAAAGCTAGTCAGAAATGAGCCTAAGCTAGGCTGAGCATTCATAACTAATAAGAAGTCTCCACATAATCATTTGGGAGCTCATAAGTGATTTAAAAGGCCCAGTGCAGGACACAGCCACTAAAGTGCTCAGCACGCAAGCAAGACTGGAGTTTGGATCTCTAGAACCCATGGAAATGCTGGGCAAGTGGGGCAGCCCACCTGTAATTCCAGCTCTTTCAGGATAGGAAAAAGTAGAAAACAGAGGAGGAATCCACATAAATACCCAATCAGGCTGTCTAGTTTCAGATCCTCACCAACTTTAAGCTAACTCCAGCTCTCTCAGAACCAGTAAGACAGAGTATTCTAGATATGAAATATGCAGAATAAAATAAAATAAATATGCAGAATAATGAAACTGGACATTTATCATTCTTCATGCACAAAACTCAACTGCAAATGGTTCAATGAACTCAACGTAAGTCAAACAGTCTCAGACTACTAGAGGATAAAGTAGGGAGCATGTTTCAACTTAAAAGCACAGGTACGGACTTTTGAATAGGATTCCAACAACACAAGAAGTAAAACCAGAAATTCATTGGGATCTCATGAATTTCAAAGCATTTGCCCAGCAAAGAAAACTGTCAACAGAATGAAAAGGCGACCTACAAAATGGGAAAGAATCTTTACTGGCTGTCCATTAGACAGGAGATTAGTATCTAGAATGCACAAAGAACATATAACCTAATCATCAAGGAAATAAACCAATTAAAAATAGGATATGGGACTGAAAGAAAAGTTCTCAAGACAAGAAGTAAAAATAGCCAACAAATACTTTAAGATGTGTTCAGCACACTTAGATATTAGGGAAATGCAGATTAAAACTACTTTACGATCCCATCTATGCAGTCAGAATGGCCAAAATCAGGAATACAAAGGACAACAAGTAGTGGCATGGATGTGGGAAAAGGCGAACCTTTATACACAGTTGGTGGGAGTGTAAAGTACTGTAGCCACTTTGGAAATCAGTCTAGAGGTTCTCAAAAGTAGAAGCAGAACAACTATATGATCCAGCAATTTCGCTCCTGAGCATACATTCAAACACTTTGTCTTAGTCAGTGTTCTATTGCTGTGAAGAGACACCATTGCCATGAAAACTCTTATAAAAGAAAACATTTAATTGGGTAGTTTACAATTGTTATAGTTGTTACTTATAGATGTTCAGCCCATTATCAACATGGTAGGTCATGGTGGTATGCAGGCAGACATGGTGCTGGAATGATAGCTAAGAGCTCTACATCTTGTTCAGGCAACAGGAAGTGGTCTGTTTCACTTGGTGTAGCTTGAGCATACATGAGACCTCAAAGTCTGCCTCCACAGTGACACACTTCCTCCGACAAGGACACACCTACTCCAACAAGGCCACACTCCTAATAGGGCCGTTTTCTTTGGTGGCCATTATCTTTCAAACCACAAAACACTTTATATTTTACATGTTCACTGTGGCTCAGGTCACAACAACTAGGAAATATAATCAATGAAGATATTCATTAACTGATGAATATGGGGTACATATACACAATGGAATATTACCCAGCTGTAAAGAAAAATGAAAATTTCAGGTGAATGGATGGAACTGAACAAAATTATATTGAGTGAGGTCACCCAGGCCCAGAAAAACCAATAACACATGTTTTCTTTCATACATGGATCATAACTTTGAATCTTTTGTGTGTTTATCCTGGAGTACAAGTAGAACCAGAAATGAGCCACTGGGGGTGGAGACCTTAAGGGGACAGGAATAACAAAATACAGGTGAGACAAACTAGAGAGAGGGAAGACTAGGAACAGAAAAGTTCCAGTACAGATGAGGTGTAGAAGGGGAAAATGAGGTACTGGTCAATGTGTAACCAAAATAAAGGCTGCATGAAAAGGCTACATGGAAGCCTATGATCCTCCAACCCAAGAAAACTGTAAGAGGGAAAAGAGAATATGAAAGGAGATGTTAAATGTTTAAGTGGGGATACAGTATGCAACTAGGAAGGTGAGTTAACCAAAACTAATTGTTAAAATATACGTGTGTGTGTGTGTGTGTGTGTGTGTGTGTGTGCGCACACGTGAGTTATACAGGAGTTCTATATCTAATTTTTGGGAAAGGGGAGTTTGAGTAAAAGTTCTCTGAGTAAACAATGCTCCTCCCTGAAGGAATTAAACGTAAGTCTTAGTGCTAAGTACAGGATATCTCTCTATGAGGCCCCAGAGGCAGTCAGAACAGCACAAGCTATTGCCATTGTTCTTGGTTGCCCACCATAATTGGATGATAAGACCCTATTGCTAAAGACACAACTTACTTTGGATGCAAGACCCAGAAATCAGTCACAAATTAACTAGAAATCTTTCTCCCTACTGGATAGTTTTCATAATGTTAGAATGCACACTATTGGAAGAGAAAAGATATTAATGTCCTTATGTGCCCATTGATACAATAGTGGCACAGCAGTTGAGGAGTAACCAACTGCTTCTGATTAGATATGAGACTGTTCCACAGAATCTATTTGTCTCATACTCCAAACTGTTGTTTTTCATTAAATTCAGTAGCTGACCCTTAAACAACTGCTATCCTAATCAGCAATTGCACCCAGTAACAGTTCTGCAGCACTGGTGTAGCCAGGTAGAAATTCTCTTCCCTCAGGCACCGGCTCTATCACAGCCATTGAAGGAAACTTTAGTTAGAGCTCTATTCCTCTATAGAACTCTGGATTCAAAGGCTGCAGTGAAAATCTGCTCACTCAGAGAGGCTGAATATCAAGTAGATAACCTTCTCTCCCAGCTTGCATCTCCTGAAAATCATGGTGTCCTTCTGTTCAGTCCCCACTTAAGAACCCTAGCTACACATGGTTCCTCCCTACCACTTTCTGTCAGCTAGTTGCTGTTTCAACCTCCTAACCCCAGGTTAATTTTACTTGATCAAACAAATGTAACACATCTTTGCATCGTTAAACAAATTATTCCACAGCATAAATGAATGCAACACAATTTAATATTTCAAAACACTAAACCTCACAAAAAGCCAATGACTAGGGAGATCATAAGCCATAAGGAACAGTCTACTGTTGTTTTGTGAAATGGTCATGTCAGATTGCATCCTAAATACTTATATTTGTACTCAACAATTTTTTTGTGTCTCTCAACTCTGGTCAATAAGGTTTCTTTTGTGGTGGTTATTGTAGGGACTCATATCTGATAAAAGTACCAAGTATAAATAACTCAGTGCTTAGCTGTGGATGGTAATCCATACAGCCTTCCACCATCCAGGGTTCAAGGAACTTCTTGGAAGAAGGTTTAGGAACAATGTTAAGAGCTGAATCAGAAAGAGTGCAGTGCAGTGCTGACATATGCACATGACATCACTGTTGTGTTCATTGGCTCACAGCAGCTATGGTAACTTGCACCAGATTAAACCGGTCAAAATTCAAGCACAGATTGAGAGAAGTCCCTGAAGCTCGGCCCCAACCAGAGGAGGTACTAACAGTTGATGACCTTTGAGGATGTGGCTACTGATAGGTTGCTCGTGCACCAGTGGATCATCACACACCCATGTGTATATGGGCAGCAGAAACTGAACTCAGAGTGTTATTAATGACAACACAAAAATACATGACTCTTAAAGGGAGATGGGGTAAGAGGCACTGGCAGCAACTGGAGGATGATAACATGGATGATATGATCAATAGAGTGAACACATATATGGAATGTTCAAAGAATAAACAATATTTAAAAATATAACCATGCCTTCAGGTTATATCTAAGATGTTCTATAAATGGACATAAGCAAGGCATTTTGTCCAAGGGAAAATAATGTCAAAAGAAACTCTATTATACAGTGTTATTTCCTTTCATTCTTAGACATTTAGATGTTAGGGCTGAGAGTCCTTGTTTAGCATGTGCAGGCATTGAATTGGACTCATCACGCTCCTAAAAACTTATAGCTGTTTAACAAGGAAAAAGAAAATAATAATCTTATCCATCACTAGTGTAGCCAGCGTGGCACCAGGAGTAAAGGCTGAGAACAGAAGGTTCAGTATAGGGGAACACACATAATTATTTTCTCTTTTGGTCAGGCAAAACAGAAGGGCTATGCTACTCTTGTTTCTCACTAAATGAAGAGACACCTACATGTATGCACCTTCAACTACTGGCAAAGTCTGTACATCAACATTTTTGGTAGACCCACAACACACTAGAAACAAAATTGTCAGTCTTAAATTACCTTTGCCTGATTACTAGCTCTGGCTCCCAGCTGGAATAACACATGATATCATCACTTTAGAGACAAGCCCAGATTAAGAGCAATAGTTTACATGACCTACATTCTGAGTCCCTTTCTAATCAGGCGCTTGGCACAGATTTGCCTGCTCCTAACCTAGCAATACCTCTACACTCAGCAAAAGAACAAGAAGTTCATGGACATTGTTTCTTATTTAAGATTTTTTATGTCTCCCTCCTCTTCCCTCATTATTCAAAATTATAATGCCTTAATGAGATGATATGCTGGGAAATAGGAGCATTAAAATAAAAAATTCTGTAGAAACAGTTGAAATTGAGATGGTTAATATCCTTATGGTCAAAATGTGTTAAACCTCATGAGGTCCAATCAAAGGCTGGCTAAGAAATAAAACCTAAGATAAGCCGGGCGGTGGTGGCACACGCCTTTAATCCCAGCACTCGGGAGGCAGAGGCAGACGGATCTCTGTGAGTTCGAGACCAGCCTGGTCTACAAGAGCTAGTTCCAGGACAGGCTCCAAAGCCACAGAGAAACCCTGTCTCGAAAAACAACAACAAAAAAAACAAACAAACAAACAAAAAAAAAACCTAAGATAAAAGCATAAGTGAGGGGCTGGAGAGATGGCTCAGCGGTTAAGAGCATTGCCTGTTCTTCCAAAGGTCCTGAGTTCAATTCCCAGCAACCACATGGTGGCTCACAACCATCTGTAATGGGGTCTGGTGCCCTCTTCTGGCCTGCAGGCAGACACACAAACAGAATATTGTATACATAATAAATAAATAAATATTTTTTAAAAAAGCATAAGTGAGAGAGGTTGAAGAGATGTCTCCATGGGTAAAGGGTTTGCTGTACAAGCACAAGGACTGGATTCAGATCCTAGAGCCCATGGCAAAGCCAGGTGTAGTGGAGACTGTCACACACACCTGAGAGACAGAGACAGGTTCATCCCAGCAGGCTCTCACACCAGCAAGCCTAGCACAATGCTGAGCTCAGATTCAGTGAGAGATGGTGTTCCCAAAAGTAAGGTGGGGTTAGCAGAGGAAAACACTCAAGATTGACATTATGCGCAGGCACACACAAAAGCACACACACAATACATCAAGTATCAAAGAAAAACTAGTTGGAAATGTTGGACTTTTAGTGATCCTAATATTAATAGGAAAAAATTCTGACATATAAACTAATCGTTTAATTAACAGATTACATAGACTATCACATTCTGACAACTTCTTATCTTCATACTTGAGAACAAATATGTAGAACGCTGCAATAAAAAAGGGATCAGTAGTCATTCTAGGGACTGGAGAGATGGCTCAGCGGTTAAGAGCATAGCCTGCTCTTCCAAAGGTCCTGAGTTCAAGAGTTCAATTCCCAGCAACCACATGGTGGCTCACAACCATCTGTAATGAGGTCTGGTGCCCTCTTCTGGCCTGCAGGCATACATGTAGACAGAATATTGTATACATAATAAATAAATAAATAAATAAACAAACAAATAAATAAATAAATATTTTTTTAAAAATAGTCATTTCTGGGGCTGGAGAGATGGCTCAATGGTTAAGAGCACTGGTTGTTCTTCCAGAAGACCTAAGTTCAATTCCCAGCAACCATATGGTGGCTCATAACCCTCTATAATGAGATCTGGTGCCGTCTTCTGGCATGTAGGCATACATATATAGGCAGAATATTGTATACATAACAAATAAATAAATAAATAAATAAATAAATAAATAAATAAATAAATAAATAGAAAATTTAAAATAGTCATTCTATACCTTACCCACTACAAATGCTTCAGGAATATATAGCTAGAAAGGGTTTCAACATTGGTCAGGCTGGCTTGTAATTTAGCTTCCATATGCACTAGCAATGAGATCAAGGTCAAACTCATAACTTATTCATTCTCCAGTACATGATTAGTTCAAATCAGTTCATGAAATTCATCTAGAAATGGGTTGACTGGAATCTAGGACTTGTTTTTATTAAGGGACTACTGACACAGCACTGAGACACAGAGTGTCCCTACATTTCCCACCACAGTGCTGCTAACCCTGACATCTAATGCCTGCTGCAGAGGGAAGGAGCAGGCATAGTCAAGAGGCCAGAGGGGTTTCTGCTTTCACAGCTTCCCTGTCTGCAGACTGCATTTACTCAAAAAATGGTTATTTCATGGAATGAAACAATTCTTTTGGGAACAACTTTTTAGGATGGTTTTCCTTCTCTGATTTGGAAGCATCACATCTCTTGGCATAAAAATGAGAAGTCAAGGGCTCCTATGGAGAGATGAGGAAGTGATGGAGAAAAAACATTTTTTCAAATTAGCAAATTTTTTTTTCTCATGGTTTATTTTTTTTAATATTTAAAAATTTCCATCTCCTTCCCTCCTCCTCCCCCCTCCCTCCCCTCCTCCTCCCCCTTCCCTCCCCTCCTTCTCCCCCTTCCCTCCCCTCCCCTCCACCCATACCTCCCCTCCCTCCCTCTCAAGGCCAAGGAGCCATCAGGGTTCCCCACTCTATGCTAAGACCAAGGTCCTCCCAACTCCCCCCAGGTCCAGGAAGGTGATCGACCAAGCTGAGAAGGCTCCCACAGAGCCCGTCCATGACTCACCAAACCAAGTGTTCGTCAGAGGTTGTGTTAATCATCAAGAATGTCATCATATGAGCACCTGAGGAACCTATATGCTACGATACCTAGACCTCTTCAATTCCTAACTCATCAGGATTTTGAAAGCATCTTAAATACCATCAATCTGGATAAGCAAATTTCATGTAGCATGAAGACACATGTATATACTGTATGAATACACAGTTAAGGAGCAGCCTTGGTGGCAGAAGGTCAAAGCTGGAAGCCTAGTGCAATACTATGGTACTGGAACTCAGGCCACCAATGAAGGCACAGGGCAGGACAGCAGCTGAACACAGACAGAGGAGAGAGGAGAAGAAAGCCAACACCACCCATGACAGCAGATCCTAATCTTAGAGAGGAGCACAAAGCACTGCTGTACCCTTGAAGGCAGGGCCCGTCCAAGAGGACAGCAGGCAGGCTAAACCCAGTGGGTCACCCAGATCTCCTACTGAGGTGAGACACCACTGTCACTAGGAGACTACGTGGATGATGAGAGGCCATGAGTGTGCAAAGAACACCCCAGGGGGTGGGGGTGACATATTTGCTGCTTCTCTCTAGGAATATTTTCTTTCTTTTTTTTAAAACATTTTATCTATGTACTATTTTTATGTGTATGGGTGTTCTGCCTGCATGTATGTCTAAACACCACATGCATACAATGCCTGTGGGGGCCAAAAGAGAGCATCAGAACCCCTAAGACTGAAGAGTGTTGTGAACAGTCACATGGGCACTGGGACTCGAACCTGGGTCCCCCCAGAAGAACAGCCAGGTGCTATTACCTGTTGAGTCATCTCTCCAGCTTTGAGATTATTTTTCTGTGTATTTTTTCTGTGTATTCTCTACAATTGTCCTCAGAAAAAAAATCGTATCGTAATTCCTTACCCCTCTGGAACAGCACCCAGGCCCAAGTAAGGGATCATTGTTTTCTACTTTGTTCAGTGTTTGCTCAAATGTTATCATCTCGGTTTGAAAATGACAACAGATCTGTGGGACACAGTGACTCTGCTATTATGGCCTCTGGCCAAAGAAAAGCAGACTAGTCAACTGCCTTCCCAGAAAAATTCAATCTTAATTATTATAAATGGCTGAAAACAGGCATAATAAAACAGGACCTCCCAAGGCGATGGCCAATCAGGAACAGTGCAATAATGACCATTATATTTCTGAGCCAAGCCTTGTGGTTTGAAAGCTAATACAAGCAAGAGGGAATTCAGAAGGTACAGCCACCAATGTTACAGGACTAGCACGCATACTACTATTTAGTTTACTAAATGTAGTTTGTTTTGGAAAAAAGTAATCTAAATTTAATAGATTAAAGAAACACATCTTACCCTTTAAAAAGTACTTTAGCAACTTTAAAAAGAGCATGCTAATTTTTCATTGATTGCAAAGACAGATAAAATTTAAACTACAGCAATATTATATCTGTAAAAACTTGAATTGACTTATAATTCATTTAAAACTGATTTTCCAAGTTGGATGGTTTTATATAAAGCAACAGCAAAAGAAGGATAATACATATACACATATATATATATATATATATATATATATATTTACAAAATGTGTGCTATAAGAAGTATAAACACAGCTGCTTCCTCTACTCCATAGCTTGCTAACATTTTATAACCACCATAAATTACATTACACCTAGTAAAAGCTTTTCCGGTGACATTAGCATGAAAACATCAACTACATATGCAGATGTAAAGGGAAGCAGTGCTGAGCATTATCACACAGTGACTTTAATACAGCATTTGTCTAAGTGGCACTCAGTTTTCTTCAATAAATTTTAACTTAGGAAAATAAAGTGCAGGGGAGAATGTATTAAAGGTATTACTTGCATAAAATAGATTGATATTTTAAACATTTTGCTCATCTGATAATTATCCCACTTGTTGAGCACGCGCTGTATACCCAGCACTGAACTCTCACTCAGACTTAAAACAACACGAAGAAGATACTGCATTTGTATTCTGGTTTTACTTTCTTATCTAAACTTTCTAGGTATACTATAAAAATGGAAAATTCCACATCCTTAATGCTAAGTTAAGTAAATGTAGATTTTGATTTAGGAGCCCTATAGTCCTGGTGTGCTGCGGCTGTACAGCACGCGGCTCTATATAACAGCAGCGGAGAACCAGATCACACATTTCAGGGCACCTGTCAAAGGACCTGCAAAGTTTTTATCATGAAAAATAATGTCAGAGCTACATTTAGTCTGAGTTGAACTATACAATGTACTATACAATGTACACATAAATTAAAACATCATGTATTCTATGTATATGCACACTTTTAACACATTAAAAAAATCAGTGTGGGTACTAGAGAGTGCAGAAAAGAGCACTGGCTGCTCCTTCACGTGACCGGGGCTCGATTCCCAACACCAACAAACCATGTGTAACTTGGGGACCCAATACTCTCTTCTCAATTCCATGGGCACAAATATGTAGGCAAAAAACCCACATATAGGATATAAAGTAATAAAGTAAATTTTTTAAAAATCAGTGCTCCAGTTGCAAAATGAAAAAGAATTTAAAATAATATAGCTTGTTACACAAAGGAAGTTGCTTTGTGATCGCACCCATGACTAGCATCAAAGTCTCTGAGTGTTGGGATTTAACCTGTTCTGTGTGTAAACAGAATTATTTGGTAATTAATATACATATGCTTGATATACAAACAACTGCTGTGGGCCATGGGGATAAGAAGGAAAAAAAGAGTTATGAAGACCTTTTAGCTCCAATTTTTTGAAATATAATTACTGCTGGTAAATATGAGATCTTCCCCCAGAGAGTTTGTTTTTGAATACATATAACTGTCTTTCTTAATTAAAAGCCTGATTCAGTAGATTTGTATTCCAGAGCCCGAAGGAGGTGTTCACAGCAGCTCTGAAACCAATCAGTGGGGAGAGTGTGTGCCAAGTGCCACTTTTCCAAGATGGGAATCCTTCTCTTCCCCAGGGTTGTCTCTTTTGTGACTTAGGCCATTAAGCCAATGCTGAAGGCTGCAATGACGGAAGCCTGGTGGGCAGTGGTGGAAATGAGCCTCCAAAGAAGCAAGCAACTCTCAGCCCTGACTGAGACTTCTCAAACTTTTGGGAAAAGATAAATGTTGCCCCTGTGCTCAAAATAAACTCAAAGCCTCTACTTCCTATCCAAAGTCTGTAAAAGGACACTGAGCATATATTATGACTTGTTCCATGAATGGATGAGTGTGAGCTATATAACATAAGAATGTTCATAAACAAAAAGCAATTATGATGGCTCATTTCCTGGTCTACCTAGGCTAAAACCTTGAGCACATGGCACCAGCAAGAGTGATATGCAACTAGAATCGTAGCAGAACTTTGACAAGTTCAGTGTTCTATTCTTTTGTCTTTTTGTTGATTTTCCAGTTGTTGAAGGAGCACACTGATGTCACCAGCCATCTAATAGTTTAATACGCAATGAAGGACTCAAATAGCTCATTACAAATGAGAAGACATAGAACCAATACTTTCAAGTTTCCTTGGGAACCTGTAGTATGTTGACAGATTATTATTATCCTGAGGATAAAATCTCTATCGAATCTTGTTTTGAGATACTTCAATTCATTCTGAAGCCTAGGCTAATCTCAGCAGACATGACTGGTATGTAGGAGCAGAGTCTGCCCCCATGACAGAGCACAGATCATAAGACAGGCTGCCCCAGTGACTTAGAGCTAGTTACCAGGTGAAGATGATGACCCCCCAGGAGAGGTGACACTAGCCCAGCACAGGCTGTTGGAGCCCAGCATATTAAGGAGATCATCTAAGCACAAGGGTTAGGCCTACCATGGGGATGAAGGAACATCCTGTGGATGACAGAAACAGGAACATCCAGTGCTGGGTACTGGAACCATAGCAAGGTGAGGAAGTGCTGATGTGCATAAACATGGTAGTGAAGAGGAGGAGAGGAAGGGTCTGAGGAAGAAAAGAAGGCGGCTGCAGACACTCAAGGGTGACTATGATCAAAAGGGATCTGACCAGAGGTTGGGAGCCACAACATCCCTGAACAGAGCATCAGATCCTGAGTAGATGAGGACATGAGGCAATGGCAGAGGGCTGGCATGGAGTACCAGAAGTTTCACCTTGGAAGAGCAGTGGCTCTTGCGATGACAGCTGGAGTTGGAGTGGGAGGAGGGTGCCATGCACCAGTTAGAAACAGGGCCAGAACAGCGACAGATGTCTAAGCTCCAGCAAAGAAAGGCAAGCACTTAGTGGAAAGGTGTCACCAGGGGTTTCTAGACCTGAGAGAAAGGGAACATCTGTGTGGACTTGGCCACAGCCTTGACTAGGAAGAAAACGAGGTGGAGAGAGGGCAGTCCTGGGAGCTGGCAGCGGCACGGATAGAAGTGGGATCAGAAACAAAAAACAACTGTTCCAACCACACATTCGTTGTTGCTTATGCTTGGAGACCCAAGGGGGAAAAAAAGCAAGATAAGGCAACTATGTCACTGATATAAGATCAGTATTCAAAGCTGAATAATTCTTCTCGGCCAGCAACAAACAAAAACTGAAAAAAAAAAACACTTTTACAATCTTTAAACTATCCATGAAAACACCTAAATATCTTTTATAGAAAAGTCCAGGATGAATCAGAATTTGTTTCAACCATATGAGAATATATATTCCCCCAATATAAAAGGAAAAATTATATTAAAGATATAATCTGTGTTGGTAAAGTAAAACACACACATATGTATGTGTGTATGTATGTATCTTATACACACATATATGTGCATTATGTGTAGTGAAATATTTTAACTAGGCAAAGATGTGTTGTATATGTTTATGCTGTGAAATATGTAATGGTGTAAAGGTGTGTTACATTTGCTTAATGATGTAAGCATGTGTGTCTAATTATGTAAAGATGTGCTGCATCTGTTTCATCTGGCCTGCTTCAGGCGCCTGATTGGTCTATGAGTTAGGACAGGAGGCGATGACCGGCAGAGAGAATAGGAGGAGAAATCTAGGCTCAAGAGAGAATGAGAAAGAGAGAACCAAGGAGAAAGAGAGGGAATAGTCCAGGCCAACCAACACAGAATAGGACATGCAGAAATAAAGGTAAAAAGCCCTGAGGCAAAAAGTAAAGAGAAACAGGTTAAGTTAAAAGAGCCAGCCAGAAAAGAGCCAAAGCTAGACTGAACATGCATAACTAATATTAAGTCTCTGTATCATGATTTGGGACCTGGTTGGTGGCCCAAAAGAAAAAGCCTGACCCTGTTATATATGTGTGTGTGTATACATGCACACACACACACACACACACACACACACACACACACACAAAGAGAAAATTAGATCTAACCAGACCATGTGTAAAAATAAATTCTAGATGGATTCAAAATTCAAATGTTAAAAAAAGTTAATTTTTAGTGGAAAAAAACATGTTTAGAAATTGAGGATAGAAAGGGATTAAAAATATACACAAGCCATATAGGATAACATTTATCAACTAGACTATGTAAACAGAAATTAAAGTCAGTAGACAAGCCATGAACTGGGTGAAATATTTATACTATATAACTTAAAGCCTAACGTCTACCACAGGGCAGTGGTGGCACACGCCTTTAATCCCAGTACTCAGGAGGCAGGGGCAGGTGGATCTCGGCAAGTTTGAGTCCAGCCTGGTCTACAGAGGGAGTTCCAAGGCTACACAAAGAAATCCTGTCTCAAAAATCAAAAAAAAAAAAAATCTTTGTTACTCAATATATAAAAAGTGGGCAAAATGATTTTAAAAAAAAAAACACCAATTCAAACAAGAGGAAAAATGAATAGCCAGTAAATAAAAGCTGCTCAGGCTTATTGCCTACAATTGTAAACTTATACAGAAGGTAGTGACAGACGCTATAAGAATAATTTGGATAATGCTAAAATGCTGGCCACCACAGTGAGAAGCAAACGAGCATCTTTTACATAAACACCACCTACTACAATGTGATGATACTTAGTGACCTCAATAATGTGAACAGTCCATAACCTCACAATCCTCTCCAAAGTGGATGCCCTGGAGGAACTCTTCCCCAAAGGTTTCTGAAGACATGGACCAGGTACTCACCCACCTGCTCTTACACACATGCAAAAAGTAAAGCCCATAGTAACTGTACTCTACTATTTATATAGAAAAATAGATATTTAGAGAAAATAAAAAAGCAAGAAACAAAGCTAGGACTATTCTAGAGGGGGAAAAGAACCACAGTGGTGCACTCCTTCTATCCAGGCCACATCTCCTAAACCTATCCAAGCAAACCACCAACCAGGGACCAAGTATTCTAACATCTGACACTCGGTGGAACATTCTCATTCAAATCAAAATTGCACGTGTCAACAATATGATTACTCAGATAATAACAGATGTCAAAGTGTTTTCCAGGAAGTCAAAACTTCAATTAGTAACATTAATAAGTTCACATAGGAACATACCTGTAGAAGAAGCCTTTCAAATGCCAGAAAGTTATCCCACTTGGCAGTCTGTGGGTGCTTCAGAGTTTCAACTGTGGCCATCCCAAGCTGTAGGAGCCCACAATGATTTGTAAGAGCTTTGAGGTTGTTCTTGAAGAGTTGAATATAGGACATGAGCTGCCCTGGTGTGACTCTCCCTGGAGGAAAATATAAATTTATCAGAGCACTGTCTTCGCCTTTACTAAATAACGACAAGGAGGCTGTGAACAAACACTGTCTTAGATGCGCAGAGAACTCCAGAGCTGATCAATAATTCTGAAACTATTAAGATTCTTCCAGCAAGACAAGGACACCATCAAAACAGATCATATTTGCAGCTTTTGCAAGAAAGAAAATAATTAAGTCAACTGGCAAAAGTCATATTGCTAGTAGAACTCATGTTATACTTTCCTAATATCCTGAAAAGTTTTCAAACAAAGGCACACAAATATTTGTTGATCTCAACGTAGAGTATCTATGAATGATATATGACACAAGTATCTAAGAGGCAAATAGAAAGTTTCTTAATTGTGTGCATGTATAAAAAGCACATTACAATCATGGCTAAAACCTTTATCACTGGTATCACTTCATAACTGTATTCAGGAGGTTCAAGGCTGCCTGTTACATGGCACAAGAGTGTATGGCAAATGAGGGTAAATTGTGAGTGAATGTACAAAGTGCATGTAATCACATGCACACAGTGAACCAATCCACTGCTTCAGAGTCCTTTGTTGGACTCCTCTCCCACTCTGTGGTTTGTTACATTACTTAGCTAATAGTCATCAATGCTTTACACAAGGATCCTTCCTATACACCAAATTCTCCACATCAGACAAAAAGGCAAACCCAACTGTAAGTCAAGAGATCATTCCTGTAGATGTCGACAATGGCATGCTTATAGTCTGTTTTCTGAAACTGAATTTCAACTTGTTATTGAAATGTTATATTTACAGTTTTTCCTTAATTAGTAATAAAAAAAACCACCTGCATTGACTCAGCACATGCAGGAACTTAAAGAAACATGCCCTCTTCTGGTTCTCAGCAGCTACGTGAGGCAGCATCTATTACTCTCACCCAAGGGCTCAGAGCTAAGTCTGCCAGTATTAGCTAGCAGATACCACCTAATAAGTAGTTGTTGCTGAAGATTATGATTCACACAAAACAGACCAGGCCATGAAAAACTTAAAAGCCCAAATCAAATCTGCTTTTTTTTTTTTCCGTTTTTCGAGACAGGGTTTCTCTGTAGCTTTGGAGCCTGTCCTGGAACTAGCTCTTGTAGACCAGGCTGGCCTCGAACTCACAAAGATCCGCCTGCCTCTGCCTCCGAAGTGCTGGGATTAAAGGCATGTGCCACCACCGCCCGGCTCAGATCTGCTTTTTAAAACAAATTTTTGTGAAAATATTACAAAGACTACTTTAGTTCCTTCTTATCTATGTATCATGGCAAGCGTATGAAAAAAAAAAAAAGAACAGGGGCTGGAGAGATGGCTCAGTGGTTAAGGGCAATGGCTGCTCTTCCAGAGTACATGGGTTCAATTCCCAGCACCCATATGGCAGCTCACAGCTGTCTGTAATTCCAGTTCCAGAGGATTCAACACCCTCATACAGACATATACTCAGGCAAAACACCACTGTGCATAAAAAAATAAATCTTTAAGAAAAAAGAGAAGAAAAAAAGAGGAAATGACTATACCTCCTGACGTCCTCTGGATACTCAGCAAGGTACAGACTCATCTTGATATCCATCCATCCATTCATCTATAGCTATCTCTGTGTATCTCTCCAGTTAGCATACCAAATAACAGGTTTCATTTCTGACATCCTCATATCATATATCACTGAATTTTGCTTTAATTCTCCTCCTGAACTACTCTTTCCTGTTCCTGGTTCTCAAAATACAACCTTCCAATTTATTTACACATGTACTAAATGAAAAAGAAAAACTTCAAGTATTTCTTCCCTTGTTCTCTTTGTCAGGTTTACTAAAATATTGTTTATATATAGTTAAACTCCATCCTTTTCTGGGATGGAGTTCTACAAGTTTTGGTGAATACAGACAGTATTTGTGTTGGGTACCCACAATCTAGATGCAGAACTTTTCTATCATTCTAACACACTCTACCTCTTTGCAGTCAGCTCACTTCTCCAACTCTAATCCTTGATGAGCATTAAAATGCCTTTCTCTGATTTTTTTGTGTGTTGCATTTTTTATTTTTTATTGTTTTTATTGTGCTATATATTTTTCTCCACTCCCCTCTTTTCCTCCCCCTGCCCCTTCTATCCTCTCCTGTGACCCCCACATTCCCAAGGAGATCTTGTCTTTTTCTACTTCCTGCTTAGATTCATGTATGTCTCTCTTAGGGTCCTCTTTGTTGTCTAGGTTCTATGGGATTATAAATTGTAGGCTGGTTTTTCTTTGGTTTATGTCTAAAAACCACTTATGAGTGAGTACATATTATATTTGTCTTTCTGGGTCTGGGTTACCTCATTCAATGTGGCTTTTTCTAGATCCTTCCATTTGCCTGAAAATTTCAAGATATCATTAATTTTTATCACTTAGTACCCCATTATGTAAATTACCACATTTTTCTTACCCATTCTTCAGTTGAGGGACATCTAGGTTGTTTCTAGTCTGGCTATGACAAATAATGCTGCTACGAACATAGTTGAGCACATGCCCTTGTGGTATGATTGAGCATCCTTTGGGTATATACCCAAAAGTGGTATTGTTGGGTCTTGAGGAATGTTGTTTCCTAATTTTCTCAGAAATCTCCATACTGATTTCCAAAGTGGCTCTACAAGTTTGCACTCCCACCAGCAATGGAGGAGTGTTCCCCTTTCTCCAAATCCTCTACAGCATAAGCTGTCATCAGTGTTTCTGATCTTGACCATTCTTACAGGAGTAAGATGGAATCTCAGGTTTATTTTGATTTACATTTCTCTGATGGCTAAGGATGCTGAGCATTTCCTTCAGTGTCATTTAGCCATTTGAGATTCATCTGTTGAGAGTTCTTTGTTTAGGTGTATACCCCATTTTTTATTTGATTATTTGTTCTTTTGATGTCAAGTTTCTTGAGTTCTTTGTATATTTTGGAGATTAGTACTCTGTCCAATGTGGGGTTGGTGAAGATCTTTTACCACTCTGTAGGCTGCCATTTTATCTTGTTGACCATGTCATTTGCTTTACAAAAACTTCTCAGTTTCAGAAGTTCCCATTTAATTGTTTCTCTCAGTGTCTGTGCTACTGGGGTTATATTTAGGAAGAGGTCTTCTGTACCAATGCATTCATGTGTACTTCCCACTTTCTCTTCTATGAGGTTCAGTGTGGTTAGTTTTCTGTTGAGTCTTTGATCCATTTGGACTTGAGTTTTCTGCATGGTAATAGACATGGATCTATTTACATTCTTCTACATATTGATATCCAGTTATGCCAGCATCATTTGTTGAATATGGCTTCTTTTTCCATTTGATATTTTTAGCTTCTTTGTCAAAAACCAGGTGTTTGTAGGTGTATAGACTGATATCCAGGTCTTTGATTCGATTCCATTGGTCCTCCCCCACAGCAATAACTCCACCTGATTGAGATGACATCATGATACTGATAACACACTATAAGACCGGTTTTGGGGTACCAGCTGTTGACATGGTGCACCTTCTCATTACATTCTGGCCAGAACTCCAAATAATAACTTTGGTAAAAACTCTACTGACTGCTCGGAAACCATTTACAACTATGCTAGACAGTAATCTTGCAGATGAGACTTTGGTTGATTGCTCAGGTAGCCAATTGTCTCTGTCATATATTGCTTGCTTTGGAAGCTGCTTGATTGCACTTCTTGCCTGCTCAAGTAATATTATTTCCCTTCTCAGTCCTTCGATGGGTTGAAGATTAGATAGTCATAGTTATCTTCCTCATGATTTAGCCAAACTTATTTCCGATGCAAGATTTAGACTCCTTAAAATAGAATGTTTATTAAAACATTTGTCATGTGTTCCTTGCTTAATATTGCTTATGTTGTTTGTAATTTTATACTTGGTATCTGTTCCTATTGTATATAGTTGTATTAGGTTTGGATCAATCTTGTTTAGACATAAGAAGGAGGTGATGAGGGAAGCTTTGTTAACCAATCATCTTTAAAAGTGGAACCTAGTTAAGGCGTGGCTACCTGGAGCCTAGAAGAAAAACTGGGACAGGCCAAGGGCTCGCGCTCTCTCCCAGGGGACACAGCGGAACTTGGACTTTCCATTCTTGTGGCGTGAGTTTCCCCTTATAACAAGTAAAAATATAATTATTTATCTTTAAGCTAGCCTTGTTATTTCCCAAATCGAGCTAACTTCTACAGTCTTCCTGTCTATTTTTATGCCAATACCAAGCTATTTTCATTAGTGTAACCCAATAGTAGAGTCTGAAGTCAGGGATGATGATGCCTCCAGAAGTTCCTTTATTGTACAGGATAGCTTTGGTTATCCTGGGTTTTTTGTTTTTCCATATGAAGTTGAGTATTGTTCTTCTGTGAATAATTTTGCTGGGATTTTGATGGGCATTGCGTTGAATCTGTTGATTACTTTGGTAAGATTACCATTTTTACTATGTTAATTCTACCTAACCAAGAGCATGGGAGATCTCTCCATTTTCTGGTGTCTTCTTCAATTTCTTTCTTCAAAGACTTAAAGTTCTTGTCATACAGGTCTTTCACTTGTTTAGTTAGAGTTACTCCAAGATATTTCGTGTTACTTTCTCTGATTTCTGTTTGCTAGTTTTTCCCTTCTAGAGTATCCTATAAATGGGACCACACAAATGTAACTATTTGTGTCTGGCTATTTTAACATCGACATAGTGTAGTTGAGATTCATCCATGTTCTTGAATAAAATAATAGCTTTCTCCTTTTACTTGCTGACTATTAACTATTACTTTATTGTATAGGATTTATTAAAGCTTACACATTTATTTATCTTTCCACAAGTAAATAAATATTGGAGTTATCTTAGTTCTTAAAACTGTAAATAGAGCCTTCACCAATATCTGAGTACAAGTTTTCATGTGTGTACATGCACCTATGTTTTCATTTTTCTTTGTTAAATTTCCAAGATTTTGGATCGTATGCTAATTGTACACTTATTATAAGAAACTGGCAACCTAAGTCAAAATGGGTATCCCTCATCAATATATAAGAGTTCAAGTAACCGCATAGCCACTATTCCAGCATGGAATAGTGTCAGTTACATTTATTTTTGCTATTCTAACATGTGTGGAGTAACAGCTCTTTGTGGATTGAATTTGCATTTTTCTAAGGACTAGAGTTAAGTTGACTATCTTCTCAGGGTCCATATAACATCCAACACTTTTCAAGTAAAGTGTCCATTCAAACTTTTCCCTGTCTTAATTATTTTTCTTATTATTGGTTTGTACCACTAACTTTCAACTATCCATTAATTCGATATATATTTTCATGCCAGGCACAGAAATAAACACATTGCTGCTAGAAATAAACTTTGCACAAATGTCTCCTTGATGTTCTTTTGATTAATTCAGCCTTTCTCATGATTTACATGTAACGCTACATACTTTTTGCATAAATGATTGTAATTTTTGTGGCATAATATGCTGACACTTATATATGTGAAAACAAACATTGGTCTAAAGTGTTTAGATTCCAAGATTGGCATGAACTCTGTGTATTAGCCCACTGTTTTCCATATCATGCTGGACTACACCCTTAGCCTTCTTGATGCAATTATTTGTGTGCTGCACTGTAGATGGTGGCAGTGTGGCTACTTGAAAGGCAGATTTCAATCCATTGAAAGAGACATCCATGCTTTCCTAGCATGAGCAAGGCTCTAAATTCAATCCTTGGTGCTGGGGCGAGGGTGGAATGAGCTTAGGATATAGCTCTGTGCTAGAGGGCTTCCTAGAATGCAGAAAACCTTGGGTTCACTCTCCACACCACAAGAGAGTGAGGGGTGGGGTGGGATGGGGTGATCCATACAACAATCATCTTATTCAACATGATTGTAACAATAAAGAAAAATGTCTCCAGAGTGTGAGAGGATCCATGTGTGTCATGTGCCTCTGTTTTGGAGAGGCTACAGGAAATGATAATCAGCAAAGAACTTGCCAGATGTGATCTAAAGACACAAATTATTTCTTCAAGAATCGCCAACCAAAGCCCACAGTACAGCCCCTTCTTCCTTACCAAAGCCACCAACATGTCATTAGCTATGCCTTGACAGTAGGTCATTTTTCTGACTGTAATAACATACAAACTAGAAGTTGGCAGAAAAGTATTTCACATAAATGCTTTAAAATGAGTTGTGACGTTTTTAGAATTAAACCAAAACCTTATAAAAAATGTAAGTCAACCAGCTAACCAACAAAATTGCTCCCATTTTTGGTGGGATTGCCTTGGTGATTTCCCAAGATGACTGCATCAGTGAGCTATGATATAGGTAGGATTTCCCCACTTCTGTACCTTTTATCTGCAAACTATTCTTACTATGGTGCTTTATGAGTTTTAAAGCATTGCATTTCCAAATTAAAATGTTGTAAATATTGTATTTTTCATGGGCTTGTAATAAAAGTTCCAAGTAACTAAACAGAAGTGGTTTTGTATCAATGTTATGTCAATAAGGTCATCCAACCCACCCCCTCAAAATACTACCATGGGAAATTAAATAAAGCTCCCCAGTTCCCATGGACTAAAGAGAAAGCAATAAGAGCCAGGCATTGAAGAGGTAACAGACTAGTCGGCTGTACTTCACTTTATGAAAGGAAAGGGGAAACTGTTGGGCAGATTTATATGGTAAATTCAAAATGCCAATTCAGAGGCTTTGCAAGACAATTTTAAGGACCATAAAAAAGGTTACTTTATATCAGGACCACAATGTTATACTGCAACTTTTTGACAAGTGACACTTTGATACTAGACACGTGGCTTTTAAGTCTTCAAATTACTAATTTAGTACAGTAAAGCTAACTCACTAACATACAACTATCTCTTGGGGAATACAAGGTAAATGAACAGTGCTGAGCAGCGCAAGCTGCAGAAGAGCTGAGTGTTAGAGAAGCTGTACCCATCACCAGTCTGCCTCTCGGTTCTGCTGGCTGTGCTGTCCTGCCTTGCAGCCTCTTCGATGGCCACTGCCTTCAGTGTGTTTGACTTTGTCTCCAGTGCTAAACAGCCACCACTTCTCTATCACTTCCCAAGGAGCCACCTTCAACACTTTCTATCAAATCCTGTATTTGCTATAAGATTAATGTGTGGAAATTAAATATGTCTTTTTAACTGTACCAGTTTTCTATTAAGATTTTTATTGTTTTTTGTTAATGCTCTGATTACAAGGGTGTGTGTGTGTGTGTGTGTGTGTGTGTATGCGCGAAAGTAATGGGCTGTTACTGAAGGTAAATTCTCTTTTCACCTAAAGTGATTTCTTTCAAAATGCAAGTTTTTTTCAGAACTGCAGATAAAAAAACATATAGACCAGGAAGGCAACTCTGCTAAATGTAACTCATCATAGCAGACAGCACTATTAGAGCAAACAAAGTGTTGATTAATGGACAACATGAAGAGCCAAAATGTTACATATTCATAATGTAGAAAGTGGACTTATTGGGAAAAGGGCATCAACATGGGAGATAAGAGAGGATGATGGGGAGGATATAATCAGAGTACACTCTAAGTATGAAAGAATAAAGGGAATTTTTAAAAAGAATGGCTGAGCAATTTTGAATATAATGTACAAAAGGCTAAATGACTACCTTGAATACATGGGTTTCTTAGGAGAACCCCAGGGATGAAGGGAAGCAACAGAAAGATCATGATGCAATCTACAAATAGACAAAAGCAGTCCATACCCCCACCTGTTGCCTATCATAGCTTGCATTACATGCTTAAGCTGCTTTATCTGTGGTCATCTACAAAAGGTATCAGTTGTTCAAGGCCTAAGAAGATATTAACACTTTTTTCCTTCACTTTACTTCCCAGCTTCCTGCCTTTCAAATCATCTGTCTCTTTGTGTTGGCCTGGTCAGAATTTATTGGTAGTAATATTTCATTTCACAAGCATAGTTTCAGTATTATGAGCTTTTTCTATAGGTCACATCTAAATGTTCAAAAGCAATCAACACTGTTTACATCAATATAAACTATGGAATTGTTCACAGCAAAGCTCAATTATACTGTAGTCACACTGGCTTATTCACAGGTAACGTTGGGAAGCCGATGGTGGAGGCAGGGGTGGAGGATAGTACACCAGTGCTTTATTTTATGCCTGTGGTCACGTGGGTGTCCTGTAAAGCT